>NC_137285.1:71687500-71800000 GCF_054371585.1 Giraffa tippelskirchi | reverse complement strand
GGGGGGGCGGGGGAGGCCGGGCGGCGAGGACACGGCGACCGGCCCGCGGGGGCAGACCGGGGAGGACCCGACCCGCGTCTCGGGCGAGCGCACCGGAGCGGGAGCGCGGCGGGAGGCTGACGGGGAAGGGTGGGAGTCACGCTGCTCGCTCCCCCCTCGACCGGCACGCGACGACGTCGGCGGCGGACGGGCGGCGGCACGGGCCACGGATCGGGGCCGCGGCAGGCCCGGGAGGCGAGACGCACCAGGGCGCGGCCCCGAGGAAGCAGCAGACGGGGAGCGGACCGAAGCGGACGGACGGACGGAGAGGGGCAGCGACGAGGTGCGGCCGCGTGAGGCCAACGCCGCGCAAGACGCGGCGGCGGCGCGGAACCGGCGGCGGAGAGGTGGGGTGGCCGCGCGCCACCGCGAGGAGGATGGCTCGAAACGACCCGGGGGAAGCGAGTCGGCCACCGGGGCGCACCGCGGGATCTCACCGCCGGAGGCCTCCCAGCACAGGGGCGGTCCCGCGGCACACCCGGGGCGGCGGACTGGCCTCTCCGGCCCCCCCACACCCCCAAGCGGAGGGTGGGGGAGGCTCCCCTCACGGGGGCTCGCGCCCACCGCCACCTACACACACACCCAGAGCCGCGGCCGGCCCGGGAGAACGCTCTCCCGCCTGCCTACCGGCGTGCCCGCCACGGGCCTCACTCGCGCGACCCCGCCGCGCCAGGTCCCTCCCCTCACTTCTCTCAGGGACTCCGAGGGCACTGCTCCGCCCGGGGACGACACCCACAGGAGGCGAAGCCGACTCGGTCCCAGACAGGGGGGGAAGGGCACGCGGGCGGTCGCACGCGCGGGCCGAGGAGGAAGGCCGGCAGCGGCGGGGAGGGGCCGGCAAGCGCGCACAGCGACGGCCACGGGACAGGGGCCGCGGGCGCCGCCCGGGGACCAGAAAAGACCACCGGGAACACGGCCGGGCCGCCAGGAAAACCAGCGCGGGATCCCGCCGCCACCCACACACGAGGGCGGTCCCGCGACGCCTGGGACGCCGGCCGGCCCCGGCCGGCCCCGGAGCGGAGTCCCACGCCCCGGCCCCGCCGCCAGGGCCGGCGGCGCCGTCCACCCGTCTCCTCCCGTCCACCCTCGACGGATCCGTCTTTCCATCTAGTCTGACCCCGAGGCGCCACATCCCGGGGACACGCTCTCGAGCGAGGCGGCCCAGACCGCGCCCGCGCGCCGCCACCGGCTCGGGGACGAGGGCGGGCGCGACGGACTCCTCCTCGACACGGCCGCGGGGCTGGGGAAGCCGGGGCCGACCGGGCGTCGCCCCCCGGCCCTTCTCCACCTGCACTCACACCGCGGGGCCGGCCGCACGCACGCGGCGCACGCACGGTCCTCCCCCACGTGCCGGACACCCGGCGGGGCCCGGCGGGACCCTCCCCCGACTCGGCGGGGGGAGGCGCGGGCCGCGGTAGGCAACGAGCGGCACACGGCCCCACCGCGGGGCCGGCGCACCCATCCCCCCTCACAGAGGAGAGGCGGGGGGATTCTGCCCACGTGCTCTGGGCAGTCGCCACGGCGGCTACACTGCGCACTCAGGAGGGGCAGCGGCCGGGGGCTCCGGTACCCCAGAGGCTCCCTCTCGGATCGCTAGAGAAGGCTTCCTCACCGAGGGCGCGCCGTCCCTCACCCCATCGTCTCTCCTTCGGGCCCACGGAGGCGCTCCACGAGCCGCCGATCCTCGACTGGGCGGGAGGGGTCTGCGGTACAGGTAAGCGGACGACCACACGGGAGCGTGTGCACGGCCCGTGCCTCCACGACGAGGCAGCACCTGCCCCCAACGGAAGAGGCGAGGGGAACAGGCACGCCTCTCTTCCCGTCTCGACCCCTCCCCCAACGAGAGCCACTCGCGGGACACACACACACACCACCGCGGTGAGGGACACGAGGAGGACGCCGGGTTAAGGGAAACGACACCACCGCTCGGCCTCAGGCACCTGAGGGGCGACCTGGAGCGCTCCAGGGGCACCACCGAGGGTCAAACGAAGCACGCTCACCCACCCACGCGGGGCGCGCGGCGCAGCAGCGGGCACAGCCCTCCCCACCGCGGGGAGGGCCGCTCGCGGGACACGCGCCGAGAAGGCGAAGCGAGAGCGTCCGCTGTGTCCGAAGACCGACGGCCTCACTGACGCCCCGTGGAGGGGGGGCGGGCAGGAGACCGAGAGTCAGGGCCGGAGGCCACACCCACCCTCCCGCCTTCCTCACCCTCCCCGACGGGCAGGGGGAGAAAGGCAGGCGAGGAGCCCCGTGGACAGACTGAGAAGACCGCACACGTTCACCAGGAACGCCCGTCCCTCGCCTGGCACGGCTTAGGCCCGGCCCGGGAGAGCACGACCACACCACATCGATCCGTTGAGCCGAGGGGGAGGGGGGAAGGCACGGTGAGGACAGTCGCCGGAGGGGCCCGCTTTAAGCCTCACCGGCCGCCTCCCCCCGCCACACCTCACCTCGCCTCAGGCGACAGCCGCCGACGACCCCAGGAGGAGGAGCTGCCTGACACGGGGCACGGGGCCTAGAGAGCGGGGGTCGTCCCGGCCACCACCGGGCGCCCGCAGCGGGGGGGTCACACAGGGTAGAAGACCCACGGCGCCTCGCCCCGCCGCCCTCGGGTCGCCCAGAGACCGGAGGTGGCGCCACGGGTCGGGTCTGCCAGACACGCCACGCAGGAGCCGGCGCACAGGCCCAGGCCGGCGGCCCAAAGGCCCAGGCGCCCCGCGTGCGTCCAGAGGCCCAAAGTCCTCGGCGGCAGACGCCGAGAGAGACCGTGTCGGCACTTACCTGGTGGCAGAAAAGGCCCATTTCGGGCGACAAAATGACAGCGCCCGACAGCGGGGCCCACCCACGACTGGCAGGGAGAGACCTTGGCACCTTGGCACCGCCACCTGTCCCCAGCACTACCCCAGAAACACCAGGCCCGGAGCTGTCGGGGGTCATCTGGTCGACTGGGGGGGGGGAGGGGGGCGAAGGGGGCGCCCGGTGGGCGAAGTGGGGGCGCAGACGCCAAGGGGGAGGGAGCTGGCCGGGGACGCCCTCCCCCTTCGCCCGCACGGGTAGGTGTACCCGTCCGTCCGAGTCTCCGAGCGGGGGTTTGGCTACGAGTTGCCAAAGAGAAAAACGAAGAGAGACCCGCCGGCGAGGCGCCTCCCACGAGACGAGCGGACCCCAACGAGGGACCACGCCCGGGGCCCCAGACCGTCCTGTCCGGGGCACCCAGGACGGCTCGAGCCGGTCCCTGACCTCCTGGCCGTGATTCAGGGAGTTGGGGAGGGGTGAGAAAGCAAACCCTCCGGGGTGGCGAACCCTCCTGAAAGGGCGGGAAAGCAAAAACCTCCTGAAGGGAGACGCAAACCCTTCTGAAAAGGCGAACAGCAAACCCTTTGGAGGGCGGGAGCCAACCCTCCTGAAGGAAGAAAGCAAACCCTCCTGAGGGGGGCCCGGGAGGAGGCCAGACCGCCGAGTCCCAGGCGCTCCAGGGAGGGACGACCCTCTCCCTCCCTGCCCACCGCGGCGGCCCGGCCCAGGTAGGGTCCGGCCGGTCCGTCTCCGCGGCCGGAGGGGCACGGGGAGACGCTGGTCGACCCGGTCAGGCCACCCCAGAGCCCGGCTCTGGAGCGCCGCCGCCGCCGCGACGGCCACCCTCCTCGGGAACCTAGAGAGCCAATCTCCGGCGACAGCAGGACGTCCCTAGGCCTCGGCGCCACCGCCACTGTCGCCGCCAGCAGAGCTGGTCTCTGAGAGCTGTGCCTCGGGCCCGGCGGCTGAGTCACAACCCTCCTGAAGGTCGCCGAAGCTCCAGAGGGGAGGGACACTATAAAAGCGGCCGCCAGGTGGCTCCTGACAACCGGCTCCAATGTCCCGAGGACGGGTCGCTGTCGCCGGCCGCCGAGGACGCCACAGCGCCGGCCGCCCAAACGCCCGAGCTCGGCCCGGAGCCGCCGCCTCCGAGAGACGCGACGCGACGCGACCCCGGCCGCAGAGGAAGGGAGAGGAGCTGGGAAATAGCTCCCCAGGAGGCTGCCACGAAGGAGACGCGCTCCCCCCCACCCACCCACGCGATTCCAGGCTGGTGGGGGGACATTCCACGGAGACGCCGGCGGGCGGCGGGGCTCGGGGCGGGGACGGCCGAGAGAGGGGCACCAGTGACATCCCGGGCTCCCCCGGGCCCCCTCCCCCGAAGGAGGAGGGAGGGAGGGAGAGAGAGAAGGGAGGGAGGCAGGGAGGGAGGGACCGACCGGCAAAGCGAAACCAGGCAAGCGCTGCTCGGAGAACAAAGCAGGACTTCTCGAAAGCAGACAGAGACACAGACACGCAAGCCCAGGAGCAAGAAAGGAAAAGAAGGAGACACTCGGACCCCCAACAAGAGAAAACGAAAGTCAACCTGTGTCGAGACCGTGATCAAGTCCAACGACAACAAACACAAGCATGCGCCGGTGGGTGGGGAAAGGGCACTTGAGGTCAGGAGAACATGGATTTCAAAATAACTGGCCACAAACACCGGAAAGGAAAGGCGGCCGGGCGGCCGGGCCGGGCGGTCTGGTCTGGGGTGGGGTGGCAGGGCTGCTGGGGGCGGGGGTCGGTGGCGGGGGTGGGGGGTGGGGGGTGGGGGGTGGGGGAAACGGGAGCACCCAGAACGAGGAGGAGACTGTCGGCCGTGCCGAGACACGGAAACATCGCACGGCTGGGGACCCGTTCCCATCGTCTTCCCCGGGGTGTGAAAGAGACTTGGCCTCCCGTCTCCTGAGAGTTCATCTCCCCAGCAACAACGGTCAGGCAAGCTGTCGGGTGTGTGTGTGTTGCGGGGGGTTGGGGGGCGGGGTGGGGAGAAAAAAGAAGACACCTTTCAAGTGAAAGGAGGGAGCGTAAAGGTCACTGAACCCTCTGACAGCGGCCTTCCATTTTCCAGACCAGTGACACGTTCCCCCAAGTCGCCCGGTTCCAGAAAACGCTTTTCGGAAACAGAATCCTCGGGGCCCGCGAACTCCTGAGGAATCCTCGGATGAGCTTCCGGGCCAGGCTATACCGTAGGCAGCGTGCTTCCCCTGAAGCCAAAGCCACGGGCTCCAGAGGGCCGCGTCCAAGAAGCTGATCTCGTACGGAACCCGGTGTCTTCTTCTCTAGGACACTCCTAGAAGCAGCAAGAGCGCCAGTTTGTGAGACTCGAAGGTGAAGCCGGCACGACGTAAACCCAGCGATGTGTGCGGTCAGAGGCCCATCTAGATTCGAGCTCCAGTTCTGGAGGGGAGCAGTGGGGACAGGAGGGTGGCCTGCGAGTCCGCCGTCCCGTCCCCACTCCTCCTGTGAACATCCGCCCCGTGGAAGGTGTCGAGGAACCGCATGACCTGACCTGCGGGGTGAACCGTCGCCAAAGACAAAGAATTCCTCCAGCCAGGCGTTGTCCGCAGCCACGAACCCCTTCCCTCCGTCGCCCGGCCTTTCAGAATGCCACGTGGAGCCCTCTCGAGACGTGTGGGGCTTGGAGGTATGGGCCCCCGAATTCTCCTCGCCCGGCCCTGCAAGAAACCATTCCGTGCCTGCCCCACATGAAGACTTCTCGGGCTTTTCGGTGGACCGGGCCTCCCAGGGTGCCCCTGCACCCGGCACCCTGCGACACCCCGAGAGATCCCACGGAGAAACGTCTCCGGCCACTCGCGCGGCACCTGCCTCGCTGGCGGGCGCCCCTTCCAACCTCCCCAGAGATACGTGAGCACGGACGCTTCTTCCCCATCTGGGTCCCCTCACAGGCTCTGTGAGTTCCTGTGGTTCCGCACGCCCTCGACTTGGCTGTGGTTCGGGGCTCTGTTCTGTTCTGTGTTTGCTCTCCGGCCCACGTGATCTCTCTGGCTAGGGCACCCAGGAAAAGCGAAAAGAAATCGAGTCCGTGTGAGTACTATTCAGGCATCAAGTGGGGATACCTACCAACGACCTCTAACGTGGATCCACCAAGATGGCGGCCGTGTGGGGTTCAGGAGGATCATTTTGCGTTTTCTGGGGGCGCTATTTGCTCTCAATGATTTCACGTGCCTTTGGGGCATGGCTCACGGAGATGGACGTGAAGCAGCAGGGCAGCCACATCTGGCGTCTCGGCCTAGCTAGGGCGGCTCCACGAGTGACCTCTCGGAACCGGGGCTGAGACCGCCATCCCTCCCCGGGCCCCCCTCGGTGGCTGGGTATGGGGGGGAGGGGGGGAGGTTTCGGAGGGGAGACGGGAGATCTGGGCTTGTGGTTGGGGGCGCGCGGGGCCACACGTGTCATGTCATGATATTCCTGTGACGCTCCAACGAGATACGTGTTATTCTCTCTTCTGCAGATTGCTATCTGTATCTGAATGGAAATGTATTAGACTCTTGAAATCTGAGCCTTGACGAGGGGTGCGCCCTGTACGTCTCGGGCTACAGGCAGCACACGGAAACTGAAGATATCAGGAATCACGTATAAAGGTTCAAGTCAAAGAAACGGACCTAGTTCAGTGGCAGACTTAGTCTTCCTCGCTGCAGCCTCAAGGTAAATGCTGGGGGTACCCAGTCTATTCTTGGGAAGATACAGTGTTTATCTTAACTGTTGCCAGCAGCGCAGCTTCTCCTCTACCGGAGTTGAAATTGAGATTTAGTTCTTGCAGCTAGTAGTTCTTTTTCAGAACATCTATCGGGAAGGATCTGAATAGCTTGTCATGTCCCTGAAAATATACTAGACAACATTTGGTTCAGCTCTCGTACCCAGAGACTGGGGAAATTAAGGTGGCACTAGAAATCGCACCTTTGCGTTATATAGTATCTTTCCTGGAAAACAGGGTGCTCTTAAACTCTAATTGTATCAAACAGTAGCAGGGGTAAGAAGTGCACGATCCACAAGTTTCAGTAAAGCCGGCTCTCCCGCGCCTTAACATTGTATACATTGTTAACAAAAGTTTAGAATTGGACACTCGATGGCAACAAAGAGGCATCCTGTTTGGCGTTTCTTTGGACTGCAGCCGGGAGAGGAGCAGAGCCGACTTGTTCAGTCCCCGGTCCCGCTACTCCTAGGCCTTTCCTCACACTTGACCTTGGATGCTCTGGGGCAGGTTGTGTCTGCCACAAGCACTCGATTTGTCCGGAAGCACTGAATCCTCTGTTCGTTGACTTTGTTCCCAGGACTGTCTCAGGAGGTGACGATGTTTTCCCATGGGGGAATCTGTGTCAGAGGCTTGCCAACCATACTTTTCACGTGGTTCATGAAAAGCTCACCCGTCACCGGTCACCTGTCGACTCACCATCCGTACGAGAGTCAGCACCAACACGCCCGGCAGAGCTGAGCGTCAAGAAGGGGTTGCGTGGAAAGAGATTTGTGTGCTTGGTCCTGGTCCTGGTTATAGACAGAAAGTATCAAGGGGGAATAACTCCCAGAATAAGTAGGCTTGCCTGGAATGCGAAATAGTGAGAAGAGGCCTCGCGCTTGGAGGATGGGTCAGAGCTCTAGCCACGGGAGAGTGAAAAGGAAAGGCCCGGGAAAGGGCCGTGGGGCAGGGGACGGTCTGAGCCCAGCACCAGCGGTGAAGGACGAGGAGGCACCTTGAAAGAACGTGCTGTTCGGAGGTTTGTGGTAAGAGCACACCGGTGCTGCTAAAGATGAGGCTTGTGGAACCCAGATGGTGAAGAGGAGCCAGAAACAGGCCAGGAAGGATGAGAATCCTGTGTACTGAGGACCTGCACTTCACCAAGCCCACAGCAAAGGGTGCTGTCTAGATTCAAACCCAGTCACTTGCGCAAACGCCCCTCAGCCACCTCCTCATCTACAAGGCCGACAGATACTCGGTGCGTGAGGTGCGTGTACAGTCTAGGTGGACGGCACTCACATTATCGGGCAACCACACAGCTACTACGTGCTTTGAAAGAACCAACAGTGAGCTGATAGCTTTTTCTGGATCTGCCTATAAGCAAAGATACCGCTCGCTGCATACTGTGGATCTCGACTCCTGTCTCACGTCTCCATGAAGCCGTCAGAAAAGTCCTGTTCGTGCTCCCTCTCAGGCCAGGAATGACACTTAAAGTGTAACGTGCTCACGAAGTCCTCAGAGATTCATGGATTTGAATCGAGAAATTCCACCTGGTCCTTTCGCTCCCGATCCACTCCTGCTCTCACCGCTACTACCACACGGGTCAGACACGAGCGAGTTCCCCTGAATTAGCTTGCACACGTGGGGACGGAGTTAGCTTTCGGCACACGGATATTTAGAAATTCCATGGCAGTAGGCCAGGTATTCACATTATGTATCGGATATTCGCCTAATTTGATAATAAGAGAGCTCAGGCCTCAGGCGTAACTTCAGGCAGATTTCCCCTCCAACAGAAACAGCTCAGATGGGCTGGCAGCCCGAGAAAACGAGCAACTGCCACTGACAGACTGAGACACCCATGGGCTCCCTCCGCGGGGAGACCTTCTGCCAAGGCTTCTCCCTCAAGGGCCGTGACCCAGCCTGCGGGCATCAGCTGAGGAGAAGGGGAGGTGGGTGCCCCGGAAACCAGCCGCGCTCGAGTCAGTCTCCCAGGAGCTCTCATTCCAGCTCTGGACGCTCACTCCCGGGCCTGGGTTCCCACTCCCGCTTTCAGATGGATCCCAGGCCCTTCTTCAGAGAAGTTCCTCCAGATGAGTCCCCAGCCACCAGTGGGCCTCATTCGACCTTGCGGGACCTCCCTCCCCTTCTGAAGCTAGGTTCCGTCTCTCTCTTCACAAAACTTTACGTCCAAAATAGATTGTTAACAGTGACTTGCCGTTTCCTTTTGTTCTCACCATTATTCTGACTACTTGCATTTAATTCCGCTCACCTTCGGATTGCTTATGACACTCCAGGCCACCGGAAAAAAGAGAGTTTCCGTTCTGAGCTCAAAGATCCTCAGGCGGCATTTGGGCCTCACTTTACCTCTGCTGGAGACAGGAAGGTGGCAGGTGACCGGGACCTGCCAAGAGCAGAGCAGAAGCTGTGCCCCTGAGCAGTGGTGCCTGGCTCTCTCTCATTGGTCGCAGAGGGTCTGCAAGATTCGAGGGGGTTCTTGACGGCCCCACCATGCTGGCGAGCCGTGTCGTCTCATCTCATCGGGAATCTGACCCCTCATCAGCAAGCGTAGCCATGTGCCCGCACCCTGAGTCTCTAAACCCTTCCCAGACCATCGCTCGGCCCGCCTTCTCCTCTCGGGCAGAATGAACCTGGGCTTCTCTCCTGGGACAGGTCCTTCTGTGTCATGGGATGTCCTCTTTACTCCTATTGCCGGCAATAGGAGTATTGATGGGCTGCTCATAGGTCAGAGACTCCTCATTCGTATTACCCAGAGGCTTCTCTTCAGTCAGTAAATTTTGTTCCTTTGACGTTAAAGGGATTGCCTTTGAAGACTATCATTTCTGACCTAGTCGCAAACCGTCTCTTTTGAGGAACTTCCTTAGGGTTCCAGGGATTAAGAAAGACAGTTTGCTTCCATTGCAAAGGGCACAGATTCATTCCTCGATTGCAGGATCTAGATCTCCTGTGCCTCACACTCTAGCCAAAAAGGTATATTTTAAATATAAAAGGGCCAAGCATAAACCTACTACTTTCCCTTTCCATTATTATGATAATCATCTAATTCTCTTCAAGGCAACACAAATGTTTCTTACTAACTAGAAGGATCATGTCGCGGAAATTATAAAGAGAAAAACAGGGAATTACTTCATGATATCTCACTATATCCGTCTCTGATCCAGCGTACGAAACATCAAGGAAGTCCACGTGAAATATCATCTTTAAATAGAGCTCTCCGCTTTGAGAGAATAGAACTAAACTCATTAAAACTAAGTTTTCCAGCACGTGGCTGCTTTGAAATCTTGCATCCAACCAACAATTCTGGAACCTATGATAATTCGGAATTGAGTAACCGATGACACAAACACTCTATTAGTCAGGGGGACGTTTTGGATCGCCTGAGTTCTACGTTCTCAATGTTATCAAGCCAGACACAGTCCTCACGGTTTTTCATAGATCTTGTAATATCTTTTTTAAAATTTCAACTTTTTTGAGGTATAATTGACATACAACATTGCAAGAAATTGAAATATAACTGTGGTGATTTCATGTGTTTACGATGTGAAAGGATTCCTCATCCAGTTAATTCATATCACCTCACATATTTCACCTTCTTTTTTTTTTTCTTCCCTCCATCTTTCCTACTTAGATTTTTATCTTCATATAAGATTTCATTTATACAAAACATGTCAAAAAGATTGCCGTGTTTTACGTGAGATCCTCAGACTCTATTCATCTTATAGCTGAATATTTGTTCCCTTTTACCAACCTCTCCCCATAGCCCTAGTAACCACTTTTCTACTCTCTGTATGAGTTTTACTTTTTCCGGGATGCAATATCAGAGCCAGTCCTGAAATGTCCTCCAATTACAATTCTTCTCTCAGAGTCATCAGTCCATTTTGTGTTCTCTTTCATGTTTTACAACATTACTCCTAACCAGCAATGGAGCGGGTGTGGCAGGCAATGAGCCAAGAAGATTTACAGGGTGGCATCCACTTACTGTGGGAATTAACCACGGCATTGATCAGTCTATCAACCTAGAAAGAGATCACTGGACATTGCACAAAAATTTGCTTATTTCTTTGTAGAAGTTTGGCATTAAACTAAACCCTTAGTTTGGGATGGGATGGGATGGGGTGGGATGGGATGGGATGGGATGGGATGGGGTGGGGGGTGGGGGGTGGAGGAAACGGGAGCACCCAGAACGAGGAGGAGGCTGTCGGCCGTGCCGAGACACGGAAACATCGCACGGCTGGGGACCCGTTCCCATCGTCTTCCCCGGGGTGTGAAAGAGACTTGGCCTCCCGTCTCCTGAGAGTTCATCTCCCCAGCAACAACGGTCAGGCAAGCTGTCGGGTGTGTGTGTGTTGCGGGGGGTTGGGGGGCGGGGTGGGGAGAAAAAAGAAGACACCTTTCAAGTGAAAGGAGGGAGCGTAAAGGTCACTGAACCCTCTGACAGCGGCCTTCCATTTTCCAGACCAGTGACACGTTCCCCCAAGTCGCCCGGTTCCAGAAAACGCTTTTCGGAAACAGAATCCTCGGGGCCCGCGAACTCCTGAGGAATCCTCGGATGAGCTTCCGGGCCAGGCTATACCGTAGGCAGCGTGCTTCCCCTGAAGCCAAAGCCACGGGCTCCAGAGGGCCGCGTCCAAGAAGCTGATCTCGTACGGAACCCGGTGTCTTCTTCTCTAGGACACTCCTAGAAGCAGCAAGAGTGCCAGTTTGTGAGACTCGAAGGTGAAGCCGGCACGACGTAAACCCAGCGATGTGTGCGGTCAGAGGCCCATCTAGATTCGAGCTCCAGTTCTGGAGGGGAGCAGTGGGGACAGGAGGGTGGCCTGCGAGTCCGCCGTCCCGTCCCCACTCCTCCTGTGAACATCCGCCCCGTGGAAGGTGTCGAGGAACCGCATGACCTGACCTGCGGGGTGAACCGTCGCCAAAGACAAAGAATTCCTCCAGCCAGGCGTTGTCCGCAGCCACGAACCCCTTCCCTCCGTCGCCCGGCCTTTCAGAATGCCACGTGGAGCCCTCTCGAGACGTGTGGGGCTTGGAGGTATGGGCCCCCGAATTCTCCTCGCCCGGCCCTGCAAGAAACCATTCCGTGCCTGCCCCACATGAAGACTTCTCGGGCTTTTCGGTGGACCGGGCCTCCCAGGGTGCCCCTGCACCCGGCACCCTGCGACACCCCGAGAGATCCCACGGAGAAACGTCTCCGGCCACTCGCGCGGCACCTGCCTCGCTGGCGGGCGCCCCTTCCAACCTCCCCAGAGATACGTGAGCACGGACGCTTCTTCCCCATCTGGGTCCCCTCACAGGCTCTGTGAGTTCCTGCGGTTCCGCACGCCCTCGACTTGGCTGTGGTTCGGGGCTCTGTTCTGTTCTGTGTTTGCTCTCCGGCCCACGTGATCTCTCTGGCTAGGGCACCCAGGAAAAGCGAAAAGAAATCGAGTCCGTGTGAGTACTATTCAGGCATCAAGTGGGGATACCTACCAACGACCTCTAACGTGGATCCACCAAGATGGCGGCCGTGTGGGGTTCAGGAGGATCATTTTGCGTTTTCTGGGGGCGCTATTTGCTCTCAATGATTTCACGTGCCTTTGGGGCATGGCTCACGGAGATGGACGTGAAGCAGCAGGGCAGCCACATCTGGCGTCTCGGCCTAGCTAGGGCGGCTCCACGAGTGACCTCTCGGAACCGGGGCTGAGACCGCCATCCCTCCCCGGGCCCCCCTCGGTGGCTGGGTATGGGGGGGAGGGGGGGGAGGTTTCGGAGGGGAGACGGGAGATCTGGGCTTGTGGTTGGGGGCGCGCGGGGCCACACGTGTCATGTCATGATATTCCTGTGACGCTCCAACGAGATACGTATTATTCTCTCTTCTGCAGATTGCTATCTGTATCTGAATGGAAATGTATTAGACTCTTGAAATCTGAGCCTTGACGAGGGGTGCGCCCTGTACGTCTCGGGCTACAGGCAGCACACGGAAACTGAAGATATCAGGAATCACGTATAAAGGTTCAAGTCAAAGAAACGGACCTAGTTCAGTGGCAGACTTAGTCTTCCTCGCTGCAGCCTCAAGGTAAATGCTGGGGGTACCCAGTCTATTCTTGGGAAGATACAGTGTTTATCTTAACTGTTGCCAGCAGCGCAGCTTCTCCTCTACCGGAGTTGAAATTGAGATTTAGTTCTTGCAGCTAGTAGTTCTTTTTCAGAACATCTATCGGGAAGGATCTGAATAGCTTGTCATGTCCCTGAAAATATACTAGACAACATTTGGTTCAGCTCTCGTACCCAGAGACTGGGGAAATTAAGGTGGCACTAGAAATCGCACCTTTGCGTTATATAGTATCTTTCCTGGAAAACAGGGTGCTCTTAAACTCTAATTGTATCAAACAGTAGCAGGGATAAGAAGTGCACGATCCACAAGTTTCAGTAAAGCCGGCTCTCCCGCACCTTAACATTGTATACATTGTTAACAAAAGTTTAGAATTGGACACTCGATGGCAACAAAGAGGCATCCTGTTTGGCGTTTCTTTGGACTGCAGCCGGGAGAGGAGCAGAGCCGACTTGTTCAGTCCCCGGTCCCGCTACTCCTAGGCCTTTCCTCACACTTGACCTTGGATGCTCTGGGGCAGGTTGTGTCTGCCACAAGCACTCGATTTGTCCGGAAGCACTGAATCCTCTGTTCGTTGACTTTGTTCCCAGGACTGTCTCAGGAGGTGACGATGTTTTCCCATGGGGGAATCTGTGTCAGAGGCTTGCCAACCATACTTTTCACGTGGTTCATGAAAAGCTCACCCGTCACCGGTCACCTGTCGACTCACCATCCGTACGAGAGTCAGCACCAACACGCCCGGCAGAGCTGAGCGTCAAGAAGGGGTTGCGTGGAAAGAGATTTGTGTGCTTGGTCCTGGTCCTGGTTATAGACAGAAAGTATCAAGGGGGAATAACTCCCAGAATAAGTAGGCTTGCCTGGAATGCGAAATAGTGAGAAGAGGCCTCGCGCTTGGAGGATGGGTCAGAGCTCTAGCCACGGGAGAGTGAAAAGGAAAGGCCCGGGAAAGGGCCGTGGGGCAGGGGACGGTCTGAGCCCAGCACCAGCGGTGAAGGACGAGGAGGCACCTTGAAAGAACGTGCTGTTCGGAGGTTTGTGGTAAGAGCACACCGGTGCTGCTAAAGATGAGGCTTGTGGAACCCAGATGGTGAAGAGGAGCCAGAAACAGGCCAGGAAGGATGAGAATCCTGTGTACTGAGGACCTGCACTTCACCAAGCCCACAGCAAAGGGTGCTGTCTAGATTCAAACCCAGTCACTTGCGCAAACGCCCCTCAGCCACCTCCTCATCTACAAGGCCGACAGATACTCGGTGCGTGAGGTGCGTGTACAGTCTAGGTGGACGGCACTCACATTATCGGGCAACCACACAGCTACTACGTGCTTTGAAAGAACCAACAGTGAGCTGATAGCTTTTTCTGGATCTGCCTATAAGCAAAGATACCGCTCGCTGCATACTGTGGATCTCGACTCCTGTCTCACGTCTCCATGAAGCCGTCAGAAAAGTCCTGTTCGTGCTCCCTCTCAGGCCAGGAATGACACTTAAAGTGTAACGTGCTCACGAAGTCCTCAGAGATTCATGGATTTGAATCGAGAAATTCCACCTGGTCCTTTCGCTCCCGATCCACTCCTGCTCTCACCACTACTACCACACGAGCGAGTTCACCTGAATTAGCTCGCACACGTGGGGATGGAGTTAGCTTTCGGCACACGGATATTTAGAAACTCCATGGCAGTAAGCCAGGTATTCACATTATGTATCAGATATTCGCCTAATTTGATAATAAGAGAGCTCAGGCCTCAGGCATAACTTCAGGCAGATTTCCCCTCCAACAGAAACAGCTCAGATGGGCTGGCAGCCCGAGAAAACGAGCAACTGCCAATAACAGACTGAGACACCTATGGGCTCCCTCCATGGGGTGACCTTCTGCCAAGGCTTCTCCCTCAAGGGCCGTGACCCAGCCTGCGGGCATCAGCTGAGGAGAAGGGGAGGTGGGTGCCCCGGAAACCAGCCGCGCTCGAGTCAGTCTCCCAGGAGCTCTCATTCCAGCTCTGGACGCTCACTCCCGGGCCTGGGTTCCCACTCCCGCTTTCAGATGGATCCCAGGCCCTTCTTCAGAGAAGTTCCTCCAGATGAGTCCCCAGCCACCAGTGGGCCTCATTCGACCTTGCTGGACCTCCCTCCCCTTCTGAAGCTAGGTTCCGTCTCTCTCTTCACAAAACTTTACGTCCAAAATAGATTGTTAACAGTGACTTGCCGTTTCCTTTTGTTCTCACCACTATTCTGACTACTTGCATTTAATTCCGCTCACCTTTGGATTGCTTATGACACTCCAGGCCACTGAAAAAAGAGAGTGTCCATTCTGAGCTCAAAGATTCTCAGGCGGCATTTGGGCCTCACTTTACCTCTGCTGGAGACCTAGGAAGGTGGCAGGTGACCGGGACCTGCCAAGAGCAGAGCAGAAGCTGTGCCCCTGAGCAGTGGTGCCTGGCTCTCTCTCATTGGTCGCAGAGGGTCTGCAAGATTCGAGGGGGTTCTTGACGCCCCCACCATGCTGGCGAGCCATGTCGTCTCATCTCATCGGGAATCTGACCCCTCATCAGCAAGCGTAGCCATGTGCCCGCACCCTGAGTCTCTAAACCCTTCCCAGACCATCGCTCGGCCCGCCTTCTCCTCTCGGGCAGAATGAACCTGGGCTTCTCTCCTGGGACAGGTCCTTCTGTGTCATGGGATGTCCTCTTTACTCCTATTGCCGGCAATAGGAGTATTGATGGGCTGCTCATAGGTCAGAGACTCCTCATTCTTATTACCCAGAGGCTTTTCTTCATTCAGTAAATTTTGTTCCTTTGACGTTAAAGGGATTGCCTTTGAAGACTATCATTTCTGACCTAGTCGCAAACCGTCTCTTTTGAGGAACTTCCTTAGGGTTCCAGGGATTAAGACAGTTTGCTTCCATTGCAAAGGGCACAGATTCATTCCTCGATTGCAGGATCTAGATCTCCTATGCCTCACACTGTAGCCAAAAAGGTATATTTTAAATATAAAAGGGCCAAGCATAAACCTACTACTTTCCCTTTCCATTATTATGATAATCATCTAATTCTCTTCAAGGCAACACAAATGTTTCTTACTAACTAGAAGGATCATGTCGCGGAAATTATAAAGAGAAAAACAGGGAATTACTTCATGATATCTCACTACATCCGTCTCTGATCCGACGTAGGAAAAATCAAGGAAGTCCACGTAAAGTATCATCTTTAAATAGAGCTCTCCGCTTTGAGAGAATAGAACTAAACTCATTAAAACTAAGTTTTCCAGTATGTGGCTGCTTTGAAATCTTGCATCCAACCAACAATTCTGGAACCTATGATAATTCAGAATTGAGTAACCGATGACACAAACACTCTATTAGTCAGGGGGACGTTTTGGATCGCCTGAGTTCTACGTTCTCAATGTTATCAAGCCAGACACAATCTTCACGGTTTTTCATAGATCTTGTAATATCTTTTTTAAAATTTCAACTTTTTTGAGGTATAATTGACATATAAAATTGCAAGAAATTGAAATATAACTGTGGTGATTTCATGTGGTTACGATGTGAAAGGATTCCTCATCCAGTTAATTCATATCACCTCACATATTTCACCTTCTTTTTTTTTTCTTCCCTCCATCTTTCCTACTTAGATTTTATCTTCATAAGATTTCATTTATACAAAACATGTCAAAAAGATTGCCGTGTTTTACATGAGATCCTCAGACTCTATTCATCTTATAGCTGAATATTTGTTCCCTTTTACCAACCTCTCCCCATAGCCCTAGTAACCACTTTTCTACTCTCTGTATGAGTTTTACTTTTTCCGGGATGCAATATCAGAGCCAGTCCTGAAATGTCCTCCAATTACAATTCTTCTCTCAGAGTCATCAGTCCATTTTGTGTTCTCTTTCATGTTTTACAATATTACTCCTAGGCGTCTCGGCCTAGCTAGGGCGGTTTCACAAGTGACCTCTCAGAACCGCGGCTGAGACCTCCATCCCTCCCCGGGCCCCCCTCGGTGGCTGGGCCCTGGGGTGGTGGGGGGTGGGGAGAGGAGTCGGGGGAGCTGTTCTAGGGGTTGGGGGCGGGTGAGGGCCAGGGGACCGTCCCCGGTGGTCCCGCTGAGACGTGAAGGCAGGTTCTGTCCCGCTGAGAACTTCCTGCCTTCGGGCGTGTGAGAGGAGCAGATTTCTCTCCAATCCAAGGCCATGCATCGTTTTTGGCCTGTTCAACAAGGCTAGACAAGCACGTATTTGTGTGTCTATCTTGGCTTGTTTTCTGACGGAGGCCAAAGACCTCTTCAGGCGTGTCCAAAGGATCTGCCAGGGTGGGAGGGTGCAGGTCAATCCATGTGTCAAGAGAGCCAGAGAATCTGTCACAGCTGTGACTCAGGCCTTTTTCAGAAACAGGCCAACTTTGATGATTCCCCTGGACAGGAATCACCGCAGAAGTTTCCTTGAAGGGATCGAGTTGCAGGAGTCGGGGGCGTGGCCCCGCCGCCGCCAGAGGGCTTCCTCAGCCAGGCAAGGCCGGCCGCTGGCCGGGGCTATTGTCTGTGGGCCCCACCCCCACCGCCACCCTCCACCCCCCGTCCCCCTTCCCCTCCCCCTTCCCCTCCCCCTCCCCCTCCCGCTCCCCCTGCAGGGCCCCTCGTGGGATAGCTTCATTCAAATGCAGAACGCTTTCCAGTCAAGGAAGAGCCTTTGGACTTTGCCTCGATTGAATGGTGATCCGCCCCGACCCCACCCCCATTTCTCCACCTTGAGGCTGCCCCTTCAGCACCGCGCGGAGGAATGGGCCTGGGGGGGGGGGGGAGGCTGAGGGACAAACTCGCCTTGGGTCAGGCCAAAGGAGTCTCCTCCTTTTCGTAACCCAGGAAACCCCGCTAATGCATGTGAGGATCACGGACGTGCGTCGAAGCAGCCATCATCTCTTGACATCTTCCTCCGTGGGAGGCGTTTTTCCTTCCTGCCTGCCTTCAGAGAGACAGAAAAGGAGGGAGGGGCAGAGCGTTCCGCTGGCGCTGGCCGGTTCTTAAGTCACTTGAATCCAAAACACTCCATAGGGCACGGAGGGGTGCGTGCGTGGGGTGGGGTGGGGGCGGCGGCCTACTCCGGACCCCAGGCGTTCCCTCCTCTGACACTTGCCTGGAACCCATGAAAAGCTGAGCTGGTGACTGTGTGTGTGTGTGAATGCGTGCATGTGCGCGTGTCCGTGAGAGAAGGCACGTGTGCGTGAGAGAAAAAGAGAAAAAGGAAGGAGAGAAAGAAAGAGAGAGAGAGAAAGAAAGAGAAGGAAAGAAAGAGAGAGAGAGAGACAGAGAGAGAAAGAAAGAAAGGAAGACAGACAGACAGAGAGGGAGGGAGGGAGGGAGGGGGAGAGAGAGAGAGAGAAAGAAAGAATGAAAGAAAGAAAGAAAAAGAAAAGAAAATCCAGAATGAAAGGAGGAAGGAACGAGGGAAGGAGGGAGGGACCAAATAGGTTAGTTAGTACGGGCCTCCCTGTCATGGAAAAGAGTCTCTGAGCACAGATCCTCCGTTCAGTGAACCAGTTCTCATATCTCCTCTCAGGAGGCTGTGATGTCGATGGACGGGTTTGGGAAAGCAGGCCTGGGGTGCAAGCAATCAGGTATTTCCTCAGAGGCACTTGTAGGGAAACCAAGGAAACACACAGGTTCATCCCTGGAGCGGATTCGAAACCAGTCGGTGCAGGGGGAGTCAGTCAAGGAGATTTCTAGATGTCAGGGTCGGGTCCTTGAGCGGGTTGCCATGCCCTTCTCCAGGAGACCTTCCTGGCCCGGGGATGGAACCCGGGTCTCCTGCATCGCAGGCAGACTCTTGACCGTGTGAGCCACCAAGGAAGCTCTGTCGGAAATGTTCACCGAGTCCTCTTGTTGTAGCCACGCGTTCTGGGAAACAAACTCACTCAGAAGGACCATGCAGGTAGTGGAGTGCAGTTTCTTACACCAGCGGGCCCAAGGCAGAGTCTTCTCTTAGCCAAGGACCCCGACCAGCATTCGTGAAAATCTTTTATACCTCAGGGGTATGTGTCTGAACCCACCACCCCAAATTCCTTGAGACTTACCTAAACAAAGGAAGGGTAAAGACAATCCCGATAACCCCATCATTCATGTGTTATAAGACGAGATACACAGTGGACATTTATTCACAGGCCTGTGGTCATATCCTGATACACATAATGGAACTGATGGCTTTGTTCTGTGACAGAGATAATTAGCATATTCTTTTAGGCCACGGAGAGTCCAAGTACAAGCCCCAAAGGCTGTTTTATCCGGGTGTGTGTGTGTGTGTGTGTGTGTGTGCGCGCACGCACGCGCGGGCAGGCGCCTGCGTGTGTGTGTGTGCGTGTCCGGTTTTCCATTGGTATGCCCCTTCTATAGACACCGGGCACAAAGTTCAGAGTCCATTGGGAGGGTGACCGTGCGTGTAGCCTCATGTTCGCAGCCTGGCCTAAGATGGAGTCCAGCTCTGTCTGTTTCCTCCTTCACTCTAGCTTCCATCTGCAGAGCTTCAGGCACAGGGCCTTTTGAGTTCTCCGTCAGAAGGGCAAGAGATGGTGGCAAATGTCCCCCCAGAGAGGGTTGTCCCCTCTGACAGAGCTTCCGATATCGGAGGCAACTCAGAAAACTTCAGGATCCAGTCCCACTTTCGGGGGAAGCACCACAGGCAAAGGACCAAACACACGTGGCCCAGGAATCTCCCATCCAGAAGTGGATATCCCCGTTTCACAGAAACATCCTCTGGGCCCCTAAGGAACGTATGGAAATCACTCTCTCGCCAAGGAGAGAAGAATCCTCACTGAGAGTTTCTGAAGTCTGGAAGGACCAGGTAGAGAGAAAAAGAGAAACGATTCTATTCCGCTGACAGGGGCATTATTGTTTGAAGCGACCAAGTGGATGTCCGTCTTTTCCAATTCCCATTTTAAACATTGTGTCCTTTCCGGTCCTTTGTGGTCTCTTTGGATCTGGAAAGCAACAGAGTTAACGGTAAGGTCCTTTTTTTTTTTTTTTTTTTATGATTATGATTATTTTCCCCCCCTGCCTGTCTGCCTGTCCCTCCCCCTCTTCTCTCTGTCTCTCGCGCTTTTCACTCAGGTTAGGGAATTCACAACAACAACAACAAAAGTAGTGAGAAATCTGTATTTCTGCAGGTCAGGAAGCAACAGGTAAGAACTAGACATGGAACACAACAGGCTGGTTCCAAATAGGGTAAGGAGTCCATCAAGGCTCTCTATCATCACCCTGCTTATTTAACTTATATGCCGAGTACAGCATCACGAGACACGCTGGGCTGGATGAAGCACAAGCTGGAATCAAAATGGCTGGGAGAAATAGCAATCCCCTCAGATATGCAGATGACACCACCCTTATGGCAGAAATGAAGTATAGAGTGGGTTTACAAAGTCGTGCTCGTTTCGGGTTTTCAGATTCTTTTCCCTCAGAGGTGAATCCAAAGTAGGAAGCCTACATTTCCTGTGCTGCCTGGTAGGTGCTTGTGGATTGTATGATGTACATGTCGTATGTGTACACGTTCAACCCGACCTCCTAAGTGGACCGTCCTGCCCCTCCCCGCCCCAACGTATTTTCGTCAAGAAGTCAGGCATCCATTTGAGCATCCTACTCCTCAGGTCATCCGATCCCATGGAAGAAGTCAATCCTCCCGTTTTTCCATCGGTCCTCTACACGTCGCCTGATGATGATGGGGGGTGACCGGAAGACTGACAGTTCTGAAGAATTTTGCAAGAGATTCGGTGAAGGCTCCTAGGATTTGCTCAGTGAAGTGGGTGGCGTGTCAACCACTAGGGACCGTGGAAGGTATGCCCCAAGTGGCAAACAGCGTTACCTTCCACAGAGAAAGCTCTACCTAGCATACCAAGGATGCTTGACCACGCACCCGCCCCGCCCCCCCCCCAGGTGACAGGCGTGACGGGTCAGACTGTAGAAATCTTCCTGTCAAGGGTGTATTAACAGGCAGAGGCACCTTAGAGGCACCCTGTCCTGTGAAGCTGGAGGTGGGGAGGAAGGGGCAGAGGGACGATGAAGAAGGGAAGGAGAAAGTGAGGGACAGGGACACCACACAGTGTGTGTGGGGGGCGTGTCTGTGCCGTGTGTGGGTTCCACGTGGGTGTGTGCGCCTGTGGGTGCGGGTGTGAGGGGAGGCGGGCAGAGGCAGAGGCAGGGAGACACACAGCCAGGTCAAGGATAACATAATGTGTGTGGGGGGAGGGGCGGGGGTGGGTGGGTGCGTGCGTGCGTGGTGTGTGCGTGGGGGGGGTGGCGCACAGGACCGTGTGTGAAGGAGGGCAGTGTGTGGGGGGCAAGTGTGTGTGTGGGGGGGTGTCTGTGCTGTGTGCGGGTGCCACGTGGTTGTTAAGCGGGGGGTGGGGGGGAGGGGCGGGCAGAGAGACACACCCGGGCCAAGGACAACGTACTGTGTGGCGGAGCGGGCGGGGGGTGGGTGGGAGTGTGGGTGCGGGGTGTGTGCGTGTGTGCGGTGCCCCATAGGACCGTGGGGGGGGGGCAGTGTGTGTGTGGGGGTGTGGGTCTGTGCTGTGTGCAGATCCCACGTAAGTGTGAGTGAGGGGAGGGGCAGAGGTAGAGGCAGAGGGACACAGCCAGGCCAAGGACAACATAGTTTGGGGGAGGGTCGGGGTGGGGGGTGCGAGTGTGCGTGCGGGGTGTGTGCGTGTGTGCGATGGCGCCTAGGACTGTGCGGGGGGGCGGGCAGTGTGTGGGGGGTGGTGTGTCTGTGCTGTGTGCGGGTGCCACGTGGGTGTGTGCGCCTGTGGGTGCGGGTGTGGGGGAGGGGAGCGGGCAGTGACAGCGGCAGAGAGAGACAGCCAGGCCAAGGACAACGTAGTGTGTGGGGGAGCGGGCGGGGGGTGGGAGTGTGGGTGTGGGGTGTGTGCGTGTGTGCGGTGGCCCATAGGACCGTGGGGGGGCAGTGTGTGTGTGGGGGGGTGTCTGTGCTGTGTGCAGGTCCCACGGAGGTGTGAGTGGGGGGAGGGGCAGAGGCAGAGAGACACAGCCAGGCCAAGGACAACATAGTGGGGGGGGGCGGGGGGGTGGGAGTGTGCGTGCGGGGTGTGTGCGCGTGTGCGATGACGCATAGGACCGTGTGTGGGGTGTTGCGTGTGTGCGACGGCACATAGGACCGTGTGTGGGGTGTTGTGTCTGTGCTGTGTGGGAATGCCACGGGGGTGTGTCCGGGTGTGTGGGGGGGCGGGCAGTGACAGAGGCAGAGAGAGACAGCCAGGCCAAGGACAACGTAGTGTGTGTGGGCGGGGTCGGGGTGCGGGGTGGGAGTGTGCGTGCAGGGTGTGTGTGGAGGCGCCTAGGACCGTGCGGGGGGGCGGGCAGTGTGTGGGGGGTGGTGTGTCTGTGCTGTGTGCGGGTGCCACGTGGGTGTGTGCGCCTGTGGGTGCGGGTGTGGGGGAGGGGAGCGGGCAGTGACAGCGGCAGAGAGAGACAGCCAGGCCAAGGACAACGTAGTGTGTGGGGGAGGGGGCGGGGGGGAGTGTGGGTGCGGGGTGTGTGCGGTGGCCCATAGGACCGTGGGGGGGGCAGTGTGTGTGTGTGTGGGGGTGTCTGTGCTGTGTGCAGGTCCCACGGAGGGGTGAGTGGGGGGAGGGGCAGAGGCAGAGGCAAAGAGACACAGCCAGGCCAAGGACAACATAGTGTGGGGGGGGCGGGGCGGGGGGTGGGAGTGTGCGTGCGGGGTGTGTGCGTGTGTGCGATGGCACCTAGGACCGTGTGTGTAGGGGGGCAGTGTGGGGGGATATTGTGTCTGTGCTGTGTGCGAATGCCACGGGGGTGTGTGCGCCTGTGGGTGCGGGTGTGGGAGGGGCGGGCAGTGACAGAGGCAGAGAGAGACAGCCAGGCCAAGGACAACGTAGTGTGGGTGGGCGGGTTCGGGGTGCGGGGTGGGGAGTGTGCGTGCGGGGTGTGTGCGTGTGTGCGGAGGCGCCTAGGACCGCGCGGGGGGGGGCAGTGTGTGTGTAGGGGGGGGTGTCTCTGCTGTGTGCGGGTGCCACGTGGGTGTGAGGGGGGCGGCGGGCAGAGAGACACACAGCCAGGCCAAGGACAACATAGTGTGTGGAGGGGGAGGGGCGGGGGTGGGTGGGGGGTGTGTCTGTGCTGTGTGCGGGTGCCACGTGGTTGTTAAGGGGGGGGCGGGCAGAGAGACACACAGCCAGGCCAAGGACAACATAGTGTGTGGGGGAGGGGCGGGGGGGTGAGAAGCAGTGTGGGTGCCGGGTGTGTGCGTGGGTGCGGTGGCCCATAGGACCGTGTGGGGGAGGGCAGTGTGTGTGGGGGGTGTGTGTCTGTGCTGTGTGCAGGTCCCACGTAGTTGTGAGTGGGGGGAGGGGCAGAGGCAGAGGCAGAGGCAGAGAGACACACAGCCAGGCCAAGGACAACATAGTGGGGCGGGTGGGAGTGTGCGTGCGGGGTGTGTGCCTGTGTGCGGTGGCGCATAGGGCCGTGTGTGTAGGGGGCCAGTGTCGGGGTGGTGGTGTGTCTGTGCGCCACGTGGGTGTGGGGGGGGGCCGGCAGAGAGACAGAGCCAGTCCAAGGACAACGCTGTGTGTGTGTGTGAGTGGGTGTGCAGGGTGTGGCCGGCGTGTGTGCGGGTGCTGCGTAGGGCCGTGCGGGAGTGCGTGCGCTGTGTGTGTACGCGTTGGGGGCGTGGGCAGCGTGTGTAGGTGGTGCGGGCAGAGACAGAAAGACACAGTCAGCAAAGGACAACGTGCACGGATATTCTTCTGAATATTTGCTTGTGTTTTCTGAGCTCATCACCTCCGGGATCAAGCTCACTCCCGTGCAACGGGAGTCTGCCCCCCTCACCTCAGCCACCACCGGCCAGCACTTGTCTTGGGCAGACAAGGGAGTGTTCCGATTTGGCCGGCGCGGGGGGGGGGGGGGTGGCGGAGGAGTGGGGTGGGTGCGCAGGGTTTCGTTGTCACGAGGCGAACTTTGACCCTTGTGTTCTGCCCCTGAACCTCACTGGAGCGACTGGACCCGCGTGACCTGTCACGTCTTGGTTTCAACATCCTTGGCGGGAGAACTAAGATTCCCCCATGCGAAGTGATCAGGCCAGAGAGAAGGAAGTCGATTCCCTTGGGATCCAATGCCCGTTTTCTCGAATCCAGTTAAGTTTCGTCAAGATTTCCCACCCAAACCGAAAAGCCGAAGTGGCTACCTATCCCCGCCCCCTTGACCTCTGTCCCAAGGTGCCCCTCCCACACCGCCTCCTTCCACAGCCTCAAGGCATTCAAGAGTTAGCCGGCCCGGGCCGGCTCCATCCGTGGTCGCCCCGCCCCAAGACCCTCTGAAAAAGCGCCCGACAGGCAGGTGGCGCCCGACCCCCAACCAGCTATCCAGTGAGCCAGCCCCAGCATAGGAGCTTAGTGGGCGACCGACGGGGACTCGTTGCCAGACGGAGCCCATCCTAGTTCGCGTTTCTCCGCTCAGTCAACGGCGCAGACAGGAGAACGGGATCCGCCAACACTTCTCGAGAACGTCCCTGGGCGAGGGATGACGGACGCACGGACGGACGGGACGGGAAGGATTCTTGACTCCCCACCCACGGAGCAGCGGAATGCACTCCCATCCGAGGGGGATCGCAGGCCCACGTCAGACGGTGTGAGCACACGCCCCAGAACAACAACTCGCCAGCATCCCCGTCCGTGTCCCCGTCACCATCTTTGGGCACGCCAGGAGAAAGCCCTTTTGTGACCCGGACGACGGCTCTTTCGGCAAAAGCAACGTTGAGCAACGGCACAAATGAAGAGACTTGGATTTGAAACGACGCGTTCATATTGCAGCGCCTCAAAAGCAAAAGCACGCACTCGTCCCTCACATAACCGCAACCAACAAACCCGACGCACCTGAAAAAGAAAAAGCAAACGGAAGAGAACGGGTCGATCTGGCGGCTCGGTCGCCGAGACCAGATCAACTCCGGAAGGCAGGGCGAGCCGAGAGCCCACTCGGGTGAGGTCGAGCGGGATCAACACGGCAGCTCGGCGGCAGAGGTCGCGAGTGGGAGAGGTCCGTCCGGGTGCTCGACCCGCGGGCGCTGGCCGCTCTGCGGCCCAGTGAGGGAAGGAGGGGGGGAGGGGCGGAGACCCTGACAACTGGGCGACGCGCGCGCGCTGGCGGCTCGGCCGGCAAGGTCGCGAGTGGGAGAGGCCCGGCCGGCAGGTGGACCCGCGGGCACCGCCAGCTCGGCGGCAGAGTGAGGGAAGGAGGGAGGAGGGGCGGAGTCCCTGCCAGGCGGGCGACGCGCGCGCGCTGGCGGCTCGGCGCCAGAGGTCGCGAGTGCGAGAGGCCCGGCCGACAGGTGGACACGCGGGCACCGCCAGCTCGGCGGCAGAGTGAGGCAACGGGGTGAGGGGCAGACAGCCTGACAGCCGGGCGACGGGCGCGCGCTGGCGGCTCGGCGGGCGAGGTCGCGAGTGGGAGAGGCCCGGCCGGCAGGTGGACGCGCGGGCACCGCCAGCTCGGCGGCAGAGTGAGGGGAGGAGGGGGGGAGGGGCAGACAGCCTGACAGCCGGGCGACGGGCACGCGCTGGCGGCTCGGCGGGCGAGGTCGCGAGTGGGAGAGGCCCGGCCGGCAGGTGGACCCGCAGGCACCCGCAGCTCGTCGACAGGGTTAGGGAAGGGGGGGAGGGGATAGAGCCCCGTCGGGCTCGTCGACCCGCGGCTCCTGGCGGCTCTGCGGCCGAGTTAGGGGAGGAGGGGGGGAGGGGCAGTCAGCCTGACAGCCGGGGGACGCGCGCGCGCTGCCGGCTCGGCGGGCGAGGTCGCGAGTGGGAGAGGCCCGGCAGACAGGTGGACACGCGGGCACCGCCAGCTCGTCGACAGAGTGAGGGAAGGAGGGAGGAGGGGCAGAGTCCCTGCCAGGCTGGCGACGCGCGCGTGCCGGCGTCTCGGCGGCAGGGGTCGCGAGTGCGAGAGGCCCGGCCGACAGGTGGACCCGCGGGCACCGCCAGCTCGTCGACAGAGTGAGGGAAGGAGGGAGGAGGGGCGGAGTCCCTGCCAGGCGGGCGACGCGCGCGCGCTGGCGGCTCGGCGGCAGAGGTCGCGAGTGCGAGAGGCCCGGCCGACAGGTGGACACGCGGGCACCGCCAGCTCGGCGGCAGAGTGAGGGAAGGAGGGAGGAGGGGCGGAGTCCCTGCCAGGCGGGCGACGCGCGCGCGCTGGCGGCTCGGCGACAGAGGTCGCGAGTGCGAGAGGCCCGGCCGACAGGTGGACACGCGGGCACCGCCAGCTCGGCGGCAGAGTGAGGGAAGGGGGGGAGGGGCAGACAGCCTGACAACCGGGCGACGGGCGCGCGCTGGCGCCTCGGCTGGCGAGGTCGCGAGTGGGAGAGGCCCTGCCCGCAGGTGGACACGCGGGCACCCGCAGCTCGTCGAGAGTTAGGGAAGGGGGGAAGTCAGGGAAGGGGGGGAGGGGATAGAACCCCGTCGGGCTCGTCGACCCGCGGCTCCTGGCGGCTCTGCGGCCGAGTTAGGGGAGGAGTGGGGGAGGGGCAGACAGCCTGACAGCCGGGCGACGGGCGCGCGCTGGCGGCTCGGCGGGCGAGGTCGCGAGTGGGAGAGGCCCTGCCCGCAGGTGGACCCGCGGGCACCCGCAGCTCGTCGACAGGGTTAGGGAAGGGGGGGAGTCAGGGAAGGGGGGGAGGGGCAGACAGCCTGACAGCCGGGCGACGGGCGCGCGCTGCCGGCTCGGCGGGCGAGGTCGCGAGTGGGAGAGGCCCTGCCCGCAGGTGCACCCGCGGGCACCCGCAGCTCGTCGACAGGGTTAGGGAAGGGGGGGAGTTAGGGAAGGGGGGGAGGGGCTAGAACCCCGTCGGGCTCGTCGACCCGCGGCTCCAAGCGGCTCTGCGGCCGAGTTAGGGGAGGAGGGGGGGAGGGGCAGACAGCCTGACAGCCGGGCGACGGGCGCGCGCTGGCGGCTCGGCGGGCGAGGTCGCGAGTGGGAGAGGCCCTGCCCGCAGGTGGACCCGCGGGCACCCGCAGCTCGTCGACAGGGTTAGGGAAGGGGGGGAGGGGATAGAGCCCCGTCGGGCTCGTCGACCCGCGGCTCCTGGCGGCTCTGCGGCCGAGTTAGGGAAGGGGGGGGAGGGGCAGACTCCCTGCCAGGCGGGCGACGCGCGCGCGCTGGCGGCTGGGCGCCATAGGTCGCGAGTGCGAGAGGCCCGGCCGACAGGTGGACACGCGGGCACCGCCAGCTCGGCGGCAGAGTGAGGGAAGGGGGGGGAGGGGCAGACACCCTGACACCCGGGCGACGGGCGCGCGCTGGCGGCTCGGCGCCAGAGGTCGCGAGTGCGAGAGGCCCGGCCGACAGCTGGACCCGCGGGCACCGCCAGCTCGGCGGCAGAGTGAGGGAAGTAGGGAGGAGGGGCGGAGTCCCTGCCAGGCGGGCGACAAGCGCGCGCTGGCGGCTCGGCGGCAGAGGTCGCGAGTGCGAGAGGCCCGGCCGACAGGTGGACACGCGGGCACCGCCAGCTCGGCGGCAGAGTGAGGGAAGGGGGGGAGGGGCAGACAGCCTGACAACCGGGCGACGGGCGCGCGCTGCCGGCTCGGCGGGCGAGGTCGCGAGTGGGAGAGGCCCTGCCCGCAGGTGGACCCGCGGGCACCCGCAGCTCGTCGACAGGGTTAGGGAAGGGGGGGAGGGGATAGAGCCCCGTCGGGCTCGTCGACCCGCGGCTCCTGGCGGCTCTGCGGCCGAGTTAGGGAAGGGGGGGGAGGGGCAGACTCCCTGCCAGGCGGGCGACGCGCGCGCGCTGGCGGCTGGGCGCCATAGGTCGCGAGTGCGAGAGGCCCGGCCGACAGGTGGACACGCGGGCACCGCCAGCTCGGCGGCAGAGTGAGGGAAGGGGGGGAGGGGCAGACACCCTGACACCCGGGCGACGGGCGCGCGCTGGCGGCTCGGCGGGCGAGGTCGCGAGTGGGAGAGGCCTGGCCGACAGCTGGACCCGCGGGCACCGCCAGCTCGGCGGCAGAGTGAGGGAAGGAGGGAGGAGGGGCGGAGTCCCTGCCAGGCGGGCGACGCGCGCGCGCTGGCGGCTCGGCGGCAGAGGTCGCGAGTGCGAGAGGCCCGGCCGACAGGTGGACACGCGGGCACCGCCAGCTCGGCGGCAGAGTGAGGGAAGGGGGGGAGGGGCAGACAGCCTGACAACCGGGCGACGGGCGCGCGCTGGCGCCTCGGCGGGCGAGGTCGCGAGTGGGAGAGGCCCTGCCCGCAGGTGGACACGCGGGCACCCGCAGCTCGTCGAGAGTTAGGGAAGGGGGGAAGTCAGGGAAGGGGGGGAGGGGATAGAACCCCGTCGGGCTCGTCGACCCGCGGCTCCTGGCGGCTCTGCGGCCGAGTTAGGGGAGGAGGGGGGGAGGGGCAGACAGCCTGACAGCCGGGCGACGGGCGCGCGCTGCCGGCTCGGCGGGCGAGGTCGCGAGTGGGAGAGGCCCTGCCCGCAGGTGGACCCGCGGGCACCCGCAGCTCGTCGACAGGGTTAGGGAAGGGGGGGAGGGGATAGAGCCCCGTCGGGCTCGTCGACCCGCGGCTCCTGGCGGCTCTGCGGCCGAGTTAGGGAAGGGGGGGGAGGGGCAGACTCCCTGCCAGGCGGGCGACGCGCGCGCGCTGGCGGCTGGGCGCCATAGGTCGCGAGTGCGAGAGGCCCGGCCGACAGGTGGACACGCGGGCACCGCCAGCTCGGCGGCAGAGTGAGGGAAGGGGGGGGAGGGGCAGACACCCTGACACCCGGGCGACGGGCGCGCGCTGGCGGCTCGGCGGGCGAGGTCGCGAGTGGGAGAGGCCCGGCCGACAGCTGGACCCGCGGGCACCGCCAGCTCGGCGGCAGAGTGAGGGAAGGAGGGAGGAGGGGCGGAGTCCCTGCCAGGCGGGCGACGCGCGCGCGCTGGCGGCTCGGCGGCAGAGGTCGCGAGTGCGAGAGGCCCGGCCGACAGGTGGACACGCGGGCACCGCCAGCTCGGCGGCAGAGTGAGGGAAGGAGGGAGGAGGGGCAGACACCCTGACACCCGGGCGACGGGCGCGCGCTGGCGGCTCGGCGCCAGAGGTCGCGAGTGCGAGAGGCCCGGCCGACAGCTGGACCCGCGGGCACCGCCAGCTCGGCGGCAGAGTGAGGGAAGTAGGGAGGAGGGGCGGAGTCCCTGCCAGGCGGGCGACAAGCGCGCGCTGGCGGCTCGGCGGCAGAGGTCGCGAGTGCGAGAGGCCCGGCCGACAGGTGGACACGCGGGCACCGCCAGCTCGGCGGCAGAGTGAGGGAAGGGGGGGAGGGGCAGACAGCCTGACAACCGGGCGACGGGCGCGCGCTGGCGCCTCGGCGGGCGAGGTCGCGAGTGGGAGAGGCCCTGCCCGCAGGTGGACACGCGGGCACCCGCAGCTCGTCGAGAGTTAGGGAAGGGGGGAAGTCAGGGAAGGGGGGGAGGGGATAGAACCCCGTCGGGCTCGTCGACCCGCGGCTCCTGGCGGCTCTGCGGCCGAGTTAGGGGAGGAGTGGGGGAGGGGCAGACAGCCTGACAGCCGGGCGACGGGCGCGCGCTGGCGGCTCGGCGGGCGAGGTCGCGAGTGGGAGAGGCCCTGCCCGCAGTTGGACCCGCGGGCACCCGCAGCTCGTCGACAGGGTTAGGGAAGGGGGGGAGGGGATAGAGCCCCGTCGGGCTCGTCGACCCGCGGCTCCTGGCGGCTCTGCTGCCGAGTTAGGGAAGGGGGGGGAGGGGCAGACTCCCTGCCAGGCGGGCGACGCGCGCGCGCTGGCGGCTGGGCGCCATAGGTCGCGAGTGCGAGAGGCCCGGCCGACAGGTGGACACGCGGGCACCGCCAGCTCGGCGGCAGAGTGAGGGAAGGGGGGGAGGGGCAGACACCCTGACAACCGGGCGACGGGCGCGCGCTGGCGGCTCGGCGGGCGAGGTCGCGAGTGGGAGAGGCCCGGCCGACAGCTGGACCCGCGGGCACCGCCAGCTCGGCGGCAGAGTGAGGGAAGGAGGGAGGAGGGGCGGAGTCCCTGCCAGGCGGGCGACGCGTGCCCGCTGGCGGCTCGGCGCCAGAGGTCGCGAGTGCGAGAGGCCCGGCCGACAGGTGGACACGCGGGCACCGCCAGCTCGGCGGCAGAGTGAGGGAAGGGGGGGAGGGGCAGACAGCCTGACAACCGGGCGACGGGCGCGCGCTGGCGCCTCGGCTGGCGAGGTCGCGAGTGGGAGAGGCCCTGCCCGCAGGTGGACACGCGGGCACCCGCAGCTCGTCGAGAGTTAGGGAAGGGGGGAAGTCAGGGAAGGGGGGGAGGGGATAGAACCCCGTCGGGCTCGTCGACCCGCGGCTCCTGGCGGCTCTGCGGCCGAGTTAGGGGAGGAGTGGGGGAGGGGCAGACAGCCTGACAGCCGGGCGACGGGCGCGCGCTGGCGGCTCGGCGGGCGAGGTCGCGAGTGGGAGAGGCCCTGCCCGCAGGTGGACCCGCGGGCACCCGCAGCTCGTCGACAGGGTTAGGGAAGGGGGGGAGTCAGGGAAGGGGGGGAGGGGCAGACAGCCTGACAGCCGGGCGACGGGCGCGCGCTGGCGGCTCGGTGGGCGAGGTCGCGAGTGGGAGAGGCCCTGCCCGCAGGTGCACCCGCGGGCACCCGCAGCTCGTCGACAGGGTTAGGGAAGGGGGGGAATTAGGGAAGGGGGGGAGGGGCTAGAACCCCTTCGGGCTCGTCGACCCGCGGCTCCAAGCGGCTCTGCGGCCGAGTTAGGGGAGGAGGGGGGGAGGGGCAGACAGCCTGACAGCCGCGCGACGGGCGCGCGCTGCCGGCTCGGCGGGCGAGGTCGCGAGTGGGAGAGGCCCTGCCCGCAGGTGGACCCGCGGGCACCCGCAGCTCGTCGACAGGGTTAGGGAAGGGGCGGAGGGGATAGAGCCCCGTCGGGCTCGTCGACCCGCGGCTCCTGGCGGCTCTGCGGCCGAGTTAGGGAAGGGGGGGGAGGGGCAGACTCCCTGCCAGGCGGGCGACGCGCGCGCGCTGGCGGCTGGGCGCCATAGGTCGCGAGTGCGAGAGGCCCGGCCGACAGGTGGACACGCGGGCACCGCCAGCTCGGCGGCAGAGTGAGGGAAGGGGGGGGAGGGGCAGACACCCTGACACCCGGGCGACGGGCGCGCGCTGGCGGCTCGGCGGGCGAGGTCGCGAGTGGGAGAGGCCCGGCCGACAGCTGGACCCGCGGGCACCGCCAGCTCGGCGGCAGAGTTAGGGAAGGATGGAGGAGGGGCGGAGTCCCTGCCAGGCGGGCGACGCGCGCGCGCTGGCGGCTCGGCGGCAGAGGTCGCGAGTGCGAGAGGCCCGGCCGACAGGTGGACACGCGGGCACCGCCAGCTCGGCGGCAGAGTGAGGGAAGGGGGGGAGGGGCAGACAGCCTGACAACCGGGCGACGGGCGCGCGCTGGCGCCTCGGCTGGCGAGGTCGCGAGTGGGAGAGGCCCTGCCCGCAGGTGGACACGCGGGCACCCGCAGCTCGTCGAGAGTTAGGGAAGGGGGGAAGTCAGGGAAGGGGGGGAGGGGATAGAACCCCGTCGGGCTCGTCGACCCGCGGCTCCTGGCGGCTCTGCGGCCGAGTTAGGGGAGGAGTGGGGGAGGGGCAGACAGCCTGACAGCCGGGCGACGGGCACGCGCTGGCGGCTCGGCGGGCGAGGTCGCGAGTGGGAGAGGCCCGGCCGGCAGGTGGACCCGCAGGCACCCGCAGCTCGTCGACAGGGTTAGGGAAGGGGGGGAGGGGATAGAGCCCCGTCGGGCTCGTCGACCCGCGGCTCCTGGCGGCTCTGCGGCCGAGTTAGGGGAGGAGGGGGGGAGGGGCAGTCAGCCTGACAGCCGGGGGACGCGCGCGCGCTGCCGGCTCGGCGGGCGAGGTCGCGAGTGGGAGAGGCCCGGCAGACAGGTGGACACGCGGGCACCGCCAGCTCGTCGACAGAGTGAGGGAAGGAGGGAGGAGGGGCAGAGTCCCTGCCAGGCTGGCGACGCGCGCGTGCCGGCGTCTCGGCGGCAGGGGTCGCGAGTGCGAGAGGCCCGGCCGACAGGTGGACCCGCGGGCACCGCCAGCTCGTCGACAGAGTGAGGGAAGGAGGGAGGAGGGGCGGAGTCCCTGCCAGGCGGGCGACGCGCGCGCGCTGGCGGCTCGGCGGCAGAGGTCGCGAGTGCGAGAGGCCCGGCCGACAGGTGGACACGCGGGCACCGCCAGCTCGGCGGCAGAGTGAGGGAAGGAGGGAGGAGGGGCGGAGTCCCTGCCAGGCGGGCGACGCGCGCGCGCTGGCGGCTCGGCGACAGAGGTCGCGAGTGCGAGAGGCCCGGCCGACAGGTGGACACGCGGGCACCGCCAGCTCGGCGGCAGAGTGAGGGAAGGGGGGGAGGGGCAGACAGCCTGACAACCGGGCGACGGGCGCGCGCTGGCGCCTCGGCTGGCGAGGTCGCGAGTGGGAGAGGCCCTGCCCGCAGGTGGACACGCGGGCACCCGCAGCTCGTCGAGAGTTAGGGAAGGGGGGAAGTCAGGGAAGGGGGGGGAGGGGATAGAACCCCGTCGGGCTCGTCGACCCGCGGCTCCTGGCGGCTCTGCGGCCGAGTTAGGGGAGGAGTGGGGGAGGGGCAGACAGCCTGACAGCCGGGCGACGGGCGCGCGCTGGCGGCTCGGCGGGCGAGGTCGCGAGTGGGAGAGGCCCTGCCCGCAGGTGGACCCGCGGGCACCCGCAGCTCGTCGACAGGGTTAGGGAAGGGGGGGAGTCAGGGAAGGGGGGGAGGGGCAGACAGCCTGACAGCCGGGCGACGGGCGCGCGCTGCCGGCTCGGCGGGCGAGGTCGCGAGTGGGAGAGGCCCTGCCCGCAGGTGCACCCGCGGGCACCCGCAGCTCGTCGACAGGGTTAGGGAAGGGGGGGAGTTAGGGAAGGGGGGGAGGGGCTAGAACCCCGTCGGGCTCGTCGACCCGCGGCTCCAAGCGGCTCTGCGGCCGAGTTAGGGGAGGAGGGGGGGAGGGGCAGACAGCCTGACAGCCGGGCGACGGGCGCGCGCTGCCGGCTCGGCGGGCGAGGTCGCGAGTGGGAGAGGCCCTGCCCGCAGGTGGACCCGCGGGCACCCGCAGCTCGTCGACAGGGTTAGGGAAGGGGGGGAGGGGATAGAGCCCCGTCGGGCTCGTCGACCCGCGGCTCCTGGCGGCTCTGCGGCCGAGTTAGGGAAGGGGGGGGAGGGGCAGACTCCCTGCCAGGCGGGCGACGCGCGCGCGCTGGCGGCTGGGCGCCATAGGTCGCGAGTGCGAGAGGCCCGGCCGACAGGTGGACACGCGGGCACCGCCAGCTCGGCGGCAGAGTGAGGGAAGGGGGGGAGGGGCAGACACCCTGACACCCGGGCGACGGGCGCGCGCTGGCGGCTCGGCGGGCGAGGTCGCGAGTGGGAGAGGCCTGGCCGACAGCTGGACCCGCGGGCACCGCCAGCTCGGCGGCAGAGTGAGGGAAGGAGGGAGGAGGGGCGGAGTCCCTGCCAGGCGGGCGACGCGCGCGCGCTGGCGGCTCGGCGGCAGAGGTCGCGAGTGCGAGAGGCCCGGCCGACAGGTGGACACGCGGGCACCGCCAGCTCGGCGGCAGAGTGAGGGAAGGGGGGGAGGGGCAGACAGCCTGACAACCGGGCGACGGGCGCGCGCTGGCGCCTCGGCGGGCGAGGTCGCGAGTGGGAGAGGCCCTGCCCGCAGGTGGACACGCGGGCACCCGCAGCTCGTCGAGAGTTAGGGAAGGGGGGAAGTCAGGGAAGGGGGGGAGGGGATAGAACCCCGTCGGGCTCGTCGACCCGCGGCTCCTGGCGGCTCTGCGGCCGAGTTAGGGGAGGAGGGGGGGAGGGGCAGACAGCCTGACAGCCGGGCGACGGGCGCGCGCTGGCGGCTCGGCGGGCGAGGTCGCGAGTGGGAGAGGCCCTGCCCGCAGGTGGACCCGCGGGCACCCGCAGCTCGTCGACAGGGTTAGGGAAGGGGGGGAGGGGATAGAGCCCCGTCGGGCTCGTCGACCCGCGGCTCCTGGCGGCTCTGCGGCCGAGTTAGGGAAGGGGGGGGAGGGGCAGACTCCCTGCCAGGCGGGCGACGCGCGCGCGCTGGCGGCTGGGCGCCATAGGTCGCGAGTGCGAGAGGCCCGGCCGACAGGTGGACACGCGGGCACCGCCAGCTCGGCGGCAGAGTGAGGGAAGTGGGGGGAGGGGCAGACACCCTGACACCCGGGCGACGAGCGCGCGCTGGCGGCTCGGCGGGCGAGGTCGCGAGTGGGAGAGGCCCGGCCGACAGCTGGACCCGCGGGCACCGCCAGCTCGGCGGCAGAGTGAGGGAAGGAGGGAGGAGGGGCGGAGTCCCTGCCAGGCGGGCGACGCGCGCGCGCTGGCGGCTCGGCGGCAGAGGTCGCGAGTGCGAGAGGCCCGGCCGACAGGTGGACACGCGGGCACCGCCAGCTCGGCGGCAGAGTGAGGGAAGGAGGGAGGAGGGGCGGAGTCCCTGCCAGGCGGGCGACGCGCGCGCGCTGGCGGCTCGGCGGCAGAGGTCGCGAGTGCGAGAGGCCCGGCCGACAGGTGGACACGCGGGCACCGCCAGCTCGGCGGCAGAGTGAGGGAAGGAGGGAGGAGCAGCAGACACCCTGACACCCGGGCGACGGGCGCGCGCTGCCGGCTCGGCGCCAGAGGTCGCGAGTGCGAGAGGCCCGGCCGACAGCTGGACCCGCGGGCACCGCCAGCTCGGCGGCAGAGTGAGGGAAGTAGGGAGGAGGGGCGGAGTCCCTGCCAGGCGGGCGACAAGCGCGCGCTGGCGGCTCGGCGGCAGAGGTCGCGAGTGCGAGAGGCCCGGCCGACAGGTGGACACGCGGGCACCGCCAGCTCGGCGGCAGAGTGAGGGAAGGGGGGGAGGGGCAGACAGCCTGACAACCGGGCGACGGGCGCGCGCTGCCGGCTCGGCGGGCGAGGTCGCGAGTGGGAGAGGCCCTGCCCGCAGGTGGACCCGCGGGCACCCGCAGCTCGTCGACAGGGTTAGGGAAGGGGGGGAGGGGATAGAGCCCCGTCGGGCTCGTCGACCCGCGGCTCCTGGCGGCTCTGCGGCCGAGTTAGGGAAGGGGGGGGAGGGGCAGACTCCCTGCCAGGCGGGCGACGCGCGCGCGCTGGCGGCTGGGCGCCATAGGTCGCGAGTGCGAGAGGCCCGGCCGACAGGTGGACACGCGGGCACCGCCAGCTCGGCGGCAGAGTGAGGGAAGGGGGGGAGGGGCAGACACCCTGACACCCGGGCGACGGGCGCGCGCTGGCGGCTCGGCGGGCGAGGTCGCGAGTGGGAGAGGCCTGGCCGACAGCTGGACCCGCGGGCACCGCCAGCTCGGCGGCAGAGTGAGGGAAGGAGGGAGGAGGGGCGGAGTCCCTGCCAGGCGGGCGACGCGCGCGCGCTGGCGGCTCGGCGGCAGAGGTCGCGAGTGCGAGAGGCCCGGCCGACAGGTGGACACGCGGGCACCGCCAGCTCGGCGGCAGAGTGAGGGAAGGGGGGGAGGGGCAGACAGCCTGACAACCGGGCGACGGGCGCGCGCTGGCGCCTCGGCGGGCGAGGTCGCGAGTGGGAGAGGCCCTGCCCGCAGGTGGACACGCGGGCACCCGCAGCTCGTCGAGAGTTAGGGAAGGGGGGAAGTCAGGGAAGGGGGGGAGGGGATAGAACCCCGTCGGGCTCGTCGACCCGCGGCTCCTGGCGGCTCTGCGGCCGAGTTAGGGGAGGAGGGGGGGAGGGGCAGACAGCCTGACAGCCGGGCGACGGGCGCGCGCTGCCGGCTCGGCGGGCGAGGTCGCGAGTGGGAGAGGCCCTGCCCGCAGGTGGACCCGCGGGCACCCGCAGCTCGTCGACAGGGTTAGGGAAGGGGGGGAGGGGATAGAGCCCCGTCGGGCTCGTCGACCCGCGGCTCCTGGCGGCTCTGCGGCCGAGTTAGGGAAGGGGGGGGAGGGGCAGACTCCCTGCCAGGCGGGCGACGCGCGCGCGCTGGCGGCTGGGCGCCATAGGTCGCGAGTGCGAGAGGCCCGGCCGACAGGTGGACACGCGGGCACCGCCAGCTCGGCGGCAGAGTGAGGGAAGGGGGGGGAGGGGCAGACACCCTGACACCCGGGCGACGGGCGCGCGCTGGCGGCTCGGCGGGCGAGGTCGCGAGTGGGAGAGGCCCGGCCGACAGCTGGACCCGCGGGCACCGCCAGCTCGGCGGCAGAGTGAGGGAAGGAGGGAGGAGGGGCGGAGTCCCTGCCAGGCGGGCGACGCGCGCGCGCTGGCGGCTCGGCGGCAGAGGTCGCGAGTGCGAGAGGCCCGGCCGACAGGTGGACACGCGGGCACCGCCAGCTCGGCGGCAGAGTGAGGGAAGGAGGGAGGAGGGGCAGACACCCTGACACCCGGGCGACGGGCGCGCGCTGGCGGCTCGGCGCCAGAGGTCGCGAGTGCGAGAGGCCCGGCCGACAGCTGGACCCGCGGGCACCGCCAGCTCGGCGGCAGAGTGAGGGAAGTAGGGAGGAGGGGCGGAGTCCCTGCCAGGCGGGCGACAAGCGCGCGCTGGCGGCTCGGCGGCAGAGGTCGCGAGTGCGAGAGGCCCGGCCGACAGGTGGACACGCGGGCACCGCCAGCTCGGCGGCAGAGTGAGGGAAGGGGGGGAGGGGCAGACAGCCTGACAACCGGGCGACGGGCGCGCGCTGGCGCCTCGGCGGGCGAGGTCGCGAGTGGGAGAGGCCCTGCCCGCAGGTGGACACGCGGGCACCCGCAGCTCGTCGAGAGTTAGGGAAGGGGGGAAGTCAGGGAAGGGGGGGAGGGGATAGAACCCCGTCGGGCTCGTCGACCCGCGGCTCCTGGCGGCTCTGCGGCCGAGTTAGGGGAGGAGTGGGGGAGGGGCAGACAGCCTGACAGCCGGGCGACGGGCGCGCGCTGGCGGCTCGGCGGGCGAGGTCGCGAGTGGGAGAGGCCCTGCCCGCAGTTGGACCCGCGGGCACCCGCAGCTCGTCGACAGGGTTAGGGAAGGGGGGGAGGGGATAGAGCCCCGTCGGGCTCGTCGACCCGCGGCTCCTGGCGGCTCTGCTGCCGAGTTAGGGAAGGGGGGGGAGGGGCAGACTCCCTGCCAGGCGGGCGACGCGCGCGCGCTGGCGGCTGGGCGCCATAGGTCGCGAGTGCGAGAGGCCCGGCCGACAGGTGGACACGCGGGCACCGCCAGCTCGGCGGCAGAGTGAGGGAAGGGGGGGAGGGGCAGACACCCTGACAACCGGGCGACGGGCGCGCGCTGGCGGCTCGGCGGGCGAGGTCGCGAGTGGGAGAGGCCCGGCCGACAGCTGGACCCGCGGGCACCGCCAGCTCGGCGGCAGAGTGAGGGAAGGAGGGAGGAGGGGCGGAGTCCCTGCCAGGCGGGCGACGCGTGCCCGCTGGCGGCTCGGCGCCAGAGGTCGCGAGTGCGAGAGGCCCGGCCGACAGGTGGACACGCGGGCACCGCCAGCTCGGCGGCAGAGTGAGGGAAGGGGGGGAGGGGCAGACAGCCTGACAACCGGGCGACGGGCGCGCGCTGGCGCCTCGGCTGGCGAGGTCGCGAGTGGGAGAGGCCCTGCCCGCAGGTGGACACGCGGGCACCCGCAGCTCGTCGAGAGTTAGGGAAGGGGGGAAGTCAGGGAAGGGGGGGAGGGGATAGAACCCCGTCGGGCTCGTCGACCCGCGGCTCCTGGCGGCTCTGCGGCCGAGTTAGGGGAGGAGTGGGGGAGGGGCAGACAGCCTGACAGCCGGGCGACGGGCGCGCGCTGGCGGCTCGGCGGGCGAGGTCGCGAGTGGGAGAGGCCCTGCCCGCAGGTGGACCCGCGGGCACCCGCAGCTCGTCGACAGGGTTAGGGAAGGGGGGGAGTCAGGGAAGGGGGGGAGGGGCAGACAGCCTGACAGCCGGGCGACGGGCGCGCGCTGGCGGCTCGGTGGGCGAGGTCGCGAGTGGGAGAGGCCCTGCCCGCAGGTGCACCCGCGGGCACCCGCAGCTCGTCGACAGGGTTAGGGAAGGGGGGGAATTAGGGAAGGGGGGGAGGGGCTAGAACCCCTTCGGGCTCGTCGACCCGCGGCTCCAAGCGGCTCTGCGGCCGAGTTAGGGGAGGAGGGGGGGAGGGGCAGACAGCCTGACAGCCGCGCGACGGGCGCGCGCTGCCGGCTCGGCGGGCGAGGTCGCGAGTGGGAGAGGCCCTGCCCGCAGGTGGACCCGCGGGCACCCGCAGCTCGTCGACAGGGTTAGGGAAGGGGCGGAGGGGATAGAGCCCCGTCGGGCTCGTCGACCCGCGGCTCCTGGCGGCTCTGCGGCCGAGTTAGGGAAGGGGGGGGAGGGGCAGACTCCCTGCCAGGCGGGCGACGCGCGCGCGCTGGCGGCTGGGCGCCATAGGTCGCGAGTGCGAGAGGCCCGGCCGACAGGTGGACACGCGGGCACCGCCAGCTCGGCGGCAGAGTGAGGGAAGGGGGGGGAGGGGCAGACACCCTGACACCCGGGCGACGGGCGCGCGCTGGCGGCTCGGCGGGCGAGGTCGCGAGTGGGAGAGGCCCGGCCGACAGCTGGACCCGCGGGCACCGCCAGCTCGGCGGCAGAGTTAGGGAAGGATGGAGGAGGGGCGGAGTCCCTGCCAGGCGGGCGACGCGCGCGCGCTGGCGGCTCGGCGGCAGAGGTCGCGAGTGCGAGAGGCCCGGCCGACAGGTGGACACGCGGGCACCGCCAGCTCGGCGGCAGAGTGAGGGAAGGGGGGGAGGGGCAGACAGCCTGACAACCGGGCGACGGGCGCGCGCTGGCGCCTCGGCTGGCGAGGTCGCGAGTGGGAGAGGCCCTGCCCGCAGGTGGACACGCGGGCACCCGCAGCTCGTCGAGAGTTAGGGAAGGGGGGAAGTCAGGGAAGGGGGGGAGGGGATAGAACCCCGTCGGGCTCGTCGACCCGCGGCTCCTGGCGGCTCTGCGGCCGAGTTAGGGGAGGAGTGGGGGAGGGGCAGACAGCCTGACAGCCGGGCGACGGGCACGCGCTGGCGGCTCGGCGGGCGAGGTCGCGAGTGGGAGAGGCCCGGCCGGCAGGTGGACCCGCAGGCACCCGCAGCTCGTCGACAGGGTTAGGGAAGGGGGGGAGGGGATAGAGCCCCGTCGGGCTCGTCGACCCGCGGCTCCTGGCGGCTCTGCGGCCGAGTTAGGGGAGGAGGGGGGGAGGGGCAGTCAGCCTGACAGCCGGGGGACGCGCGCGCGCTGCCGGCTCGGCGGGCGAGGTCGCGAGTGGGAGAGGCCCGGCAGACAGGTGGACACGCGGGCACCGCCAGCTCGTCGACAGAGTGAGGGAAGGAGGGAGGAGGGGCAGAGTCCCTGCCAGGCTGGCGACGCGCGCGTGCCGGCGTCTCGGCGGCAGGGGTCGCGAGTGCGAGAGGCCCGGCCGACAGGTGGACCCGCGGGCACCGCCAGCTCGTCGACAGAGTGAGGGAAGGAGGGAGGAGGGGCGGAGTCCCTGCCAGGCGGGCGACGCGCGCGCGCTGGCGGCTCGGCGGCAGAGGTCGCGAGTGCGAGAGGCCCGGCCGACAGGTGGACACGCGGGCACCGCCAGCTCGGCGGCAGAGTGAGGGAAGGAGGGAGGAGGGGCGGAGTCCCTGCCAGGCGGGCGACGCGCGCGCGCTGGCGGCTCGGCGACAGAGGTCGCGAGTGCGAGAGGCCCGGCCGACAGGTGGACACGCGGGCACCGCCAGCTCGGCGGCAGAGTGAGGGAAGGGGGGGAGGGGCAGACAGCCTGACAACCGGGCGACGGGCGCGCGCTGGCGCCTCGGCTGGCGAGGTCGCGAGTGGGAGAGGCCCTGCCCGCAGGTGGACACGCGGGCACCCGCAGCTCGTCGAGAGTTAGGGAAGGGGGGAAGTCAGGGAAGGGGGGGGAGGGGATAGAACCCCGTCGGGCTCGTCGACCCGCGGCTCCTGGCGGCTCTGCGGCCGAGTTAGGGGAGGAGTGGGGGAGGGGCAGACAGCCTGACAGCCGGGCGACGGGCGCGCGCTGGCGGCTCGGCGGGCGAGGTCGCGAGTGGGAGAGGCCCTGCCCGCAGGTGGACCCGCGGGCACCCGCAGCTCGTCGACAGGGTTAGGGAAGGGGGGGAGTCAGGGAAGGGGGGGAGGGGCAGACAGCCTGACAGCCGGGCGACGGGCGCGCGCTGCCGGCTCGGCGGGCGAGGTCGCGAGTGGGAGAGGCCCTGCCCGCAGGTGCACCCGCGGGCACCCGCAGCTCGTCGACAGGGTTAGGGAAGGGGGGGAGTTAGGGAAGGGGGGGAGGGGCTAGAACCCCGTCGGGCTCGTCGACCCGCGGCTCCAAGCGGCTCTGCGGCCGAGTTAGGGGAGGAGGGGGGGAGGGGCAGACAGCCTGACAGCCGGGCGACGGGCGCGCGCTGCCGGCTCGGCGGGCGAGGTCGCGAGTGGGAGAGGCCCTGCCCGCAGGTGGACCCGCGGGCACCCGCAGCTCGTCGACAGGGTTAGGGAAGGGGGGGAGGGGATAGAGCCCCGTCGGGCTCGTCGACCCGCGGCTCCTGGCGGCTCTGCGGCCGAGTTAGGGAAGGGGGGGGAGGGGCAGACTCCCTGCCAGGCGGGCGACGCGCGCGCGCTGGCGGCTGGGCGCCATAGGTCGCGAGTGCGAGAGGCCCGGCCGACAGGTGGACACGCGGGCACCGCCAGCTCGGCGGCAGAGTGAGGGAAGGGGGGGAGGGGCAGACACCCTGACACCCGGGCGACGGGCGCGCGCTGGCGGCTCGGCGGGCGAGGTCGCGAGTGGGAGAGGCCTGGCCGACAGCTGGACCCGCGGGCACCGCCAGCTCGGCGGCAGAGTGAGGGAAGGAGGGAGGAGGGGCGGAGTCCCTGCCAGGCGGGCGACGCGCGCGCGCTGGCGGCTCGGCGGCAGAGGTCGCGAGTGCGAGAGGCCCGGCCGACAGGTGGACACGCGGGCACCGCCAGCTCGGCGGCAGAGTGAGGGAAGGGGGGGAGGGGCAGACAGCCTGACAACCGGGCGACGGGCGCGCGCTGGCGCCTCGGCGGGCGAGGTCGCGAGTGGGAGAGGCCCTGCCCGCAGGTGGACACGCGGGCACCCGCAGCTCGTCGAGAGTTAGGGAAGGGGGGAAGTCAGGGAAGGGGGGGAGGGGATAGAACCCCGTCGGGCTCGTCGACCCGCGGCTCCTGGCGGCTCTGCGGCCGAGTTAGGGGAGGAGGGGGGGAGGGGCAGACAGCCTGACAGCCGGGCGACGGGCGCGCGCTGGCGGCTCGGCGGGCGAGGTCGCGAGTGGGAGAGGCCCTGCCCGCAGGTGGACCCGCGGGCACCCGCAGCTCGTCGACAGGGTTAGGGAAGGGGGGGAGGGGATAGAGCCCCGTCGGGCTCGTCGACCCGCGGCTCCTGGCGGCTCTGCGGCCGAGTTAGGGAAGGGGGGGGAGGGGCAGACTCCCTGCCAGGCGGGCGACGCGCGCGCGCTGGCGGCTGGGCGCCATAGGTCGCGAGTGCGAGAGGCCCGGCCGACAGGTGGACACGCGGGCACCGCCAGCTCGGCGGCAGAGTGAGGGAAGTGGGGGGAGGGGCAGACACCCTGACACCCGGGCGACGAGCGCGCGCTGGCGGCTCGGCGGGCGAGGTCGCGAGTGGGAGAGGCCCGGCCGACAGCTGGACCCGCGGGCACCGCCAGCTCGGCGGCAGAGTGAGGGAAGGAGGGAGGAGGGGCGGAGTCCCTGCCAGGCGGGCGACGCGCGCGCGCTGGCGGCTCGGCGGCAGAGGTCGCGAGTGCGAGAGGCCCGGCCGACAGGTGGACACGCGGGCACCGCCAGCTCGGCGGCAGAGTGAGGGAAGGAGGGAGGAGGGGCAGACACCCTGACACCCGGGCGACGGGCGCGCGCTGGCGGCTCGGCGCCAGAGGTCGCGAGTGCGAGAGGCCCGGCCGACAGCTGGACCCGCGGGCACCGCCAGCTCGGCGGCAGAGTGAGGGAAGTAGGGAGGAGGGGCGGAGTCCCTGCCAGGCGGGCGACAAGCGCGCGCTGGCGGCTCGGCGGCAGAGGTCGCGAGTGCGAGAGGCCCGGCCGACAGGTGGACACGCGGGCACCGCCAGCTCGGCGGCAGAGTGAGGGAAGGGGGGGAGGGGCAGACAGCCTGACAACCGGGCGACGGGCGCGCGCTGCCGGCTCGGCGGGCGAGGTCGCGAGTGGGAGAGGCCCTGCCCGCAGGTGGACACGCGGGCACCCGCAGCTCGTCGACAGGGTTAGGGAAGGGGGGGAGGGGATAGAGCCCCGTCGGGCTCGTCGACCCGCGGCTCCTGGCGGCTCTGCGGCCGAGTTAGGGAAGGGGGGGGAGGGGCAGACTCCCTGCCAGGCGGGCGACGCGCGCGCGCTGGCGGCTGGGAGCCATAGGTCGCGAGTGCGAGAGGCCCGGCCGACAGGTGGACACGCGGGCACCGCCAGCTCGGCGGCAGAGTGAGGGAAGGGGGGGAGGGGCAGACACCCTGACACCCGGGCGACGGGCGCGCGCTGGCGGCTCGGCGGGCGAGGTCGCGAGTGGGAGAGGCCTGGCCGACAGCTGGACCCGCGGGCACCGCCAGCTCGGCGGCAGAGTGAGGGAAGGAGGGAGGAGGGGCGGAGTCCCTGCCAGGCGGGCGACGCGCGCGCGCTGGCGGCTCGGCGGCAGAGGTCGCGAGTGCGAGAGGCCCGGCCGACAGGTGGACACGCGGGCACCGCCAGCTCGGCGGCAGAGTGAGGGAAGGGGGGGAGGGGCAGACAGCCTGACAACCGGGCGACGGGCGCGCGCTGGCGCCTCGGCGGGCGAGGTCGCGAGTGGGAGAGGCCCTGCCCGCAGGTGGACACGCGGGCACCCGCAGCTCGTCGAGAGTTAGGGAAGGGGGGAAGTCAGGGAAGGGGGGGAGGGGATAGAACCCCGTCGGGCTCGTCGACCCGCGGCTCCTGGCGGCTCTGCGGCCGAGTTAGGGGAGGAGGGGGGGAGGGGCAGACAGCCTGACAGCCGGGCGACGGGCGCGCGCTGGCGGCTCGGCGGGCGAGGTCGCGAGTGGGAGAGGCCCTGCCCGCAGGTGGACCCGCGGGCACCCGCAGCTCGTCGACAGGGTTAGGGAAGGGGGGGAGGGGATAGAGCCCCGTCGGGCTCGTCGACCCGCGGCTCCTGGCGGCTCTGCGGCCGAGTTAGGGAAGGGGGGGGAGGGGCAGACTCCCTGCCAGGCGGGCGACGCGCGCGCGCTGGCGGCTGGGCGCCATAGGTCGCGAGTGCGAGAGGCCCGGCCGACAGGTGGACACGCGGGCACCGCCAGCTCGGCGGCAGAGTGAGAGAAGGGGGGGGAGGGGCAGACACCCTGACACCCGGGCGACGGGCGCGCGCTGGCGGCTCGGCGGGCGAGGTCGCGAGTGGGAGAGGCCCGGCCGACAGCTGGACCCGCGGGCACCGCCAGCTCGGCGGCAGAGTGAGGGAAGGAGGGAGGAGGGGCGGAGTCCCTGCCAGGCGGGCGACGCGCGCGCGCTGGCGGCTCGGCGGCAGAGGTGGCGAGTGCGAGAGGCCCGGCCGACAGGTGGACACGCGGGCACCGCCAGCTCGGCGGCAGAGTGAGGGAAGGAGGGAGGAGGGGCAGACACCCTGACACCCGGGCGACGGGCGCGCGCTGGCGGCTCGGCGCCAGAGGTCGCGAGTGCGAGAGGCCCGGCCGACAGCTGGACCCGCGGGCACCGCCAGCTCGGCGGCAGAGTGAGGGAAGTAGGGAGGAGGGGCGGAGTCCCTGCCAGGCGGGCGACAAGCGCGCGCTGGCGGCTCGGCGGCAGAGGTCGCGAGTGCGAGAGGCCCGGCCGACAGGTGGACCCGCGGGCACCCGCAGCTCGTCGACAGGGTTAGGGAAGGGGGGGAGGGGATAGAGCCCCGTCGGGCTCGTCGACCCGCGGCTCCTGGCGGCTCTGCGGCCGAGTTAGGGAAGGGGGGGGAGGGGCAGACTCCCTGCCAGGCGGGCGACGCGCGCGCGCTGGCGGCTGGGCGCCATAGGTCGCGAGTGCGAGAGGCCCGGCCGACAGGTGGACACGCGGGCACCGCCAGCTCGGCGGCAGAGTGAGGGAAGGGGGGGAGGGGCAGACACCCTGACACCCGGGCGACGGGCGCGCGCTGGCGGCTCGGCGGGCGAGGTCGCGAGTGGGAGAGGCCTGGCCGACAGCTGGACCCGCGGGCACCGCCAGCTCGGCGGCAGAGTGAGGGAAGGAGGGAGGAGGGGCGGAGTCCCTGCCAGGCGGGCGACGCGCGCGCGCTGGCGGCTCGGCGGCAGAGGTCGCGAGTGCGAGAGGCCCGGCCGACAGCTGGACACGCGGGCACCGCCAGCTCGGCGGCAGAGTGAGGGAAGGGGGGGAGGGGCAGACAGCCTGACAACCGGGCGACGGGCGCGCGCTGGCGCCTCGGCGGGCGAGGTCGCGAGTGGGAGAGGCCCTGCCCGCAGGTGGACACGCGGGCACCCGCAGCTCGTCGAGAGTTAGGGAAGGGGGGAAGTCAGGGAAGGGGGGGAGGGGATAGAACCCCGTCGGGCTCGTCGACCCGCGGCTCCTGGCGGCTCTGCGGCCGAGTTAGGGGAGGAGGGGGGGAGGGGCAGACAGCCTGACAGCCGGGCGACGGGCGCGCGCTGGCGGCTCGGCGGGCGAGGTCGCGAGTGGGAGAGGCCCTGCCCGCAGGTGGACCCGCGGGCACCCGCAGCTCGTCGACAGGGTTAGGGAAGGGGGGGAGGGGATAGAGCCCCGTCGGGCTCGTCGACCCGCGGCTCCTGGCGGCTCTGCGGCCGAGTTAGGGAAGGGGGGGGAGGGGCAGACTCCCTGCCAGGCGGGCGACGCGCGCGCGCTGGCGGCTGGGCGCCATAGGTCGCGAGTGCGAGAGGCCCGGCCGACAGGTGGACACGCGGGCACCGCCAGCTCGGCGGCAGAGTGAGGGAAGGGGGGGGAGGGGCAGACACCCTGACACCCGGGCGACGGGCGCGCGCTGGCGGCTCGGCGGGCGAGGTCGCGAGTGGGAGAGGCCCGGCCGACAGCTGGACCCGCGGGCACCGCCAGCTCGGCGGCAGAGTGAGGGAAGGAGGGAGGAGGGGCGGAGTCCCTGCCAGGCGGGCGACGCGCGCGCGCTGGCGGCTCGGCGGCAGAGGTCGCGAGTGCGAGAGGCCCGGACGACAGGTGGACACGCGGGCACCGCCAGCTCGGCGGCAGAGTGAGGGAAGGAGGGAGGAGGGGCAGACACCCTGACACCCGGGCGACGGGCGCGCGCTGGCGGCTCGGCGCCAGAGGTCGCGAGTGCGAGAGGCCCGGGCGACAGCTGGACCCGCGGGCACCGCCAGCTCGGCGGCAGAGTGAGGGAAGTAGGGAGGAGGGGCGGAGTCCCTGCCAGGCGGGCGACAAGCGCGCGCTGGCGGCTCGGCGGCAGAGGTCGCGAGTGCGAGAGGCCCGGCCGACAGGTGGACACGCGGGCACCGCCAGCTCGGCGGCAGAGTGAGGGAAGGGGGGGAGGGGCAGACAGCCTGACAACCGGGCGACGGGCGCGCGCTGGCGCCTCGGCGGGCGAGGTCGCGAGTGGGAGAGGCCCTGCCCGCAGGTGGACACGCGGGCACCCGCAGCTCGTCGAGAGTTAGGGAAGGGGGGAAGTCAGGGAAGGGGGGGAGGGGATAGAACCCCGTCGGGCTCGTCGACCCGCGGCTCCTGGCGGCTCTGCGGCCGAGTTAGGGGAGGAGTGGGGGAGGGGCAGACAGCCTGACAGCCGGGCGACGGGCGCGCGCTGGCGGCTCGGCGGGCGAGGTCGCGAGTGGGAGAGGCCCTGCCCGCAGGTGGACCCGCGGGCACCCGCAGCTCGTCGACAGGGTTAGGGAAGGGGGGGAGGGGATAGAGCCCCGTCGGGCTCGTCGACCCGCGGCTCCTGGCGGCTCTGCTGCCGAGTTAGGGAAGGGGGGGGAGGGGCAGACTCCCTGCCAGGCGGGCGACGCGCGCGCGCTGGCGGCTGGGCGCCATAGGTCGCGAGTGCGAGAGGCCCGGCCGACAGGTGGACACGCGGGCACCGCCAGCTCGGCGGCAGAGTGAGGGAAGGGGGGGAGGGGCAGACACCCTGACACCCGGGCGACGGGCGCGCGCTGGCGGCTCGGCGGGCGAGGTCGCGAGTGGGAGAGGCCCGGCCGACAGCTGGACCCGCGGGCACCGCCAGCTCGGCGGCAGAGTGAGGGAAGGAGGGAGGAGGGGCGGAGTCCCTGCCAGGCGGGCGACGCGTGCCCGCTGGCGGCTCGGCGCCAGAGGTCGCGAGTGCGAGAGGCCCGGCCGACAGGTGGACACGCGGGCACCGCCAGCTCGGCGGCAGAGTGAGGGAAGGGGGGGAGGGGCAGACAGCCTGACAACCGGGCGACGGGCGCGCGCTGGCGCCTCGGCTGGCGAGGTCGCGAGTGGGAGAGGCCCTGCCCGCAGGTGGACACGCGGGCACCCGCAGCTCGTCGAGAGTTAGGGAAGGGGGGAAGTCAGGGAAGGGGGGGAGGGGATAGAACCCCGTCGGGCTCGTCGACCCGCGGCTCCTGGCGGCTCTGCGGCCGAGTTAGGGGAGGAGTGGGGGAGGGGCAGACAGCCTGACAGCCGGGCGACGGGCGCGCGCTGGCGGCTCGGCGGGCGAGGTCGCGAGTGGGAGAGGCCCTGCCCGCAGGTGGACCCGCGGGCACCCGCAGCTCGTCGACAGGGTTAGGGAAGGGGGGGAGTCAGGGAAGGGGGGGAGGGGCAGACAGCCTGACAGCCGGGCGACGGGCGCGCGCTGGCGGCTCGGTGGGCGAGGTCGCGAGTGGGAGAGGCCCTGCCCGCAGGTGCACCCGCGGGCACCCGCAGCTCGTCGACAGGGTTAGGGAAGGGGGGGAATTAGGGAAGGGGGGGAGGGGCTAGAACCCCTTCGGGCTCGTCGACCCGCGGCTCCAAGCGGCTCTGCGGCCGAGTTAGGGGAGGAGGGGGGGAGGGGCAGACAGCCTGACAGCCGCGCGACGGGCGCGCGCTGCCGGCTCGGCGGGCGAGGTCGCGAGTGGGAGAGGCCCTGCCCGCAGGTGGACCCGCGGGCACCCGCAGCTCGTCGACAGGGTTAGGGAAGGGGCGGAGGGGATAGAGCCCCGTCGGGCTCGTCGACCCGCGGCTCCTGGCGGCTCTGCGGCCGAGTTAGGGAAGGGGGGGGAGGGGCAGACTCCCTGCCAGGCGGGCGACGCGCGCGCGCTGGCGGCTGGGCGCCATAGGTCGCGAGTGCGAGAGGCCCGGCCGACAGGTGGACACGCGGGCACCGCCAGCTCGGCGGCAGAGTGAGGGAAGGGGGGGGAGGGGCAGACACCCTGACACCCGGGCGACGGGCGCGCGCTGGCGGCTCGGCGGGCGAGGTCGCGAGTGGGAGAGGCCCGGCCGACAGCTGGACCCGCGGGCACCGCCAGCTCGGCGGCAGAGTTAGGGAAGGAGGGAGGAGGGGCGGAGTCCCTGCCAGGCGGGCGACGCGCGCGCGCTGGCGGCTCGGCGGCAGAGGTCGCGAGTGCGAGAGGCCCGGCCGACAGGTGGACACGCGGGCACCGCCAGCTCGGCGGCAGAGTGAGGGAAGGGGGGGAGGGGCAGACAGCCTGACAACCGGGCGACGGGCGCGCGCTGGCGCCTCGGCTGGCGAGGTCGCGAGTGGGAGAGGCCCTGCCCGCAGGTGGACACGCGGGCACCCGCAGCTCGTCGAGAGTTACGGAAGGGGGGAAGTCAGGGAAGGGGGGGAGGGGATAGAACCCCGTCGGGCTCGTCGACCCGCGGCTCCTGGCGGCTCTGCGGCCGAGTTAGGGGAGGAGTGGGGGAGGGGCAGACAGCCTGACAGCCGGGCGACGGGCACGCGCTGGCGGCTCGGCGGGCGAGGTCGCGAGTGGGAGAGGCCCGGCCGGCAGGTGGACCCGCAGGCACCCGCAGCTCGTCGACAGGGTTAGGGAAGGGGGGGAGGGGATAGAGCCCCGTCGGGCTCGTCGACCCGCGGCTCCTGGCGGCTCTGCGGCCGAGTTAGGGGAGGAGGGGGGGAGGGGCAGTCAGCCTGACAGCCGGGGGACGCGCGCGCGCTGCCGGCTCGGCGGGCGAGGTCGCGAGTGGGAGAGGCCCGGCAGACAGGTGGACACGCGGGCACCGCCAGCTCGTCGACAGAGTGAGGGAAGGAGGGAGGAGGGGCAGAGTCCCTGCCAGGCTGGCGACGCGCGCGTGCCGGCGTCTCGGCGGCAGGGGTCGCGAGTGCGAGAGGCCCGGCCGACAGGTGGACCCGCGGGCACCGCCAGCTCGTCGACAGAGTGAGGGAAGGAGGGAGGAGGGGCGGAGTCCCTGCCAGGCGGGCGACGCGCGCGCGCTGGCGGCTCGGCGGCAGAGGTCGCGAGTGCGAGAGGCCCGGCCGACAGGTGGACACGCGGGCACCGCCAGCTCGGCGGCAGAGTGAGGGAAGGAGGGAGGAGGGGCGGAGTCCCTGCCAGGCGGGCGACGCGCGCGCGCTGGCGGCTCGGCGACAGAGGTCGCGAGTGCGAGAGGCCCGGCCGACAGGTGGACACGCGGGCACCGCCAGCTCGGCGGCAGAGTGAGGGAAGGGGGGGAGGGGCAGACAGCCTGACAACCGGGCGACGGGCGCGCGCTGGCGCCTCGGCTGGCGAGGTCGCGAGTGGGAGAGGCCCTGCCCGCAGGTGGACACGCGGGCACCCGCAGCTCGTCGAGAGTTAGGGAAGGGGGGAAGTCAGGGAAGGGGGGGAGGGGATAGAACCCCGTCGGGCTCGTCGACCCGCGGCTCCTGGCGGCTCTGCGGCCGAGTTAGGGGAGGAGTGGGGGAGGGGCAGACAGCCTGACAGCCGGGCGACGGGCGCGCGCTGGCGGCTCGGCGGGCGAGGTCGCGAGTGGGAGAGGCCCTGCCCGCAGGTGGACCCGCGGGCACCCGCAGCTCGTCGACAGGGTTAGGGAAGGGGGGGAGTCAGGGAAGGGGGGGAGGGGCAGACAGCCTGACAGCCGGGCGACGGGCGCGCGCTGCCGGCTCGGCGGGCGAGGTCGCGAGTGGGAGAGGCCCTGCCCGCAGGTGCACCCGCGGGCACCCGCAGCTCGTCGACAGGGTTAGGGAAGGGGGGGAGTTAGGGAAGGGGGGGAGGGGCTAGAACCCCGTCGGGCTCGTCGACCCGCGGCTCCAAGCGGCTCTGCGGCCGAGTTAGGGGAGGAGGGGGGGAGGGGCAGACAGCCTGACAGCCGGGCGACGGGCGCGCGCTGCCGGCTCGGCGGGCGAGGTCGCGAGTGGGAGAGGCCCTGCCCGCAGGTGGACCCGCGGGCACCCGCAGCTCGTCGACAGGGTTAGGGAAGGGGGGGAGGGGATAGAGCCCCGTCGGGCTCGTCGACCCGCGGCTCCTGGCGGCTCTGCGGCCGAGTTAGGGAAGGGGGGGAGGGGCAGACTCCCTGCCAGGCGGGCGACGCGCGCGCGCTGGCGGCTGGGCGCCATAGGTCGCGAGTGCGAGAGGCCCGGCCGACAGGTGGACACGCGGGCACCGCCAGCTCGGCGGCAGAGTGAGGGAAGGGGGGGAGGGGCAGACACCCTGACACCCGGGCGACGGGCGCGCGCTGGCGGCTCGGCGGGCGAGGTCGCGAGTGGGAGAGGCCTGGCCGACAGCTGGACCCGCGGGCACCGCCAGCTCGGCGGCAGAGTGAGGGAAGGAGGGAGGAGGGGCGGAGTCCCTGCCAGGCGGGCGACGCGCGCGCGCTGGCGGCTCGGCGGCAGAGGTCGCGAGTGCGAGAGGCCCGGCCGACAGGTGGACACGCGGGCACCGCCAGCTCGGCGGCAGAGTGAGGGAAGGGGGGGAGGGGCAGACAGCCTGACAACCGGGCGACGGGCGCGCGCTGGCGCCTCGGCGGGCGAGGTCGCGAGTGGGAGAGGCCCTGCCCGCAGGTGGACACGCGGGCACCCGCAGCTCGTCGAGAGTTAGGGAAGGGGGGAAGTCAGGGAAGGGGGGGAGGGGATAGAACCCCGTCGGGCTCGTCGACCCGCGGCTCCTGGCGGCTCTGCGGCCGAGTTAGGGGAGGAGGGGGGGAGGGGCAGACAGCCTGACAGCCGGGCGACGGGCGCGCGCTGGCGGCTCGGCGGGCGAGGTCGCGAGTGGGAGAGGCCCTGCCCGCAGGTGGACCCGCGGGCACCCGCAGCTCGTCGACAGGGTTAGGGAAGGGGGGGAGGGGATAGAGCCCCGTCGGGCTCGTCGACCCGCGGCTCCTGGCGGCTCTGCGGCCGAGTTAGGGAAGGGGGGGGAGGGGCAGACTCCCTGCCAGGCGGGCGACGCGCGCGCGCTGGCGGCTGGGCGCCATAGGTCGCGAGTGCGAGAGGCCCGGCCGACAGGTGGACACGCGGGCACCGCCAGCTCGGCGGCAGAGTGAGGGAAGGGGGGGGAGGGGCAGACACCCTGACACCCGGGCGACGGGCGCGCGCTGGCGGCTCGGCGGGCGAGGTCGCGAGTGGGAGAGGCCCGGCCGACAGCTGGACCCGCGGGCACCGCCAGCTCGGCGGCAGAGTGAGGGAAGGAGGGAGGAGGGGCGGAGTCCCTGCCAGGCGGGCGACGCGCGCGCGCTGGCGGCTCGGCGGCAGAGGTCGCGAGTGCGAGAGGCCCGGCCGACAGGTGGACACGCGGGCACCGCCAGCTCGGCGGCAGAGTGAGGGAAGGAGGGAGGAGGGGCAGACACCCTGACACCCGGGCGACGGGCGCGCGCTGGCGGCTCGGCGCCAGAGGTCGCGAGTGCGAGAGGCCCGGCCGACAGCTGGACCCGCGGGCACCGCCAGCTCGGCGGCAGAGTGAGGGAAGTAGGGAGGAGGGGCGGAGTCCCTGCCAGGCGGGCGACAAGCGCGCGCTGGCGGCTCGGCGGCAGAGGTCGCGAGTGCGAGAGGCCCGGCCGACAGGTGGACACGCGGGCACCGCCAGCTCGGCGGCAGAGTGAGGGAAGGGGGGGAGGGGCAGACAGCCTGACAACCGGGCGACGGGCGCGCGCTGGCGCCTCGGCGGGCGAGGTCGCGAGTGGGAGAGGCCCTGCCCGCAGGTGGACACGCGGGCACCCGCAGCTCGTCGAGAGTTAGGGAAGGGGGGAAGTCAGGGAAGGGGGGGAGGGGATAGAACCCCGTCGGGCTCGTCGACCCGCGGCTCCTGGCGGCTCTGCGGCCGAGTTAGGGGAGGAGTGGGGGAGGGGCAGACAGCCTGACAGCCGGGCGACGGGCGCGCGCTGGCGGCTCGGCGGGCGAGGTCGCGAGTGGGAGAGGCCCTGCCCGCAGGTGGACCCGCGGGCACCCGCAGCTCGTCGACAGGGTTAGGGAAGGGGGGGAGGGGATAGAGCCCCGTCGGGCTCGTCGACCCGCGGCTCCTGGCGGCTCTGCTGCCGAGTTAGGGAAGGGGGGGGAGGGGCAGACTCCCTGCCAGGCGGGCGACGCGCGCGCGCTGGCGGCTGGGCGCCATAGGTCGCGAGTGCGAGAGGCCCGGCCGACAGGTGGACACGCGGGCACCGCCAGCTCGGCGGCAGAGTGAGGGAAGGGGGGGAGGGGCAGACACCCTGACAACCGGGCGACGGGCGCGCGCTGGCGGCTCGGCGGGCGAGGTCGCGAGTGGGAGAGGCCCGGCCGACAGCTGGACCCGCGGGCACCGCCAGCTCGGCGGCAGAGTGAGGGAAGGAGGGAGGAGGGGCGGAGTCCCTGCCAGGCGGGCGACGCGTGCCCGCTGGCGGCTCGGCGCCAGAGGTCGCGAGTGCGAGAGGCCCGGCCGACAGGTGGACACGCGGGCACCGCCAGCTCGGCGGCAGAGTGAGGGAAGGGGGGGAGGGGCAGACAGCCTGACAACCGGGCGACGGGCGCGCGCTGGCGCCTCGGCTGGCGAGGTCGCGAGTGGGAGAGGCCCTGCCCGCAGGTGGACACGCGGGCACCCGCAGCTCGTCGAGAGTTAGGGAAGGGGGGAAGTCAGGGAAGGGGGGGAGGGGATAGAACCCCGTCGGGCTCGTCGACCCGCGGCTCCTGGCGGCTCTGCGGCCGAGTTAGGGGAGGAGTGGGGGAGGGGCAGACAGCCTGACAGCCGGGCGACGGGCGCGCGCTGGCGGCTCGGCGGGCGAGGTCGCGAGTGGGAGAGGCCCTGCCCGCAGGTGGACCCGCGGGCACCCGCAGCTCGTCGACAGGGTTAGGGAAGGGGGGGAGTCAGGGAAGGGGGGGAGGGGCAGACAGCCTGACAGCCGGGCGACGGGCGCGCGCTGGCGGCTCGGTGGGCGAGGTCGCGAGTGGGAGAGGCCCTGCCCGCAGGTGCACCCGCGGGCACCCGCAGCTCGTCGACAGGGTTAGGGAAGGGGGGGAATTAGGGAAGGGGGGGAGGGGCTAGAACCCCTTCGGGCTCGTCGACCCGCGGCTCCAAGCGGCTCTGCGGCCGAGTTAGGGGAGGAGGGGGGGAGGGGCAGACAGCCTGACAGCCGCGCGACGGGCGCGCGCTGCCGGCTCGGCGGGCGAGGTCGCGAGTGGGAGAGGCCCTGCCCGCAGGTGGACCCGCGGGCACCCGCAGCTCGTCGACAGGGTTAGGGAAGGGGCGGAGGGGATAGAGCCCCGTCGGGCTCGTCGACCCGCGGCTCCTGGCGGCTCTGCGGCCGAGTTAGGGAAGGGGGGGGAGGGGCAGACTCCCTGCCAGGCGGGCGACGCGCGCGCGCTGGCGGCTGGGCGCCATAGGTCGCGAGTGCGAGAGGCCCGGCCGACAGGTGGACACGCGGGCACCGCCAGCTCGGCGGCAGAGTGAGGGAAGGGGGGGGAGGGGCAGACACCCTGACACCCGGGCGACGGGCGCGCGCTGGCGGCTCGGCGGGCGAGGTCGCGAGTGGGAGAGGCCCTGCCCGCAGGTGCACCCGCGGGCACCCGCAGCTCGTCGACAGGGTTAGGGAAGGGGGGGAGTTAGGGAAGGGGGGGAGGGGCTAGAACCCCGTCGGGCTCGTCGACCCGCGGCTCCAAGCGGCTCTGCGGCCGAGTTAGGGGAGGAGGGGGGGAGGGGCAGACAGCCTGACAGCCGGGCGACGGGCGCGCGCTGCCGGCTCGGCGGGCGAGGTCGCGAGTGGGAGAGGCCCTGCCCGCAGGTGGACCCGCGGGCACCCGCAGCTCGTCGACAGGGTTAGGGAAGGGGGGGAGGGGCAGACACCCTGACAACCGGGCGACGGGCGCGCGCTGGCGGCTCGGCGGGCGAGGTCGCGAGTGGGAGAGGCCCGGCCGACAGCTGGACCCGCGGGCACCGCCAGCTCGGCGGCAGAGTGAGGGAAGGACGGAGGAGGGGCGGAGTCCCTGCCAGGCGGGCGACGCGAGCGCGCTGGCGGCTCGGCGGCAGAGGTCGCGAGTGCGAGAGGCCCGGCGGACAGGTGGACACGCGGGCACCGCCAGCTCGGCGGCAGAGTGAGGGAAGGGGGGGGAGGGGCAGACACCCTGACAACCGGGCGACGGGCGCGTGCTGGCGGCTCGGCGGGCGAGGTCGCGAGTGGGAGAGGCCCGGCCGACAGCTGGACCCGCGGGCACCGCCAGCTCGGCGGCAGAGTGAGGGAAGGAGGGAGGAGGGGCGGAGTCCCTGCCAGGCGGGCGACGCGCGCGCGCTGGCGGCTCGGCGCCAGAGGTCGCGAGTGCGAGAGGCCCGGCCGACAGGTGGACACGCGGGCACCGCCAGCTCGTCGACAGAGTGAGGGAAGGAGGGAGGAGGGGCAGAGTCCCTGCCAGGCTGGCGACGCGCGCGTGCCGGCGTCTCGGCGGCAGGGGTCGCGAGTGCGAGAGGCCCGGCCGACAGGTGGACCCGCGGGCACCGCCAGCTCGTCGACAGAGTGAGGGAAGGAGGGAGGAGGGGCAGAGTCCCTGCCAGGCTGGCGACGCGCGCGTGCCGGCGTCTCGGCGGCAGGGGTCGCGAGTGCGAGAGGCCCGGCCGACAGGTGGACCCGCGGGCACCGCCAGCTCGTCGACAGAGTGAGGGAAGGAGGGAGGAGGGGCAGAGTCCCTGCCAGGCGGGCGACGCGCGCGCGCTGGCGGCTCGGCGAGAGAGGTCGCGAGTGCGAGAGGCCCGGCCGACAGGTGGACACGCGGGCACCGCCAGCTCGGCGGCAGAATGAGGGAAGGGGGGGGAGGCGCAGACAGCCTGACAGCCGGGCGACGGGCGAGCGCTGGCGGCTCGGCGGGCGAGGTCGCGAGTGGGAGAGGCCCTGCCCGCAGGTGGACACGCGGGCACCCGCAGCTCGTCGAGAGTTAGGGAAGGGGGGGAGTTAGGGAAGGGGGGGAGGGGATAGAACCCCGTCGGGCTCGTCGACCCGCGGCTCCAAGCGGCTCTGCGGCCGAGTTAGGGGAGGAGGGGGGGAGGGGCAGACAGCCTGACAGCCGGGCGACGGGCGCGCGCTGCCGGCTCGGCGGGCGAGGTCGCGAGTGGGAGAGGCCCTGCCCGCAGGTGGACCCGCGGGCACCCGCAGCTCGTCGACAGGGTTAGGGAAGGGGGGGAGGGGATAGAGCCCCGTCGGGCTCGTCGACCCGCGGCTCCTGGCGGCTCTGCGGCCGAGTTAGGGAAGGGGGGGGAGGGGCAGACTCCCTGCCAGGCGGGCGACGCGCGCGCGCTGGCGGCTCGGCGCCAGAGGTCGCGAGTGCGAGAGGCCCGGCCGACAGGTGGACACGCGGGCTCCGCCAGCTCGGCGGCAGAGTGAGGGAAGGGGGGGGAGGGGCAGACACCCTGACAACCGGGCGAAGGGCGAGTGCTGGCGGCTCGGCGGGCGAGGTCGCGAGTGGGAGAGGCCCGGCCGACAGGTGGACACGCGGGCACCGCCAGCTCGGCGGCAGAGTGAGGGAAGGAGGGGGAGGGGCAGACACCCTGACAACCGGGCGACGGGCGCGTGCTGGCGGCTCGGCGGGCGAGGTCGCGAGTGGGAGAGGCCCGGCCGACAGCTGGACCCGCGGGCACCACCAGCTCGGCGGCAGAGTGAGGGAAGGAGGGAGGAGGGGCGGAGTCCCTGCCAGGCGGGCGACGAGCGCGCGCTGGCGGCTCGGCGGCAGAGGTCGCGAGTGCTAGAGGCCCGGCCGACAGGTGGACACGCGGGCACCGCCAGCTCGGCGGCAGAGTGAGGGAAGGGGGGGAGGGGCAGACAGCCTGACAGCCGGGCGACGGGCGCGCGCTGGCGGCTCGGCGGGCGAGGTCGCGAGTGGGAGAGGCCCTGCCCGCAGGTGGACCCGCGGGCACCCGCAGCTCGTCGAGAGTTAGGGAAGGGGGGAAGTCAGGGAAGGGGGGGAGGGGATAGAACCCCGTCGGGCTCGTCGACCCGCGGCTCCTGGCGGCTCTGCGGCCGAGTTAGGGGAGGAGTGGGGGAGGGGCAGACAGCCTGACAGCCGGGCGACGGGCGCGCGCTGGCGGCTCGGCGGGCGAGGTCGCGAGTGGGAGAGGCCCTGCCCGCAGGTGCACCCGCGGCACCCGCAGCTCGTCGACAGGGTTAGGGAAGGGGGGGAGTTAGGGAAGGTGGGGAGGGGCTAGAACCCCGTCGGGCTCGTCGACCCGCGGCTCCAAGCGGCTCTGCGGCCGAGTTAGGGGAGGAGGGGGGGAGGGGCAGACAGCCTGACAGCCGGGCGACGGGCGCGCGCTGCCGGCTCGGCGGGCGAGGTCGCGAGTGGGAGAGGCCCTGCCCGCAGGTGGACCCGCGGGCACCCGCAGCTCGTCGTCAGGGTTAGGGAAGGGGGGGAGGGGATAGAGCCCCGTCGGGCTCGTCGACCCGCGGCTCCTGGCGGCTCTGCGGCCGAGTTAGGGAAGGGGGGGAGGGGCAGACTCCCTGCCAGGCGGGCGACGCGCGCGCGCTGGCGGCTGGGCGCCATAGGTCGCGAGTGCGAGAGGCCCGGCCGACAGGTGGACACGCGGGCACCGCCAGCTCGGCGGCAGAGTGAGGGAAGGGGGGGGAGGGGCAGACACCCTGACACCCGGGCGACGGGCGCGCGCTGGCGGCTCGGCGGGCGAGGTCGCGAGTGGGAGAGGCCCGGCCGACAGCTGGACCCGCGGGCACCGCCAGCTCGGCGGCAGAGTGAGGGAAGGAGGGAGGAGGGGCGGAGTCCCTGCCAGGCGGGCGACGCGCGCGCGCTGGCGGCTCGGCGGCAGAGGTCGCGAGTGCGAGAGGCCCGGCCGACAGGTGGACACGCGGGCACCGCCAGCTCGGCGGCAGAGTGAGGAAAGGAGGGAGGAGGGGCGGAGTCCCTGCCAGGCGGGCGACGCGCGCGCGCTGGCGCTCGGCACCAGAGGTCGCGAGTGCGAGAGGCCCGGCCGACAGGTGGACACGCGGGCACCGCCAGCTCGGCGGCAGAGTGAGGGAAGGGGGGGAGGGGCAGACAGCCTGACAGCCGGGCGACGGGCGCGCGCTGGCGGCTCGGCGGGCGAGGTCGCGAGTGGGAGAGGCCCTGCCCGCAGGTGGACCCGCGGGCACCCGCAGCTCGTCGACAGGGTTAGGGAAGGGGGGGAGGGGATAGAGCCCCGTCGGGCTCGTCGACCCGCGGCTCCTGGCGGCTCTGCGGCCGAGTTAGGGAAGGGGGGGGAGGGGCAGACTCCCTGCCAGGCGGGCGACGCGCGCGCGCTGGCGGCCGGGCGCCATAGGTCGCGAGTGCGAGAGGCCCGGCCGACAGGTGGACACGCGGGCACCGCCAGCTCGGCGGCAGAGTGAGGGAAGGGGGGGAGGGGCAGACACCCTGACACCCGGGCGACGGGCGCGCGCTGGCGGCTCGGCGGGCGAGGTCGCGAGTGGGAGAGGCCCGGCCGACAGCTGGACCCGCGGGCACCGCCAGCTCGGCGGCAGAGTGAGGGAAGGAGGGAGGAGGGGCGGAGTCCCTGCCAGGCGGGCGACGCGCGCGCGCTGGCGGCTCGGCGGCAGAGGTCGCGAGTGCGAGAGGCCCGGCCGACAGGTGGACACGCGGGCACCGCCAGCTCGGCGGCAGAGTGAGGGAAGGAGGGAGGAAGGGCAGACACCCTGACACCCGGGCGACGGGCGCGCGCTGGCGGCTCGGCGCCAGAGGTCGCGAGTGCGAGAGGCCCGGCCGACAGCTGGACCCGCGGGCACCGCCAGCTCGGCGGCAGAGTGAGGGAAGGAGGGAGGAGGGGCGGAGTCCCTGCCAGGCGGGCGACGCGCGCGCGCTGGCGGCTCGGCGGCAGAGGTCGCGAGTGCGAGAGGCCCGGCCGACAGGTGGACACGCGGGCACCGCCAGCTCGGCGGCAGAGTGAGGGAAGGGGGGGAGGGGCAGACAGCCTGACAGCCGGGCGACGGGCGCGCGCTGGCGGCTCGGCGGGCGAGGTCGCGAGTGGGAGAGGCCCTGCCCGCAGGTGGACCCGCGGGCACCCGCAGCTCGTCGAGAGTTAGGGAAGGGGGGAAGTCAGGGAAGGGGGGGAGGGGATAGAACCCCGTCGGGCTCGTCGACCCGCGGCTCCTGGCGGCTCTGCGGCCGAGTTAGGGGAGGAGTGGGGGAGGGGCAGACAGCCTGACAGCCGGGCGACGGGCGCGCGCTGGCGGCTCGGCGGGCGAGGTCGCGAGTGGGAGAGGCCCTGCCCGCAGGTGCACCCGCGGGCACCCGCAGCTCGTCGACAGGGTTAGGGAAGGGGGGGAGGGGATAGAGCCCCGTCGGGCTCGTCGACCCGCGGCTCCTGGCGGCTCTGCGGCCGAGTTAGGGAAGGGGGGGGAGGGGCAGACTCCCTGCCAGGCGGGCGACGCGCGCGCGCTGGCGGCTCGGCGGCAGAGGTCGCGAGTGCGAGAGGCCCGGCCGACAGGTGGACACGCGGGCACCGCCAGCTCGGCGGCAGAGTGAGGGAAGGAGGGAGGAGGGGCGGAGTCCCAGCCAGGCGGGCGACGCGCGCGCGCTGGCGGCTCGGCGCCAGAGGTCGCGAGTGCGAGAGGCCCGGCCGACAGGTGGACACGCGGGCACCGCCAGCTCGTCGACAGAGTGAGGGAAGGAGGGAGGAGGGGCAGAGTCCCTGCCAGGCTGGCGACGCGCGCGTGCCGGCGTCTCGGCGGCAGGGGTCGCGAGTGCGAGAGGCCCGGCCGACAGGTGGACCCGCGGGCACCGCCAGCTCGTCGACAGAGTGAGGGAAGGAGGGAGGAGGGGCAGAGTCCCTGCCAGGCTGGCGACGCGCGCGTGCCGGCGTCTCGGCGGCAGGGGTCGCGAGTGCGAGAGGCCCGGCCGACAGGTGGACCCGCGGGCACCGCCAGCTCGTCGACAGAGTGAGGGAAGGAGGGAGGAGGGGCAGAGTCCCTGCCAGGCGGGCGACGCGCGCGCGCTGGCGGCTCGGCGACAGAGGTCGCGAGTGCGAGAGGCCCGGCCGACAGGTGGACACGCGGGCACCGCCAGCTCGGCGGCAGAATGAGGGAAGGGGGGGGAGGCGCAGACAGCCTGACAGCCGGGCGACGGGCGAGCGCTGGCGGATCGGCGGGCGAGGTCGCGAGTGGGAGAGGCCCTGCCCGCAGGTGGACACGCGGGCACCCGCAGCTCGTCGAGAGTTAGGGAAGGGGGGGAGTTAGGGAAGGGGGGGAGGGGATAGAACCCCGTCGGGCTCGTCGACCCGCGGCTCCAAGCGGCTCTGCGGCCGAGTTAGGGGAGGATGGGAGGAGGGGCAGACAGCCTGACAGCCGGGCGACGGGCGCGCGCTGCCGGCTCGGCGGGCGAGGTCGCGAGTGGGAGAGGCCCTGCCCGCAGGTGGACCCGCGGGCACCCGCAGCTCGTCGACAGGGTTAGGGAAGGGGGGGAGGGGATAGAGCCCCGTCGGGCTCGTCGACCCGCGGCTCCTGGCGGCTCTGCGGCCGAGTTAGGGAAGGGGGGGGAGGGGCAGACTCCCTGCCAGGCGGGCGACGCGCGCGCGCTGGCGGCTCGGCGCCAGAGGTCGCGAGTGCGAGAGGCCCGGCCGACAGGTGGACACGCGGGCTCCGCCAGCTCGGCGGCAGAGTGAGGGAAGGGGGGGGAGGGGCAGACACCCTGACAACCGGGCGACGGGCGCGTGCTGGCGGCTCGGCGGGCGAGGTCGCGAGTGGGAGAGGCCCGGCCGACAGCTGGACCCGCGGGCACCGCCAGCTCGGCGGCAGAGTGAGGGAAGGGGGGGAGGGGCAGACAGCCTGACAACCGGGCGACGGGCGCGCGCTGGCGCCTCGGCTGGCGAGGTCGCGAGTGGGAGAGGCCCTGCCCGCAGGTGGACACGCGGGCACCCGCAGCTCGTCGAGAGTTAGGGAAGGGGGGAAGTCAGGGAAGGGGGGGAGGGGATAGAACCCCGTCGGGCTCGTCGACCCGCGGCTCCTGGCGGCTCTGCGGCCGAGTTAGGGGAGGAGTGGGGGAGGGGCAGACAGCCTGACAGACGGGCGACGGGCGCGCGCTGGCGGCTCGGAGGGCGAGGCCGCGAGTGGGAGAGGCCCTGCCCGCAGGTGGACCCGCGGGCACCCGCAGCTCGTCGACAGGGTTAGGGAAGGGGGGGAGGGGATAGAGCCCCGTCGGGCTCGTCGACCCGCGGCTCCTGGCGGCTCTGCGGCCGAGTTAGGGAAGGGGGGGGAGGGGCAGACTCCCTGCCAGGCTGGCGACGCGCGCGCGCTGGCGGCTGGGCGCCATAGGTCGCGAGTGCGAGAGGCCCGGCCGACAGGTGGACACGCGGGCACCGCCAGCTCGGCGGCAGAGTGAGGGAAGGGGGGGAGGGGCAGACAGCCTGACAACCGGGCGACGGGCGCGCGCTGCCGGCTCGGCGGGCGAGGTCGCGAGTGGGAGAGGCCCTGCCCGCAGGTGGACACGCGGGCACCCGCAGCTCGTCGACAGGGTTAGGGAAGGGGGGGAGGGGATAGAGCCCCGTCGGGCTCGTCGACCCGCGGCTCCTGGCGGCTCTGCGGCCGAGTTAGGGAAGGGGGGGGAGGGGCAGACTCCCTGCCAGGCGGGCGACGCGCGCGCGCTGGCGGCTGGGCGCCATAGGTCGCGAGTGCGAGAGGCCCGGCCGACAGGTGGACACGCGGGCACCGCCAGCTCGGCGGCAGAGTGAGGGAAGGGGGGGAGGGGCAGACACCCTGACACCCGGGCGACGGGCGCGCGCTGGCGGCTCGGCGGGCGAGGTCGCGAGTGGGAGAGGCCTGGCCGACAGCTGGACCCGCGGGCACCGCCAGCTCGGCGGCAGAGTGAGGGAAGGAGGGAGGAGGGGCGGAGTCCCTGCCAGGCGGGCGACGCGCGCGCGCTGGCGGCTCGGCGGCAGAGGTCGCGAGTGCGAGAGGCCCGGCCGACAGGTGGACACGCGGGCACCGCCAGCTCGGCGGCAGAGTGAGGGAAGGGGGGGAGGGGCAGACAGCCTGACAACCGGGCGACGGGCGCGCGCTGGCGCCTCGGCGGGCGAGGTCGCGAGTGGGAGAGGCCCTGCCCGCAGGTGGACACGCGGGCACCCGCAGCTCGTCGAGAGTTAGGGAAGGGGGGAAGTCAGGGAAGGGGGGGAGGGGATAGAACCCCGTCGGGCTCGTCGACCCGCGGCTCCTGGCGGCTCTGCGGCCGAGTTAGGGGAGGAGGGGGGGAGGGGCAGACAGCCTGACAGCCGGGCGACGGGCGCGCGCTGGCGGCTCGGCGGGCGAGGTCGCGAGTGGGAGAGGCCCTGCCCGCAGGTGGACCCGCGGGCACCCGCAGCTCGTCGACAGGGTTAGGGAAGGGGGGGAGGGGATAGAGCCCCGTCGGGCTCGTCGACCCGCGGCTCCTGGCGGCTCTGCGGCCGAGTTAGGGAAGGGGGGGGAGGGGCAGACTCCCTGCCAGGCGGGCGACGCGCGCGCGCTGGCGGCTGGGCGCCATAGGTCGCGAGTGCGAGAGGCCCGGCCGACAGGTGGACACGCGGGCACCGCCAGCTCGGCGGCAGAGTGAGGGAAGGGGGGGGAGGGGCAGACACCCTGACACCCGGGCGACGGGCGCGCGCTGGCGGCTCGGCGGGCGAGGTCGCGAGTGGGAGAGGCCCGGCCGACAGCTGGACCCGCGGGCACCGCCAGCTCGGCGGCAGAGTGAGGGAAGGAGGGAGGAGGGGCGGAGTCCCTGCCAGGCGGGCGACGCGCGCGCGCTGGCGGCTCGGCGGCAGAGGTCGCGAGTGCGAGAGGCCCGGCCGACAGGTGGACACGCGGGCACCGCCAGCTCGGCGGCAGAGTGAGGGAAGGAGGGAGGAGGGGCAGACACCCTGACACCCGGGCGACGGGCGCGCGCTGGCGGCTCGGCGCCAGAGGTCGCGAGTGCGAGAGGCCCGGCCGACAGCTGGACCCGCGGGCACCGCCAGCTCGGCGGCAGAGTGAGGGAAGTAGGGAGGAGGGGCGGAGTCCCTGCCAGGCGGGCGACAAGCGCGCGCTGGCGGCTCGGCGGCAGAGGTCGCGAGTGCGAGAGGCCCGGCCGACAGGTGGACCCGCGGGCACCCGCAGCTCGTCGACAGGGTTAGGGAAGGGGGGGAGGGGATAGAGCCCCGTCGGGCTCGTCGACCCGCGGCTCCTGGCGGCTCTGCGGCCGAGTTAGGGAAGGGGGGGGAGGGGCAGACTCCCTGCCAGGCGGGCGACGCGCGCGCGCTGGCGGCTGGGCGCCATAGGTCGCGAGTGCGAGAGGCCCGGCCGACAGGTGGACACGCGGGCACCGCCAGCTCGGCGGCAGAGTGAGGGAAGGGGGGGAGGGGCAGACACCCTGACACCCGGGCGACGGGCGCGCGCTGGCGGCTCGGCGGGCGAGGTCGCGAGTGGGAGAGGCCTGGCCGACAGCTGGACCCGCGGGCACCGCCAGCTCGGCGGCAGAGTGAGGGAAGGAGGGAGGAGGGGCGGAGTCCCTGCCAGGCGGGCGACGCGCGCGCGCTGGCGGCTCGGCGGCAGAGGTCGCGAGTGCGAGAGGCCCGGCCGACAGGTGGACACGCGGGCACCGCCAGCTCGGCGGCAGAGTGAGGGAAGGGGGTGAGGGGCAGACAGCCTGACAACCGGGCGACGGGCGCGCGCTGGCGCCTCGGCGGGCGAGGTCGCGAGTGGGAGAGGCCCTGCCCGCAGGTGGACACGCGGGCACCCGCAGCTCGTCGAGAGTTAGGGAAGGGGGGAAGTCAGGGAAGGGGGGGAGGGGATAGAACCCCGTCGGGCTCGTCGACCCGCGGCTCCTGGCGGCTCTGCGGCCGAGTTAGGGGAGGAGGGGGGGAGGGGCAGACAGCCTGACAGCCGGGCGACGGGCGCGCGCTGGCGGCTCGGCGGGCGAGGTCGCGAGTGGGAGAGGCCCTGCCCGCAGGTGGACCCGCGGGCACCCGCAGCTCGTCGACAGGGTTAGGGAAGGGGGGGAGGGGATAGAGCCCCGTCGGGCTCGTCGACCCGCGGCTCCTGGCGGCTCTGCGGCCGAGTTAGGGAAGGGGGGGGAGGGGCAGACTCCCTGCCAGGCGGGCGACGCGCGCGCGCTGGCGGCTGGGCGCCATAGGTCGCGAGTGCGAGAGGCCCGGCCGACAGGTGGACACGCGGGCACCGCCAGCTCGGCGGCAGAGTGAGGGAAGGGGGGGGAGGGGCAGACACCCTGACACCCGGGCGACGGGCGCGCGCTGGCGGCTCGGCGGGCGAGGTCGCGAGTGGGAGAGGCCCGGCCGACAGCTGGACCCGCGGGCACCGCCAGCTCGGCGGCAGAGTGAGGGAAGGAGGGAGGAGGGGCGGAGTCCCTGCCAGGCGGGCGACGCGCGCGCGCTGGCGGCTCGGCGGCAGAGGTCGCGAGTGCGAGAGGCCCGGCCGACAGGTGGACACGCGGGCACCGCCAGCTCGGCGGCAGAGTGAGGGAAGGAGGGAGGAGGGGCAGACACCCTGACACCCGGGCGACGGGCGCGCGCTGGCGGCTCGGCGCCAGAGGTCGCGAGTGCGAGAGGCCCGGCCGACAGCTGGACCCGCGGGCACCGCCAGCTCGGCGGCAGAGTGAGGGAAGTAGGGAGGAGGGGCGGAGTCCCTGCCAGGCGGGCGACAAGCGCGCGCTGGCGGCTCGGCGGCAGAGGTCGCGAGTGCGAGAGGCCCGGCCGACAGGTGGACACGCGGGCACCGCCAGCTCGGCGGCAGAGTGAGGGAAGGGGGGGAGGGGCAGACAGCCTGACAACCGGGCGACGGGCGCGCGCTGGCGCCTCGGCGGGCGAGGTCGCGAGTGGGAGAGGCCCTGCCCGCAGGTGGACACGCGGGCACCCGCAGCTCGTCGAGAGTTAGGGAAGGGGGGAAGTCAGGGAAGGGGGGGAAGGGATAGAACCCCGTCGGGCTCGTCGACCCGCGGCTCCTGGCGGCTCTGCGGCCGAGTTAGGGGAGGAGTGGGGGAGGGGCAGACAGCCTGACAGCCGGGCGACGGGCGCGCGCTGGCGGCTCGGCGGGCGAGGTCGCGAGTGGGAGAGGCCCTGCCCGCAGGTGGACCCGCGGGCACCCGCAGCTCGTCGACAGGGTTAGGGAAGGGGGGGAGGGGATAGAGCCCCGTCGGGCTCGTCGACCCGCGGCTCCTGGCGGCTCTGCTGCCGAGTTAGGGAAGGGGGGGAGGGGCAGACTCCCTGCCAGGCGGGCGACGCGCGCGCGCTGGCGGCTGGGCGCCATAGGTCGCGAGTGCGAGAGGCCCGGCCGACAGGTGGACACGCGGGCACCGCCAGCTCGGCGGCAGAGTGAGGGAAGGGGGGGAGGGGCAGACACCCTGACAACCGGGCGACGGGCGCGCGCTGGCGGCTCGGCGGGCGAGGTCGCGAGTGGGAGAGGCCCGGCCGACAGCTGGACCCGCGGGCACCGCCAGCTCGGCGGCAGAGTGAGGGAAGGAGGGAGGAGGGGCGGAGTCCCTGCCAGGCGGGCGACGCGTGCCCGCTGGCGGCTCGGCGCCAGAGGTCGCGAGTGCGAGAGGCCCGGCCGACAGGTGGACACGCGGGCACCGCCAGCTCGGCGGCAGAGTGAGGGAAGGGGGGGAGGGGCAGACAGCCTGACAACCGGGCGACGGGCGCGCGCTGGCGCCTCGGCTGGCGAGGTCGCGAGTGGGAGAGGCCCTGCCCGCAGGTGGACACGCGGGCACCCGCAGCTCGTCGAGAGTTAGGGAAGGGGGGAAGTCAGGGAAGGGGGGGAGGGGATAGAACCCCGTCGGGCTCGTCGACCCGCGGCTCCTGGCGGCTCTGCGGCCGAGTTAGGGGAGGAGTGGGGGAGGGGCAGACAGCCTGACAGCCGGGCGACGGGCGCGCGCTGGCGGCTCGGCGGGCGAGGTCGCGAGTGGGAGAGGCCCTGCCCGCAGGTGGACCCGCGGGCACCCGCAGCTCGTCGACAGGGTTAGGGAAGGGGGGGAGTCAGGGAAGGGGGGGAGGGGCAGACAGCCTGACAGCCGGGCGACGGGCGCGCGCTGGCGGCTCGGTGGGCGAGGTCGCGAGTGGGAGAGGCCCTGCCCGCAGGTGCACCCGCGGGCACCCGCAGCTCGTCGACAGGGTTAGGGAAGGGGGGGAATTAGGGAAGGGGGGGAGGGGCTAGAACCCCTTCGGGCTCGTCGACCCGCGGCTCCAAGCGGCTCTGCGGCCGAGTTAGGGGAGGAGGGGGGGAGGGGCAGACAGCCTGACAGCCGCGCGACGGGCGCGCGCTGCCGGCTCGGCGGGCGAGGTCGCGAGTGGGAGAGGCCCTGCCCGCAGGTGGACCCGCGGGCACCCGCAGCTCGTCGACAGGGTTAGGGAAGGGGCGGAGGGGATAGAGCCCCGTCGGGCTCGTCGACCCGCGGCTCCTGGCGGCTCTGCGGCCGAGTTAGGGAAGGGGGGGGAGGGGCAGACTCCCTGCCAGGCGGGCGACGCGCGCGCGCTGGCGGCTGGGCGCCATAGGTCGCGAGTGCGAGAGGCCCGGCCGACAGGTGGACACGCGGGCACCGCCAGCTCGGCGGCAGAGTGAGGGAAGGGGGGGGAGGGGCAGACACCCTGACACCCGGGCGACGGGCGCGCGCTGGCGGCTCGGCGGGCGAGGTCGCGAGTGGGAGAGGCCCTGCCCGCAGGTGCACCCGCGGGCACCCGCAGCTCGTCGACAGGGTTAGGGAAGGGGGGGAGTTAGGGAAGGGGGGGAGGGGCTAGAACCCCGTCGGGCTCGTCGACCCGCGGCTCCAAGCGGCTCTGCGGCCGAGTTAGGGGAGGAGGGGGGGAGGGGCAGACAGCCTGACAGCCGGGCGACGGGCGCGCGCTGCCGGCTCGGCGGGCGAGGTCGCGAGTGGGAGAGGCCCTGCCCGCAGGTGGACCCGCGGGCACCCGCAGCTCGTCGACAGGGTTAGGGAAGGGGGGGAGGGGCAGACACCCTGACAACCGGGCGACGGGCGCGCGCTGGCGGCTCGGCGGGCGAGGTCGCGAGTGGGAGAGGCCCGGCCGACAGCTGGACCCGCGGGCACCGCCAGCTCGGCGGCAGAGTGAGGGAAGGACGGAGGAGGGGCGGAGTCCCTGCCAGGCGGGCGACGCGAGCGCGCTGGCGGCTCGGCGGCAGAGGTCGCGAGTGCGAGAGGCCCGGCGGACAGGTGGACACGCGGGCACCGCCAGCTCGGCGGCAGAGTGAGGGAAGGGGGGGGAGGGGCAGACACCCTGACAACCGGGCGACGGGCGCGTGCTGGCGGCTCGGCGGGCGAGGTCGCGAGTGGGAGAGGCCCGGCCGACAGCTGGACCCGCGGGCACCGCCAGCTCGGCGGCAGAGTGAGGGAAGGAGGGAGGAGGGGCGGAGTCCCTGCCAGGCGGGCGACGCGCGCGCGCTGGCGGCTCGGCGCCAGAGGTCGCGAGTGCGAGAGGCCCGGCCGACAGGTGGACACGCGGGCACCGCCAGCTCGTCGACAGAGTGAGGGAAGGAGGGAGGAGGGGCAGAGTCCCTGCCAGGCTGGCGACGCGCGCGTGCCGGCGTCTCGGCGGCAGGGGTCGCGAGTGCGAGAGGCCCGGCCGACAGGTGGACCCGCGGGCACCGCCAGCTCGTCGACAGAGTGAGGGAAGGAGGGAGGAGGGGCAGAGTCCCTGCCAGGCTGGCGACGCGCGCGTGCCGGCGTCTCGGCGGCAGGGGTCGCGAGTGCGAGAGGCCCGGCCGACAGGTGGACCCGCGGGCACCGCCAGCTCGTCGACAGAGTGAGGGAAGGAGGGAGGAGGGGCAGAGTCCCTGCCAGGCGGGCGACGCGCGCGCGCTGGCGGCTCGGCGAGAGAGGTCGCGAGTGCGAGAGGCCCGGCCGACAGGTGGACACGCGGGCACCGCCAGCTCGGCGGCAGAATGAGGGAAGGGGGGGGAGGCGCAGACAGCCTGACAGCCGGGCGACGGGCGAGCGCTGGCGGCTCGGCGGGCGAGGTCGCGAGTGGGAGAGGCCCTGCCCGCAGGTGGACACGCGGGCACCCGCAGCTCGTCGAGAGTTAGGGAAGGGGGGGAGTTAGGGAAGGGGGGGAGGGGATAGAACCCCGTCGGGCTCGTCGACCCGCGGCTCCAAGCGGCTCTGCGGCCGAGTTAGGGGAGGAGGGGGGGAGGGGCAGACAGCCTGACAGCCGGGCGACGGGCGCGCGCTGCCGGCTCGGCGGGCGAGGTCGCGAGTGGGAGAGGCCCTGCCCGCAGGTGGACCCGCGGGCACCCGCAGCTCGTCGACAGGGTTAGGGAAGGGGGGGAGGGGATAGAGCCCCGTCGGGCTCGTCGACCCGCGGCTCCTGGCGGCTCTGCGGCCGAGTTAGGGAAGGGGGGGGAGGGGCAGACTCCCTGCCAGGCGGGCGACGCGCGCGCGCTGGCGGCTCGGCGCCAGAGGTCGCGAGTGCGAGAGGCCCGGCCGACAGGTGGACACGCGGGCTCCGCCAGCTCGGCGGCAGAGTGAGGGAAGGGGGGGGAGGGGCAGACACCCTGACAACCGGGCGAAGGGCGAGTGCTGGCGGCTCGGCGGGCGAGGTCGCGAGTGGGAGAGGCCCGGCCGACAGGTGGACACGCGGGCACCGCCAGCTCGGCGGCAGAGTGAGGGAAGGAGGGGGAGGGGCAGACACCCTGACAACCGGGCGACGGGCGCGTGCTGGCGGCTCGGCGGGCGAGGTCGCGAGTGGGAGAGGCCCGGCCGACAGCTGGACCCGCGGGCACCACCAGCTCGGCGGCAGAGTGAGGGAAGGAGGGAGGAGGGGCGGAGTCCCTGCCAGGCGGGCGACGAGCGCGCGCTGGCGGCTCGGCGGCAGAGGTCGCGAGTGCTAGAGGCCCGGCCGACAGGTGGACACGCGGGCACCGCCAGCTCGGCGGCAGAGTGAGGGAAGGGGGGGAGGGGCAGACAGCCTGACAGCCGGGCGACGGGCGCGCGCTGGCGGCTCGGCGGGCGAGGTCGCGAGTGGGAGAGGCCCTGCCCGCAGGTGGACCCGCGGGCACCCGCAGCTCGTCGAGAGTTAGGGAAGGGGGGAAGTCAGGGAAGGGGGGGAGGGGATAGAACCCCGTCGGGCTCGTCGACCCGCGGCTCCTGGCGGCTCTGCGGCCGAGTTAGGGGAGGAGTGGGGGAGGGGCAGACAGCCTGACAGCCGGGCGACGGGCGCGCGCTGGCGGCTCGGCGGGCGAGGTCGCGAGTGGGAGAGGCCCTGCCCGCAGGTGCACCCGCGGCACCCGCAGCTCGTCGACAGGGTTAGGGAAGGGGGGGAGTTAGGGAAGGTGGGGAGGGGCTAGAACCCCGTCGGGCTCGTCGACCCGCGGCTCCAAGCGGCTCTGCGGCCGAGTTAGGGGAGGAGGGGGGGAGGGGCAGACAGCCTGACAGCCGGGCGACGGGCGCGCGCTGCCGGCTCGGCGGGCGAGGTCGCGAGTGGGAGAGGCCCTGCCCGCAGGTGGACCCGCGGGCACCCGCAGCTCGTCGTCAGGGTTAGGGAAGGGGGGGAGGGGATAGAGCCCCGTCGGGCTCGTCGACCCGCGGCTCCTGGCGGCTCTGCGGCCGAGTTAGGGAAGGGGGGGAGGGGCAGACTCCCTGCCAGGCGGGCGACGCGCGCGCGCTGGCGGCTGGGCGCCATAGGTCGCGAGTGCGAGAGGCCCGGCCGACAGGTGGACACGCGGGCACCGCCAGCTCGGCGGCAGAGTGAGGGAAGGGGGGGGAGGGGCAGACACCCTGACACCCGGGCGACGGGCGCGCGCTGGCGGCTCGGCGGGCGAGGTCGCGAGTGGGAGAGGCCCGGCCGACAGCTGGACCCGCGGGCACCGCCAGCTCGGCGGCAGAGTGAGGGAAGGAGGGAGGAGGGGCGGAGTCCCTGCCAGGCGGGCGACGCGCGCGCGCTGGCGGCTCGGCGGCAGAGGTCGCGAGTGCGAGAGGCCCGGCCGACAGGTGGACACGCGGGCACCGCCAGCTCGGCGGCAGAGTGAGGAAAGGAGGGAGGAGGGGCGGAGTCCCTGCCAGGCGGGCGACGCGCGCGCGCTGGCGCTCGGCACCAGAGGTCGCGAGTGCGAGAGGCCCGGCCGACAGGTGGACACGCGGGCACCGCCAGCTCGGCGGCAGAGTGAGGGAAGGGGGGGAGGGGCAGACAGCCTGACAGCCGGGCGACGGGCGCGCGCTGGCGGCTCGGCGGGCGAGGTCGCGAGTGGGAGAGGCCCTGCCCGCAGGTGGACCCGCGGGCACCCGCAGCTCGTCGACAGGGTTAGGGAAGGGGGGGAGGGGATAGAGCCCCGTCGGGCTCGTCGACCCGCGGCTCCTGGCGGCTCTGCGGCCGAGTTAGGGAAGGGGGGGGAGGGGCAGACTCCCTGCCAGGCGGGCGACGCGCGCGCGCTGGCGGCCGGGCGCCATAGGTCGCGAGTGCGAGAGGCCCGGCCGACAGGTGGACACGCGGGCACCGCCAGCTCGGCGGCAGAGTGAGGGAAGGGGGGGAGGGGCAGACACCCTGACACCCGGGCGACGGGCGCGCGCTGGCGGCTCGGCGGGCGAGGTCGCGAGTGGGAGAGGCCCGGCCGACAGCTGGACCCGCGGGCACCGCCAGCTCGGCGGCAGAGTGAGGGAAGGAGGGAGGAGGGGCGGAGTCCCTGCCAGGCGGGCGACGCGCGCGCGCTGGCGGCTCGGCGGCAGAGGTCGCGAGTGCGAGAGGCCCGGCCGACAGGTGGACACGCGGGCACCGCCAGCTCGGCGGCAGAGTGAGGGAAGGAGGGAGGAAGGGCAGACACCCTGACACCCGGGCGACGGGCGCGCGCTGGCGGCTCGGCGCCAGAGGTCGCGAGTGCGAGAGGCCCGGCCGACAGCTGGACCCGCGGGCACCGCCAGCTCGGCGGCAGAGTGAGGGAAGGAGGGAGGAGGGGCGGAGTCCCTGCCAGGCGGGCGACGCGCGCGCGCTGGCGGCTCGGCGGCAGAGGTCGCGAGTGCGAGAGGCCCGGCCGACAGGTGGACACGCGGGCACCGCCAGCTCGGCGGCAGAGTGAGGGAAGGGGGGGAGGGGCAGACAGCCTGACAGCCGGGCGACGGGCGCGCGCTGGCGGCTCGGCGGGCGAGGTCGCGAGTGGGAGAGGCCCTGCCCGCAGGTGGACCCGCGGGCACCCGCAGCTCGTCGAGAGTTAGGGAAGGGGGGAAGTCAGGGAAGGGGGGGAGGGGATAGAACCCCGTCGGGCTCGTCGACCCGCGGCTCCTGGCGGCTCTGCGGCCGAGTTAGGGGAGGAGTGGGGGAGGGGCAGACAGCCTGACAGCCGGGCGACGGGCGCGCGCTGGCGGCTCGGCGGGCGAGGTCGCGAGTGGGAGAGGCCCTGCCCGCAGGTGCACCCGCGGGCACCCGCAGCTCGTCGACAGGGTTAGGGAAGGGGGGGAGGGGATAGAGCCCCGTCGGGCTCGTCGACCCGCGGCTCCTGGCGGCTCTGCGGCCGAGTTAGGGAAGGGGGGGGAGGGGCAGACTCCCTGCCAGGCGGGCGACGCGCGCGCGCTGGCGGCTCGGCGGCAGAGGTCGCGAGTGCGAGAGGCCCGGCCGACAGGTGGACACGCGGGCACCGCCAGCTCGGCGGCAGAGTGAGGGAAGGAGGGAGGAGGGGCGGAGTCCCAGCCAGGCGGGCGACGCGCGCGCGCTGGCGGCTCGGCGCCAGAGGTCGCGAGTGCGAGAGGCCCGGCCGACAGGTGGACACGCGGGCACCGCCAGCTCGTCGACAGAGTGAGGGAAGGAGGGAGGAGGGGCAGAGTCCCTGCCAGGCTGGCGACGCGCGCGTGCCGGCGTCTCGGCGGCAGGGGTCGCGAGTGCGAGAGGCCCGGCCGACAGGTGGACCCGCGGGCACCGCCAGCTCGTCGACAGAGTGAGGGAAGGAGGGAGGAGGGGCAGAGTCCCTGCCAGGCTGGCGACGCGCGCGTGCCGGCGTCTCGGCGGCAGGGGTCGCGAGTGCGAGAGGCCCGGCCGACAGGTGGACCCGCGGGCACCGCCAGCTCGTCGACAGAGTGAGGGAAGGAGGGAGGAGGGGCAGAGTCCCTGCCAGGCGGGCGACGCGCGCGCGCTGGCGGCTCGGCGACAGAGGTCGCGAGTGCGAGAGGCCCGGCCGACAGGTGGACACGCGGGCACCGCCAGCTCGGCGGCAGAATGAGGGAAGGGGGGGGAGGCGCAGACAGCCTGACAGCCGGGCGACGGGCGAGCGCTGGCGGATCGGCGGGCGAGGTCGCGAGTGGGAGAGGCCCTGCCCGCAGGTGGACACGCGGGCACCCGCAGCTCGTCGAGAGTTAGGGAAGGGGGGGAGTTAGGGAAGGGGGGGAGGGGATAGAACCCCGTCGGGCTCGTCGACCCGCGGCTCCAAGCGGCTCTGCGGCCGAGTTAGGGGAGGATGGGAGGAGGGGCAGACAGCCTGACAGCCGGGCGACGGGCGCGCGCTGCCGGCTCGGCGGGCGAGGTCGCGAGTGGGAGAGGCCCTGCCCGCAGGTGGACCCGCGGGCACCCGCAGCTCGTCGACAGGGTTAGGGAAGGGGGGGAGGGGATAGAGCCCCGTCGGGCTCGTCGACCCGCGGCTCCTGGCGGCTCTGCGGCCGAGTTAGGGAAGGGGGGGGAGGGGCAGACTCCCTGCCAGGCGGGCGACGCGCGCGCGCTGGCGGCTCGGCGCCAGAGGTCGCGAGTGCGAGAGGCCCGGCCGACAGGTGGACACGCGGGCTCCGCCAGCTCGGCGGCAGAGTGAGGGAAGGGGGGGGAGGGGCAGACACCCTGACAACCGGGCGACGGGCGCGTGCTGGCGGCTCGGCGGGCGAGGTCGCGAGTGGGAGAGGCCCGGCCGACAGCTGGACCCGCGGGCACCGCCAGCTCGGCGGCAGAGTGAGGGAAGGGGGGGAGGGGCAGACAGCCTGACAACCGGGCGACGGGCGCGCGCTGGCGCCTCGGCTGGCGAGGTCGCGAGTGGGAGAGGCCCTGCCCGCAGGTGGACACGCGGGCACCCGCAGCTCGTCGAGAGTTAGGGAAGGGGGGAAGTCAGGGAAGGGGGGGAGGGGATAGAACCCCGTCGGGCTCGTCGACCCGCGGCTCCTGGCGGCTCTGCGGCCGAGTTAGGGGAGGAGTGGGGGAGGGGCAGACAGCCTGACAGACGGGCGACGGGCGCGCGCTGGCGGCTCGGAGGGCGAGGCCGCGAGTGGGAGAGGCCCTGCCCGCAGGTGGACCCGCGGGCACCCGCAGCTCGTCGACAGGGTTAGGGAAGGGGGGGAGGGGATAGAGCCCCGTCGGGCTCGTCGACCCGCGGCTCCTGGCGGCTCTGCGGCCGAGTTAGGGAAGGGGGGGGAGGGGCAGACTCCCTGCCAGGCTGGCGACGCGCGCGCGCTGGCGGCTGGGCGCCATAGGTCGCGAGTGCGAGAGGCCCGGCCGACAGGTGGACACGCGGGCACCGCCAGCTCGGCGGCAGAGTGAGGGAAGGGGGGGAGGGGCAGACAGCCTGACAACCGGGCGACGGGCGCGCGCTGCCGGCTCGGCGGGCGAGGTCGCGAGTGGGAGAGGCCCTGCCCGCAGGTGGACACGCGGGCACCCGCAGCTCGTCGACAGGGTTAGGGAAGGGGGGGAGGGGATAGAGCCCCGTCGGGCTCGTCGACCCGCGGCTCCTGGCGGCTCTGCGGCCGAGTTAGGGAAGGGGGGGGAGGGGCAGACTCCCTGCCAGGCGGGCGACGCGCGCGCGCTGGCGGCTGGGCGCCATAGGTCGCGAGTGCGAGAGGCCCGGCCGACAGGTGGACACGCGGGCACCGCCAGCTCGGCGGCAGAGTGAGGGAAGGGGGGGAGGGGCAGACACCCTGACACCCGGGCGACGGGCGCGCGCTGGCGGCTCGGCGGGCGAGGTCGCGAGTGGGAGAGGCCTGGCCGACAGCTGGACCCGCGGGCACCGCCAGCTCGGCGGCAGAGTGAGGGAAGGAGGGAGGAGGGGCGGAGTCCCTGCCAGGCGGGCGACGCGCGCGCGCTGGCGGCTCGGCGGCAGAGGTCGCGAGTGCGAGAGGCCCGGCCGACAGGTGGACACGCGGGCACCGCCAGCTCGGCGGCAGAGTGAGGGAAGGGGGGGAGGGGCAGACAGCCTGACAACCGGGCGACGGGCGCGCGCTGGCGCCTCGGCGGGCGAGGTCGCGAGTGGGAGAGGCCCTGCCCGCAGGTGGACACGCGGGCACCCGCAGCTCGTCGAGAGTTAGGGAAGGGGGGAAGTCAGGGAAGGGGGGGAGGGGATAGAACCCCGTCGGGCTCGTCGACCCGCGGCTCCTGGCGGCTCTGCGGCCGAGTTAGGGGAGGAGGGGGGGAGGGGCAGACAGCCTGACAGCCGGGCGACGGGCGCGCGCTGGCGGCTCGGCGGGCGAGGTCGCGAGTGGGAGAGGCCCTGCCCGCAGGTGGACCCGCGGGCACCCGCAGCTCGTCGACAGGGTTAGGGAAGGGGGGGAGGGGATAGAGCCCCGTCGGGCTCGTCGACCCGCGGCTCCTGGCGGCTCTGCGGCCGAGTTAGGGAAGGGGGGGGAGGGGCAGACTCCCTGCCAGGCGGGCGACGCGCGCGCGCTGGCGGCTGGGCGCCATAGGTCGCGAGTGCGAGAGGCCCGGCCGACAGGTGGACACGCGGGCACCGCCAGCTCGGCGGCAGAGTGAGGGAAGGGGGGGGAGGGGCAGACACCCTGACACCCGGGCGACGGGCGCGCGCTGGCGGCTCGGCGGGCGAGGTCGCGAGTGGGAGAGGCCCGGCCGACAGCTGGACCCGCGGGCACCGCCAGCTCGGCGGCAGAGTGAGGGAAGGAGGGAGGAGGGGCGGAGTCCCTGCCAGGCGGGCGACGCGCGCGCGCTGGCGGCTCGGCGGCAGAGGTCGCGAGTGCGAGAGGCCCGGCCGACAGGTGGACACGCGGGCACCGCCAGCTCGGCGGCAGAGTGAGGGAAGGAGGGAGGAGGGGCAGACACCCTGACACCCGGGCGACGGGCGCGCGCTGGCGGCTCGGCGCCAGAGGTCGCGAGTGCGAGAGGCCCGGCCGACAGCTGGACCCGCGGGCACCGCCAGCTCGGCGGCAGAGTGAGGGAAGTAGGGAGGAGGGGCGGAGTCCCTGCCAGGCGGGCGACAAGCGCGCGCTGGCGGCTCGGCGGCAGAGGTCGCGAGTGCGAGAGGCCCGGCCGACAGGTGGACCCGCGGGCACCCGCAGCTCGTCGACAGGGTTAGGGAAGGGGGGGAGGGGATAGAGCCCCGTCGGGCTCGTCGACCCGCGGCTCCTGGCGGCTCTGCGGCCGAGTTAGGGAAGGGGGGGGAGGGGCAGACTCCCTGCCAGGCGGGCGACGCGCGCGCGCTGGCGGCTGGGCGCCATAGGTCGCGAGTGCGAGAGGCCCGGCCGACAGGTGGACACGCGGGCACCGCCAGCTCGGCGGCAGAGTGAGGGAAGGGGGGGAGGGGCAGACACCCTGACACCCGGGCGACGGGCGCGCGCTGGCGGCTCGGCGGGCGAGGTCGCGAGTGGGAGAGGCCTGGCCGACAGCTGGACCCGCGGGCACCGCCAGCTCGGCGGCAGAGTGAGGGAAGGAGGGAGGAGGGGCGGAGTCCCTGCCAGGCGGGCGACGCGCGCGCGCTGGCGGCTCGGCGGCAGAGGTCGCGAGTGCGAGAGGCCCGGCCGACAGGTGGACACGCGGGCACCGCCAGCTCGGCGGCAGAGTGAGGGAAGGGGGTGAGGGGCAGACAGCCTGACAACCGGGCGACGGGCGCGCGCTGGCGCCTCGGCGGGCGAGGTCGCGAGTGGGAGAGGCCCTGCCCGCAGGTGGACACGCGGGCACCCGCAGCTCGTCGAGAGTTAGGGAAGGGGGGAAGTCAGGGAAGGGGGGGAGGGGATAGAACCCCGTCGGGCTCGTCGACCCGCGGCTCCTGGCGGCTCTGCGGCCGAGTTAGGGGAGGAGGGGGGGAGGGGCAGACAGCCTGACAGCCGGGCGACGGGCGCGCGCTGGCGGCTCGGCGGGCGAGGTCGCGAGTGGGAGAGGCCCTGCCCGCAGGTGGACCCGCGGGCACCCGCAGCTCGTCGACAGGGTTAGGGAAGGGGGGGAGGGGATAGAGCCCCGTCGGGCTCGTCGACCCGCGGCTCCTGGCGGCTCTGCGGCCGAGTTAGGGAAGGGGGGGGAGGGGCAGACTCCCTGCCAGGCGGGCGACGCGCGCGCGCTGGCGGCTGGGCGCCATAGGTCGCGAGTGCGAGAGGCCCGGCCGACAGGTGGACACGCGGGCACCGCCAGCTCGGCGGCAGAGTGAGGGAAGGGGGGGGAGGGGCAGACACCCTGACACCCGGGCGACGGGCGCGCGCTGGCGGCTCGGCGGGCGAGGTCGCGAGTGGGAGAGGCCCGGCCGACAGCTGGACCCGCGGGCACCGCCAGCTCGGCGGCAGAGTGAGGGAAGGAGGGAGGAGGGGCGGAGTCCCTGCCAGGCGGGCGACGCGCGCGCGCTGGCGGCTCGGCGGCAGAGGTCGCGAGTGCGAGAGGCCCGGCCGACAGGTGGACACGCGGGCACCGCCAGCTCGGCGGCAGAGTGAGGGAAGGAGGGAGGAGGGGCAGACACCCTGACACCCGGGCGACGGGCGCGCGCTGGCGGCTCGGCGCCAGAGGTCGCGAGTGCGAGAGGCCCGGCCGACAGCTGGACCCGCGGGCACCGCCAGCTCGGCGGCAGAGTGAGGGAAGTAGGGAGGAGGGGCGGAGTCCCTGCCAGGCGGGCGACAAGCGCGCGCTGGCGGCTCGGCGGCAGAGGTCGCGAGTGCGAGAGGCCCGGCCGACAGGTGGACACGCGGGCACCGCCAGCTCGGCGGCAGAGTGAGGGAAGGGGGGGAGGGGCAGACAGCCTGACAACCGGGCGACGGGCGCGCGCTGGCGCCTCGGCGGGCGAGGTCGCGAGTGGGAGAGGCCCTGCCCGCAGGTGGACACGCGGGCACCCGCAGCTCGTCGAGAGTTAGGGAAGGGGGGAAGTCAGGGAAGGGGGGGAAGGGATAGAACCCCGTCGGGCTCGTCGACCCGCGGCTCCTGGCGGCTCTGCGGCCGAGTTAGGGGAGGAGTGGGGGAGGGGCAGACAGCCTGACAGCCGGGCGACGGGCGCGCGCTGGCGGCTCGGCGGGCGAGGTCGCGAGTGGGAGAGGCCCTGCCCGCAGGTGGACCCGCGGGCACCCGCAGCTCGTCGACAGGGTTAGGGAAGGGGGGGAGGGGATAGAGCCCCGTCGGGCTCGTCGACCCGCGGCTCCTGGCGGCTCTGCTGCCGAGTTAGGGAAGGGGGGGAGGGGCAGACTCCCTGCCAGGCGGGCGACGCGCGCGCGCTGGCGGCTGGGCGCCATAGGTCGCGAGTGCGAGAGGCCCGGCCGACAGGTGGACACGCGGGCACCGCCAGCTCGGCGGCAGAGTGAGGGAAGGGGGGGAGGGGCAGACACCCTGACAACCGGGCGACGGGCGCGCGCTGGCGGCTCGGCGGGCGAGGTCGCGAGTGGGAGAGGCCCGGCCGACAGCTGGACCCGCGGGCACCGCCAGCTCGGCGGCAGAGTGAGGGAAGGAGGGAGGAGGGGCGGAGTCCCTGCCAGGCGGGCGACGCGTGCCCGCTGGCGGCTCGGCGCCAGAGGTCGCGAGTGCGAGAGGCCCGGCCGACAGGTGGACACGCGGGCACCGCCAGCTCGGCGGCAGAGTGAGGGAAGGGGGGGAGGGGCAGACAGCCTGACAACCGGGCGACGGGCGCGCGCTGGCGCCTCGGCTGGCGAGGTCGCGAGTGGGAGAGGCCCTGCCCGCAGGTGGACACGCGGGCACCCGCAGCTCGTCGAGAGTTAGGGAAGGGGGGAAGTCAGGGAAGGGGGGGAGGGGATAGAACCCCGTCGGGCTCGTCGACCCGCGGCTCCTGGCGGCTCTGCGGCCGAGTTAGGGGAGGAGTGGGGGAGGGGCAGACAGCCTGACAGCCGGGCGACGGGCGCGCGCTGGCGGCTCGGCGGGCGAGGTCGCGAGTGGGAGAGGCCCTGCCCGCAGGTGGACCCGCGGGCACCCGCAGCTCGTCGACAGGGTTAGGGAAGGGGGGGAGTCAGGGAAGGGGGGGAGGGGCAGACAGCCTGACAGCCGGGCGACGGGCGCGCGCTGGCGGCTCGGTGGGCGAGGTCGCGAGTGGGAGAGGCCCTGCCCGCAGGTGCACCCGCGGGCACCCGCAGCTCGTCGACAGGGTTAGGGAAGGGGGGGAATTAGGGAAGGGGGGGAGGGGCTAGAACCCCTTCGGGCTCGTCGACCCGCGGCTCCAAGCGGCTCTGCGGCCGAGTTAGGGGAGGAGGGGGGGAGGGGCAGACAGCCTGACAGCCGCGCGACGGGCGCGCGCTGCCGGCTCGGCGGGCGAGGTCGCGAGTGGGAGAGGCCCTGCCCGCAGGTGGACCCGCGGGCACCCGCAGCTCGTCGACAGGGTTAGGGAAGGGGCGGAGGGGATAGAGCCCCGTCGGGCTCGTCGACCCGCGGCTCCTGGCGGCTCTGCGGCCGAGTTAGGGAAGGGGGGGGAGGGGCAGACTCCCTGCCAGGCGGGCGACGCGCGCGCGCTGGCGGCTGGGCGCCATAGGTCGCGAGTGCGAGAGGCCCGGCCGACAGGTGGACACGCGGGCACCGCCAGCTCGGCGGCAGAGTGAGGGAAGGGGGGGGAGGGGCAGACACCCTGACACCCGGGCGACGGGCGCGCGCTGGCGGCTCGGCGGGCGAGGTCGCGAGTGGGAGAGGCCCTGCCCGCAGGTGCACCCGCGGGCACCCGCAGCTCGTCGACAGGGTTAGGGAAGGGGGGGAGTTAGGGAAGGGGGGGAGGGGCTAGAACCCCGTCGGGCTCGTCGACCCGCGGCTCCAAGCGGCTCTGCGGCCGAGTTAGGGGAGGAGGGGGGGAGGGGCAGACAGCCTGACAGCCGGGCGACGGGCGCGCGCTGCCGGCTCGGCGGGCGAGGTCGCGAGTGGGAGAGGCCCTGCCCGCAGGTGGACCCGCGGGCACCCGCAGCTCGTCGACAGGGTTAGGGAAGGGGGGGAGGGGCAGACACCCTGACAACCGGGCGACGGGCGCGCGCTGGCGGCTCGGCGGGCGAGGTCGCGAGTGGGAGAGGCCCGGCCGACAGCTGGACCCGCGGGCACCGCCAGCTCGGCGGCAGAGTGAGGGAAGGACGGAGGAGGGGCGGAGTCCCTGCCAGGCGGGCGACGCGAGCGCGCTGGCGGCTCGGCGGCAGAGGTCGCGAGTGCGAGAGGCCCGGCGGACAGGTGGACACGCGGGCACCGCCAGCTCGGCGGCAGAGTGAGGGAAGGGGGGGGAGGGGCAGACACCCTGACAACCGGGCGACGGGCGCGTGCTGGCGGCTCGGCGGGCGAGGTCGCGAGTGGGAGAGGCCCGGCCGACAGCTGGACCCGCGGGCACCGCCAGCTCGGCGGCAGAGTGAGGGAAGGAGGGAGGAGGGGCGGAGTCCCTGCCAGGCGGGCGATGCGCGCGCGCTGGCGGCTCGGCGCCAGAGGTCGCGAGTGCGAGAGGCCCGGCCGACAGGTGGACACGCGGGCACCGCCAGCTCGTCGACAGAGTGAGGGAAGGAGGGAGGAGGGGCAGAGTCCCTGCCAGGCTGGCGACGCGCGCGTGCCGGCGTCTCGGCGGCAGGGGTCGCGAGTGCGAGAGGCCCGGCCGACAGGTGGACCCGCGGGCACCGCCAGCTCGTCGACAGAGTGAGGGAAGGAGGGAGGAGGGGCAGAGTCCCTGCCAGGCTGGCGACGCGCGCGTGCCGGCGTCTCGGCGGCAGGGGTCGCGAGTGCGAGAGGCCCGGCCGACAGGTGGACACGCGGGCACCGCCAGCTCGTCGACAGAGTGAGGGAAGGAGGGAGGAGGGGCAGAGTCCCTGCCAGGCGGGCGACGCGCGCGCGCTGGCGGCTCGGCGAGAGAGGTCGCGAGTGCGAGAGGCCCGGCCGACAGGTGGACACGCGGGCACCGCCAGCTCGGCGGCAGAATGAGGGAAGGGGGGGGAGGCGCAGACAGCCTGACAGCCGGGCGACGGGCGAGCGCTGGCGGCTCGGCGGGCGAGGTCGCGAGTGGGAGAGGCCCTGCCCGCAGGTGGACACGCGGGCACCCGCAGCTCGTCGAGAGTTAGGGAAGGGGGGGAGTTAGGGAAGGGGGGGAGGGGATAGAACCCCGTCGGGCTCGTCGACCCGCGGCTCCAAGCGGCTCTGCGGCCGAGTTAGGGGAGGAGGGGGGGAGGGGCAGACAGCCTGACAGCCGGGCGACGGGCGCGCGCTGCCGGCTCGGCGGGCGAGGTCGCGAGTGGGAGAGGCCCTGCCCGCAGGTGGACCCGCGGGCACCCGCAGCTCGTCGACAGGGTTAGGGAAGGGGGGGAGGGGATAGAGCCCCGTCGGGCTCGTCGACCCGCGGCTCCTGGCGGCTCTGCGGCCGAGTTAGGGAAGGGGGGGGAGGGGCAGACTCCCTGCCAGGCGGGCGACGCGCGCGCGCTGGCGGCTCGGCGCCAGAGGTCGCGAGTGCGAGAGGCCCGGCCGACAGGTGGACACGCGGGCTCCGCCAGCTCGGCGGCAGAGTGAGGGAAGGGGGGGGAGGGGCAGACACCCTGACAACCGGGCGAAGGGCGCGTGCTGGCGGCTCGGCGGGCGAGGTCGCGAGTGGGAGAGGCCCGGCCGACAGGTGGACACGCGGGCACCGCCAGCTCGGCGGCAGAGTGAGGGAAGGAGGGGGAGGGGCAGACACCCTGACAACCGGGCGACGGGCGCGTGCTGGCGGCTCGGCGGGCGAGGTCGCGAGTGGGAGAGGCCCGGCCGACAGCTGGACCCGCGGGCACCACCAGCTCGGCGGCAGAGTGAGGGAAGGAGGGAGGAGGGGCGGAGTCCCTGCCAGGCGGGCGACGCGCGCGCGCTGGCGGCTCGGCGGCAGAGGTCGCGAGTGCTAGAGGCCCGGCCGACAGGTGGACACGCGGGCACCGCCAGCTCGGCGGCAGAGTGAGGGAAGGGGGGGAGGGGCAGACAGCCTGACAGCCGGGCGACGGGCGCGCGCTGGCGGCTCGGCGGGCGAGGTCGCGAGTGGGAGAGGCCCTGCCCGCAGGTGGACCCGCGGGCACCCGCAGCTCGTCGAGAGTTAGGGAAGGGGGGAAGTCAGGGAAGGGGGGGAGGGGATAGAACCCCGTCGGGCTCGTCGACCCGCGGCTCCTGGCGGCTCTGCGGCCGAGTTAGGGGAGGAGTGGGGGAGGGGCAGACAGCCTGACAGCCGGGCGACGGGCGCGCGCTGGCGGCTCGGCGGGCGAGGTCGCGAGTGGGAGAGGCCCTGCCCGCAGGTGCACCCGCGGCACCCGCAGCTCGTCGACAGGGTTAGGGAAGGGGGGGAGTTAGGGAAGGTGGGGAGGGGCTAGAACCCCGTCGGGCTCGTCGACCCGCGGCTCCAAGCGGCTCTGCGGCCGAGTTAGGGGAGGAGGGGGGGAGGGGCAGACAGCCTGACAGCCGGGCGACGGGCGCGCGCTGCCGGCTCGGCGGGCGAGGTCGCGAGTGGGAGAGGCCCGGCCGACAGCTGGACCCGCGGGCACCGCCAGCTCGGCGGCAGAGTGAGGGAAGGAGGGAGGAGGGGCGGAGTCCCTGCCAGGCGGGCGACGCGCGCGCGCTGGCGGCTCGGCGGCAGAGGTCGCGAGTGCGAGAGGCCCGGCCGACAGGTGGACACGCGGGCACCGCCAGCTCGGCGGCAGAGTGAGGAAAGGAGGGAGGAGGGGCGGAGTCCCTGCCAGGCGGGCGACGCGCGCGCGCTGGCGCTCGGCACCAGAGGTCGCGAGTGCGAGAGGCCCGGCCGACAGGTGGACACGCGGGCACCGCCAGCTCGGCGGCAGAGTGAGGGAAGGGGGGGAGGGGCAGACAGCCTGACAGCCGGGCGACGGGCGCGCGCTGGCGGCTCGGCGGGCGAGGTCGCGAGTGGGAGAGGCCCTGCCCGCAGGTGGACCCGCGGGCACCCGCAGCTCGTCGACAGGGTTAGGGAAGGGGGGGAGGGGATAGAGCCCCGTCGGGCTCGTCGACCCGCGGCTCCTGGCGGCTCTGCGGCCGAGTTAGGGAAGGGGGGGGAGGGGCAGACTCCCTGCCAGGCGGGCGACGCGCGCGCGCTGGCGGCTGGGCGCCATAGGTCGCGAGTGCGAGAGGCCCGGCCGACAGGTGGACACGCGGGCACCGCCAGCTCGGCGGCAGAGTGAGGGAAGGGGGGGAGGGGCAGACACCCTGACACCCGGGCGACGGGCGCGCGCTGGCGGCTCGGCGGGCGAGGTCGCGAGTGGGAGAGGCCCGGCCGACAGCTGGACCCGCGGGCACCGCCAGCTCGGCGGCAGAGTGAGGGAAGGAGGGAGGAGGGGCGGAGTCCCTGCCAGGCGGGCGACGCGCGCGCGCTGGCGGCTCGGCGGCAGAGGTCGCGAGTGCGAGAGGCCCGGCCGACAGGTGGACACGCGGGCACCGCCAGCTCGGCGGCAGAGTGAGGGAAGGGGGGGAGGGGCAGACAGCCTGACAACCGGGCGACGGGCGCGCGCTGGCGCCTCGGCGGGCGAGGTCGCGAGTGGGAGAGGCCCTGCCCGCAGGTGGACACGCGGGCACCCGCAGCTCGTCGAGAGTTAGGGAAGGGGGGAAGTCAGGGAAGGGGGGGAGGGGATAGAACCCCGTCGGGCTCCTCGACCCGCGGCTCCTGGCGGCTCTGCGGCCGAGTTAGGGGAGGAGGGGGGGAGGGGCAGACAGCCTGACACCCGGGCATCGGGCGCGCGCTGGCGGCTCGGCGGGCGAGGTCGCGAGTGGGAGAGGCCCTGCCCGCAGGTGGACCCGCGGGCACCCGCAGCTCGTCGACAGGGTTAGGGAAGGGGGGGAGGGGATAGAGCCCCGTCGGGCTCGTCGACCCGCGGCTCCTGGCGGCTCTGCGGCCGAGTTAGGGAAGGGGGGGGAGGGGCAGACTCCCTGCCAGGCGGGCGACGCGCGCGCGCTGGCGGCTGGGCACCATAGGTCGCGAGTGCGAGAGGCCCGGCCGACAGGTGGACACGCGGGCACCGCCAGCTCGGCGGCAGAGTGAGGGAAGGGGGGGGAGGGGCAGACACCCTGACACCCGGGCGACGGGCGCGCGCTGGCGGCTCGGCGGGCGAGGTCGCGAGTGGGAGAGGCCCGGCCGACAGCTGGACCCGCGGGCACCGCCAGCTCGGCGGCAGAGTGAGGGAAGGAGGGAGGAGGGGCGGAGTCCCTGCCAGGCGGGCGACGCGCGCGCGCTGGCGGCTCGGCGGCAGAGGTCGCGAGTGCGAGAGGCCCGGCCGACAGGTGGACACGCGGGCACCGCCAGCTCGGCGGCAGAGTGAGGGAAGGAGGGAGGAGGGGCAGACACCCTGACACCCGGGCGACGGGCGCGCGCTGGCGGCTCGGCGCCAGAGGTCGCGAGTGCGAGAGGCCCGGCCGACAGCTGGACCCGCGGGCACCGCCAGCTCGGCGGCAGAGTGAGGGAAGTAGGGAGGAGGGGCGGAGTCCCTGCCAGGCGGGCGACAAGCGCGCGCTGGCGGCTCGGCGGCAGAGGTCGCGAGTGCGAGAGGCCCGGCCGACAGGTGGACACGCGGGCACCGCCAGCTCGGCGGCAGAGTGAGGGAAGGGGGGGAGGGGCAGACAGCCTGACAACCGGGCGACGGGCGCGCGCTGCCGGCTCGGCGGGCGAGGTCGCGAGTGGGAGAGGCCCTGCCCGCAGGTGGACACGCGGGCACCCGCAGCTCGTCGACAGGGTTAGGGAAGGGGGGGAGGGGATAGAGCCCCGTCGGGCTCGTCGACCCGCGGCTCCTGGCGGCTCTTTGGCCGAGTTAGGGAAGGGGGGGGAGGGGCAGACTCCCTGCCAGGCGGGCGACGCGCGCGCGCTGGCGGCTGGGCGCCATAGGTCGCGAGTGCGAGAGGCCCGGCCGACAGGTGGACACGCGGGCACCGCCAGCTCGGCGGCAGAGTGAGGGAAGGGGGGGAGGGGCAGACACCCTGACACCCGGGCGACGGGCGCGCGCTGGCGGCTCGGCGGGCGAGGTCGCGAGTGGGAGAGGCCCGGCCGACAGGTGGACACGCGGGCACCGCCAGCTCGGCGGCAGAGTGAGGGAAGGGGGGGAGGGGCAGACACCCTGACACCCGGGCGACGGGCGCGCGCTGGCGGCTCGGCGGGCGAGGTCGCGAGTGGGAGAGGCCCGGCCGACAGCTGGACCCGCGGGCACCGCCAGCTCGGCGGCAGAGTGAGGGAAGGAGGGAGGAGGGGCGGAGTCCCTGCCAGGCGGGCGACGCGCGCGCGCTGGCGGCTCGGCGGCAGAAGTCGCGAGTGCGAGAGGCCCGGCCGACAGGTGGACACGCGGGCACCGCCAGCTCGGCGGCAGAGTGAGGGAAGGAGGGAGGAGGGGCAGACACCCTGACACCCGGGCGACGGGCGCGCGCTGGCGGCTCGGCGCCAGAGGTCGCGAGTGCGAGAGGCCCGGCCGACAGCTGGACCCGCGGGCACCGCCAGCTCGGCGGCAGAGTGAGGGAAGTAGGGAGGAGGGGCGGAGTCCCTGCCAGGCGGGCGACAAGCGCGCGCTGGCGGCTCGGCGGCAGAGGTCGCGAGTGCGAGAGGCCCGGCCGACAGGTGGACACGCGGGCACCGCCAGCTCGGCGGCAGAGTGAGGGAAGGGGGGGAGGGGCAGACACCCTGACAACCGGGCGACGGGCGCGCGCTGGCGGCTCGGCGGGCGAGGTCGCGAGTGGGAGAGGCCCGGCCGACAGCTGGACCCGCGGGCACCGCCAGCTCGGCGGCAGAGTGAGGGAAGGAGGGAGGAGGGGCGGAGTCCCTGCCAGGCGGGCGACGCGTGCCCGCTGGCGGCTCGGCGCCAGAGGTCGCGAGTGCGAGAGGCCCGGCCGACAGGTGGACACGCGGGCACCGCCAGCTCGGCGGCAGAGTGAGGGAAGGGGGGGAGGGGCAGACAGCCTGACAACCGGGCGACGGGCGCGCGCTGGCGCCTCGGCTGGCGAGGTCGCGAGTGGGAGAGGCCCTGCCCGCAGGTGGACACGCGGGCACCCGCAGCTCGTCGAGAGTTAGGGAAGGGGGGAAGTCAGGGAAGGGGGGGAGGGGATAGAACCCCGTCGGGCTCGTCGACCCGCGGCTCCTGGCGGCTCTGCGGCCGAGTTAGGGGAGGAGTGGGGGAGGGGCAGACAGCCTGACAGCCGGGCGACGGGCGCGCGCTGGCGGCTCGGCGGGCGAGGTCGCGAGTGGGAGAGGCCCTGCCCGCAGGTGGACCCGCGGGCACCCGCAGCTCGTCGACAGGGTTAGGGAAGGGGGGGAGTCAGGGAAGGGGGGGAGGGGCAGACAGCCTGACAGCCGGGCGACGGGCGCGCGCTGGCGGCTCGGTGGGCGACGTCGCGAGTGGGAGAGGCCCTGCCCGCAGGTGCACCCGCGGGCACCCGCAGCTCGTCGACAGGGTTAGGGAAGGGGGGGAATTAGGGAAGGGGGGGAGGGGCTAGAACCCCTTCGGGCTCGTCGACCCGCGGCTCCAAGCGGCTCTGCGGCCGAGTTAGGGGAGGAGGGGGGGAGGGGCAGACAGCCTGACAGCCGCGCGACGGGCGCGCGCTGCCGGCTCGGCGGGCGAGGTCGCGAGTGGGAGAGGCCCTGCCCGCAGGTGGACCCGCGGGCACCCGCAGCTCGTCGACAGGGTTAGGGAAGGGGCGGAGGGGATAGAGCCCCGTCGGGCTCGTCGACCCGCGGCTCCTGGCGGCTCTGCGGCCGAGTTAGGGAAGGGGGGGGAGGGGCAGACTCCCTGCCAGGCGGGCGACGCGCGCGCGCTGGCGGCTGGGCGCCATAGGTCGCGAGTGCGAGAGGCCCGGCCGACAGGTGGACACGCGGGCACCGCCAGCTCGGCGGCAGAGTGAGGGAAGGGGGGGAGGGGCAGACAGCCTGACAGCCGGGCGACGGGCGCGCGCTGCCGGCTCGGCGGGCGAGGTCGCGAGTGGGAGAGGCCCTGCCCGCAGGTGGACCCGCGGGCACCCGCAGCTCGTCGACAGGGTTAGGGAAGGGGGGGAGGGGCAGACACCCTGACAACCGGGCGACGGGCGCGCGCTGGCGGCTCGGCGGGCGAGGTCGCGAGTGGGAGAGGCCCGGCCGACAGCTGGACCCGCGGGCACCGCCAGCTCGGCGGCAGAGTGAGGGAAGGACGGAGGAGGGGCGGAGTCCCTGCCAGGCGGGCGACGCGAGCGCGCTGGCGGCTCGGCGGCAGAGGTCGCGAGTGCGAGAGGCCCGGCGGACAGGTGGACACGCGGGCACCGCCAGCTCGGCGGCAGAGTGAGGGAAGGGGGGGGAGGGGCAGACACCCTGACAACCGGGCGACGGGCGCGTGCTGGCGGCTCGGCGGGCGAGGTCGCGAGTGGGAGAGGCCCGGCCGACAGCTGGACCCGCGGGCACCGCCAGCTCGGCGGCAGAGTGAGGGAAGGAGGGAGGAGGGGCGGAGTCCCTGCCAGGCGGGCGATGCGCGCGCGCTGGCGGCTCGGCGCCAGAGGTCGCGAGTGCGAGAGGCCCGGCCGACAGGTGGACACGCGGGCACCGCCAGCTCGTCGACAGAGTGAGGGAAGGAGGGAGGAGGGGCAGAGTCCCTGCCAGGCTGGCGACGCGCGCGTGCCGGCGTCTCGGCGGCAGGGGTCGCGAGTGCGAGAGGCCCGGCCGACAGGTGGACCCGCGGGCACCGCCAGCTCGTCGACAGAGTGAGGGAAGGAGGGAGGAGGGGCAGAGTCCCTGCCAGGCTGGCGACGCGCGCGTGCCGGCGTCTCGGCGGCAGGGGTCGCGAGTGCGAGAGGCCCGGCCGACAGGTGGACCCGCGGGCACCGCCAGCTCGTCGACAGAGTGAGGGAAGGAGGGAGGAGGGGCAGAGTCCCTGCCAGGCGGGCGACGCGCGCGCGCTGGCGGCTCGGCGAGAGAGGTCGCGAGTGCGAGAGGCCCGGCCGACAGGTGGACACGCGGGCACCGCCAGCTCGGCGGCAGAATGAGGGAAGGGGGGGGAGGCGCAGACAGCCTGACAGCCGGGCGACGGGCGAGCGCTGGCGGCTCGGCGGGCGAGGTCGCGAGTGGGAGAGGCCCTGCCCGCAGGTGGACACGCGGGCACCCGCAGCTCGTCGAGAGTTAGGGAAGGGGGGGAGTTAGGGAAGGGGGGGAGGGGATAGAACCCCGTCGGGCTCGTCGACCCGCGGCTCCAAGCGGCTCTGCGGCCGAGTTAGGGGAGGAGGGGGGGAGGGGCAGACAGCCTGACAGCCGGGCGACGGGCGCGCGCTGCCGGCTCGGCGGGCGAGGTCGCGAGTGGGAGAGGCCCTGCCCGCAGGTGGACCCGCGGGCACCTGCAGCTCGTCGACAGGGTTAGGGAAGGGGGGGAGGGGATAGAGCCCCGTCGGGCTCGTCGACCCGCGGCTCCTGGCGGCTCTGCGGCCGAGTTAGGGAAGGGGGGGGAGGGGCAGACTCCCTGCCAGGCGGGCGACGCGCGCGCGCTGGCGGCTCGGCGCCAGAGGTCGCGAGTGCGAGAGGCCCGGCCGACAGGTGGACACGCGGGCTCCGCCAGCTCGGCGGCAGAGTGAGGGAAGGGGGGGGAGGGGCAGACACCCTGACAACCGGGCGAAGGGCGCGTGCTGGCGGCTCGGCGGGCGAGGTCGCGAGTGGGAGAGGCCCGGCCGACAGGTGGACACGCGGGCACCGCCAGCTCGGCGGCAGAGTGAGGGAAGGAGGGGGAGGGGCAGACACCCTGACAACCGGGCGACGGGCGCGTGCTGGCGGCTCGGCGGGCGAGGTCGCGAGTGGGAGAGGCCCGGCCGACAGCTGGACCCGCGGGCACCACCAGCTCGGCGGCAGAGTGAGGGAAGGAGGGAGGAGGGGCGGAGTCCCTGCCAGGCGGGCGACGCGCGCGCGCTGGCGGCTCGGCGGCAGAGGTCGCGAGTGCGAGAGGCCCGGCCGACAGGTGGACACGCGGGCACCGCCAGCTCGGCGGCAGAGTGAGGGAAGGGGGGGAGGGGCAGACAGCCTGACAGCCGGGCGACGGGCGCGCGCTGGCGGCTCGGCGGGCGAGGTCGCGAGTGGGAGAGGCCCTGCCCGCAGGTGGACCCGCGGGCACCCGCAGCTCGTCGAGAGTTAGGGAAGGGGGGAAGTCAGGGAAGGGGGGGAGGGGATAGAACCCCGTCGGGCTCGTCGACCCGCGGCTCCTGGCGGCTCTGCGGCCGAGTTAGGGGAGGAGTGGGGGAGGGGCAGACAGCCTGACAGCCGGGCGACGGGCGCGCGCTGGCGGCTCGGCGGGCGAGGTCGCGAGTGGGAGAGGCCCTGCCCGCAGGTGCACCCGCGGCACCCGCAGCTCGTCGACAGGGTTAGGGAAGGGGGGGAGTTAGGGAAGGTGGGGAGGGGCTAGAACCCCGTCGGGCTCGTCGACCCGCGGCTCCAAGCGGCTCTGCGGCCGAGTTAGGGGAGGAGGGGGGAGGGGCAGACAGCCTGACAGCCGGGCGACGGGCGCGCGCTGCCGGCTCGGCGGGCGAGGTCGCGAGTGGGAGAGGCCCTGCCCGCAGGTGGACCCGCGGGCACCCGCAGCTCGTCGTCAGGGTTAGGGAAGGGGGGGAGGGGATAGAGCCCCGTCGGGCTCGTCGACCCGCGGCTCCTGGCGGCTCTGCGGCCGAGTTAGGGAAGGGGGGGAGGGGCAGACTCCCTGCCAGGCGGGCGACGCGCGCGCGCTGGCGGCTGGGCGCCATAGGTCGCGAGTGCGAGAGGCCCGGCCGACAGGTGGACACGCGGGCACCGCCAGCTCGGCGGCAGAGTGAGGGAAGGGGGGGGAGGGGCAGACACCCTGACACCCGGGCGACGGGCGCGCGCTGGCGGCTGGCGGGCGAGGTCGCGAGTGGGAGAGGCCCGGCCGACAGCTGGACCCGCGGGCACCGCCAGCTCGGCGGCAGAGTGAGGGAAGGAGGGAGGAGGGGCGGAGTCCCTGCCAGGCGGGCGACGCGCGCGCGCTGGCGGCTCGGCGGCAGAGGTCGCGAGTGCGAGAGGCCCGGCCGACAGGTGGACACGCGGGCACCGCCAGCTCGGCGGCAGAGTGAGGAAAGGAGGGAGGAGGGGCGGAGACCCTGCCAGGCGGGCGACGCGCGCGCGCTGGCGCTCGGCACCAGAGGTCGCGAGTGCGAGAGGCCCGGCCGACAGGTGGACACGCGGGCACCGCCAGCTCGTCGACAGAGTGAGGGAAGGAGGGAGGAGGGGCAGAGTCCCTGCCAGGCGGGCGACGCGCGCGCGCTGGCGGCTCGGCGACAGAGGTCGCGAGTGCGAGAGGCCCGGCCGACAGGTGGACACGCGGGCACCGCCAGCTCGGCGGCAGAATGAGGGAAGGGGGGGGAGGCGCAGACAGCCTGACAGCCGGGCGACGGGCGAGCGCTGGCGGATCGGCGGGCGAGGTCGCGAGTGGGAGAGGCCCTGCCCGCAGGTGGACACGCGGGCACCCGCAGCTCGTCGAGAGTTAGGGAAGGGGGGGAGTTAGGGAAGGGGGGGAGGGGATAGAACCCCGTCGGGCTCGTCGACCCGCGGCTCCAAGCGGCTCTGCGGCCGAGTTAGGGGAGGATGGGAGGAGGGGCAGACAGCCTGACAGCCGGGCGACGGGCGCGCGCTGCCGGCTCGGCGGGCGAGGTCGCGAGTGGGAGAGGCCCTGCCCGCAGGTGGACCCGCGGGCACCCGCAGCTCGTCGACAGGGTTAGGGAAGGGGGGGAGGGGATAGAGCCCCGTCGGGCTCGTCGACCCGCGGCTCCTGGCGGCTCTGCGGCCGAGTTAGGGAAGGGGGGGGAGGGGCAGACTCCCTGCCAGGCGGGCGACGCGCGCGCGCTGGCGGCTCGGCGCCAGAGGTCGCGAGTGCGAGAGGCCCGGCCGACAGGTGGACACGCGGGCTCCGCCAGCTCGGCGGCAGAGTGAGGGAAGGGGGGGGAGGGGCAGACACCCTGACAACCGGGCGACGGGCGCGTGCTGGCGGCTCGGCGGGCGAGGTCGCGAGTGGGAGAGGCCCGGCCGACAGCTGGACCCGCGGGCACCGCCAGCTCGGCGGCAGAGTGAGGGAAGGGGGGGAGGGGCAGACAGCCTGACAACCGGGCGACGGGCGCGCGCTGGCGCCTCGGCTGGCGAGGTCGCGAGTGGGAGAGGCCCTGCCCGCAGGTGGATACGCGGGCACCCGCAGCTCGTCGAGAGTTAGGGAAGGGGGGAAGTCAGGGAAGGGGGGGAGGGGATAGAACCCCGTCGGGCTCGTCGACCCGCGGCTCCTGGCGGCTCTGCGGCCGAGTTAGGGGAGGAGTGGGGGAGGGGCAGACAGCCTGACAGACGGGCGACGGGCGCGCGCTGGCGGCTCGGCGGGCGAGGTCGCGAGTGGGAGAGGCCCTGCCCGCAGGTGGACCCGCGGGCACCCGCAGCTCGTCGACAGGGTTAGGGAAGGGGGGGAGGGGATAGAGCCCCGTCGGGCTCGTCGACCCGCGGCTCCTGGCGGCTCTGCGGCCGAGTTAGGGAAGGGGGGGGAGGGGCAGACTCCCTGCCAGGCTGGCGACGCGCGCGCGCTGGCGGCTGGGCGCCATAGGTCGCGAGTGCGAGAGGCCCGGCCGACAGCTGGACCCGCGGGCACCGCCAGCTCGGCGGCAGAGTGAGGGAAGGGGGGGGAGGGGCAGACACCCTGACACCCGGGCGACGGGCGCGCGCTGGCGGCTCGGCGGGCGAGGTCGCGAGTGGGAGAGGCCCGGCCGACAGCTGGACCCGCGGGCACCGCCAGCTCGGCGGCAGAGTGAGGGAAGGAGGGAGGAGGGGCGGAGTCCCTGCCAGGCGGGCGACGCGCGCGCGCTGGCGGCTCGGCGCCAGAGGTCGCGAGTGCGAGAGGCCCGGCCGACAGGTGGACACGCGGGCTCCGCCAGCTCGGCGGCAGAGTGAGGGAAGGGGGGGGAGGGGCAGACACCCTGACAACCGGGCGACGGGCGCGTGCTGGCGGCTCGGCGGGCGAGGTCGCGAGTGGGAGAGGCCCGGCCGACAGCTGGACCCGCGGGCACCGCCAGCTCGGCGGCAGAGTGAGGGAAGGGGGGGAGGGGCAGACAGCCTGACAACCGGGCGACGGGCGCGCGCTGGCGCCTCGGCTGGCGAGGTCGCGAGTGGGAGAGGCCCTGCCCGCAGGTGGACACGCGGGCACCCGCAGCTCGTCGAGAGTTAGGGAAGGGGGGAAGTCAGGGAAGGGGGGGAGGGGATAGAACCCCGTCGGGCTCGTCGACCCGCGGCTCCTGGCGGCTCTGCGGCCGAGTTAGGGGAGGAGTGGGGGAGGGGCAGACAGCCTGACAGCCGGGCGACGGGCGCGCGCTGGCGGCTCGGCGGGCGAGGTCGCGAGTGGGAGAGGCCCTGCCCGCAGGTGGACCCGCGGGCACCCGCAGCTCGTCGACAGGGTTAGGGAAGGGGGGGAGGGGATAGAGCCCCGTCGGGCTCGTCGACCCGCGGCTCCTGGCGGCTCTGCGGCCGAGTTAGGGAAGGGGGGGGAGGGGCAGACTCCCTGCCAGGCTGGCGACGCGCGCGCGCTGGCGGCTGGGCGCCATAGGTCGCGAGTGCGAGAGGCCCGGCCGACAGCTGGACCCGCGGGCACCGCCAGCTCGGCGGCAGAGTGAGGGAAGGGGGGGGAGGGGCAGACACCCTGACACCCGGGCGACGGGCGCGCGCTGGCGGCTCGGCGGGCGAGGTCGCGAGTGGGAGAGGCCCTGCCCGCAGGTGCACCCGCGGGCACCCGCAGCTCGTCGACAGGGTTAGGGAAGGGGGGGAGTTAGGGAAGGGGGGGAGGGGCTAGAACCCCGTCGGGCTCGTCGACCCGCGGCTCCAAGCGGCTCTGCGGCCGAGTTAGGGGAGGAGGGGGGGAGGGGCAGACAGCCTGACAGCCGGGCGACGGGCGCGCGCTGCCGGCTCGGCGGGCGAGGTCGCGAGTGGGAGAGGCCCTGCCCGCAGGTGGACCCGCGGGCACCCGCAGCTCGTCGACAGGGTTAGGGAAGGGGGGGAGGGGCAGACACCCTGACACCCGGGCGACGGGCGCGCGCTGGCGGCTCGGCGGGCGAGGTCGCGAGTGGGAGAGGCCCGGCCGACAGCTGGACCCGCGGGCACCGCCAGCTCGGCGGCAGAGTGAGGGAAGGAGGGAGGAGGGGCGGAGTCCCTGCCAGGCGGGCGACGCGCGCGCGCTGGCGGCTCGGCGGCAGAGGTCGCGAGTGCGAGAGGCCCGGCCGACAGGTGGACACGCGGGCACCGCCAGCTCGGCGGCAGAGTGAGGAAAGGAGGGAGGAGGGGCGGAGTCCCTGCCAGGCGGGCGACGCGCGCGCGCTGGCGCTCGGCACCAGAGGTCGCGAGTGCGAGAGGCCCGGCCGACAGGTGGACACGCGGGCACCGCCAGCTCGGCGGCAGAGTGAGGGAAGGGGGGGAGGGGCAGACAGCCTGACAGCCGGGCGACGGGCGCGCGCTGGCGGCTCGGCGGGCGAGGTCGCGAGTGGGAGAGGCCCTGCCCGCAGGTGGACCCGCGGGCACCCGCAGCTCGTCGACAGGGTTAGGGAAGGGGGGGAGGGGATAGAGCCCCGTCGGGCTCGTCGACCCGCGGCTCCTGGCGGCTCTGCGGCCGAGTTAGGGAAGGGGGGGGAGGGGCAGACTCCCTGCCAGGCGGGCGACGCGCGCGCGCTGGCGGCTGGGCGCCATAGGTCGCGAGTGCGAGAGGCCCGGCCGACAGGTGGACACGCGGGCACCGCCAGCTCGGCGGCAGAGTGAGGGAAGGGGGGGAGGGGCAGACACCCTGACACCCGGGCGACGGGCGCGCGCTGGCGGCTCGGCGGGCGAGGTCGCGAGTGGGAGAGGCCCGGCCGACAGCTGGACCCGCGGGCACCGCCAGCTCGGCGGCAGAGTGAGGGAAGGAGGGAGGAGGGGCGGAGTCCCTGCCAGGCGGGCGACGCGCGCGCGCTGGCGGCTCGGCGGCAGAGGTCGCGAGTGCGAGAGGCCCGGCCGACAGGTGGACACGCGGGCACCGCCAGCTCGGCGGCAGAGTGAGGGAAGGAGGGAGGAAGGGCAGACACCCTGACACCCGGGCGACGGGCGCGCGCTGGCGGCTCGGCGCCAGAGGTCGCGAGTGCGAGAGGCCCGGCCGACAGCTGGACCCGCGGGCACCGCCAGCTCGGCGGCAGAGTGAGGGAAGGAGGGAGGAGGGGCGGAGTCCCTGCCAGGCGGGCGACGCGCGCGCGCTGGCGGCTCGGCGGCAGAGGTCGCGAGTGCGAGAGGCCCGGCCGACAGGTGGACACGCGGGCACCGCCAGCTCGGCGGCAGAGTGAGGGAAGGGGGGGAGGGGCAGACAGCCTGACAGCCGGGCGACGGGCGCGCGCTGGCGGCTCGGCGGGCGAGGTCGCGAGTGGGAGAGGCCCTGCCCGCAGGTGGACCCGCGGGCACCCGCAGCTCGTCGAGAGTTAGGGAAGGGGGGAAGTCAGGGAAGGGGGGGAGGGGATAGAACCCCGTCGGGCTCGTCGACCCGCGGCTCCTGGCGGCTCTGCGGCCGAGTTAGGGGAGGAGTGGGGGAGGGGCAGACAGCCTGACAGCCGGGCGACGGGCGCGCGCTGGCGGCTCGGCGGGCGAGGTCGCGAGTGGGAGAGGCCCTGCCCGCAGGTGCACCCGCGGGCACCCGCAGCTCGTCGACAGGGTTAGGGAAGGGGGGGAGGGGATAGAGCCCCGTCGGGCTCGTCGACCCGCGGCTCCTGGCGGCTCTGCGGCCGAGTTAGGGAAGGGGGGGGAGGGGCAGACTCCCTGCCAGGCGGGCGACGCGCGCGCGCTGGCGGCTCGGCGGCAGAGGTCGCGAGTGCGAGAGGCCCGGCCGACAGGTGGACACGCGGGCACCGCCAGCTCGGCGGCAGAGTGAGGGAAGGAGGGAGGAGGGGCGGAGTCCCAGCCAGGCGGGCGACGCGCGCGCGCTGGCGGCTCGGCGCCAGAGGTCGCGAGTGCGAGAGGCCCGGCCGACAGGTGGACACGCGGGCACCGCCAGCTCGTCGACAGAGTGAGGGAAGGAGGGAGGAGGGGCAGAGTCCCTGCCAGGCTGGCGACGCGCGCGTGCCGGCGTCTCGGCGGCAGGGGTCGCGAGTGCGAGAGGCCCGGCCGACAGGTGGACCCGCGGGCACCGCCAGCTCGTCGACAGAGTGAGGGAAGGAGGGAGGAGGGGCAGAGTCCCTGCCAGGCTGGCGACGCGCGCGTGCCGGCGTCTCGGCGGCAGGGGTCGCGAGTGCGAGAGGCCCGGCCGACAGGTGGACCCGCGGGCACCGCCAGCTCGTCGACAGAGTGAGGGAAGGAGGGAGGAGGGGCAGAGTCCCTGCCAGGCGGGCGACGCGCGCGCGCTGGCGGCTCGGCGACAGAGGTCGCGAGTGCGAGAGGCCCGGCCGACAGGTGGACACGCGGGCACCGCCAGCTCGGCGGCAGAATGAGGGAAGGGGGGGGAGGCGCAGACAGCCTGACAGCCGGGCGACGGGCGAGCGCTGGCGGATCGGCGGGCGAGGTCGCGAGTGGGAGAGGCCCTGCCCGCAGGTGGACACGCGGGCACCCGCAGCTCGTCGAGAGTTAGGGAAGGGGGGGAGTTAGGGAAGGGGGGGAGGGGATAGAACCCCGTCGGGCTCGTCGACCCGCGGCTCCAAGCGGCTCTGCGGCCGAGTTAGGGGAGGATGGGAGGAGGGGCAGACAGCCTGACAGCCGGGCGACGGGCGCGCGCTGCCGGCTCGGCGGGCGAGGTCGCGAGTGGGAGAGGCCCTGCCCGCAGGTGGACCCGCGGGCACCCGCAGCTCGTCGACAGGGTTAGGGAAGGGGGGGAGGGGATAGAGCCCCGTCGGGCTCGTCGACCCGCGGCTCCTGGCGGCTCTGCGGCCGAGTTAGGGAAGGGGGGGGAGGGGCAGACTCCCTGCCAGGCGGGCGACGCGCGCGCGCTGGCGGCTCGGCGCCAGAGGTCGCGAGTGCGAGAGGCCCGGCCGACAGGTGGACACGCGGGCTCCGCCAGCTCGGCGGCAGAGTGAGGGAAGGGGGGGGAGGGGCAGACACCCTGACAACCGGGCGACGGGCGCGTGCTGGCGGCTCGGCGGGCGAGGTCGCGAGTGGGAGAGGCCCGGCCGACAGCTGGACCCGCGGGCACCGCCAGCTCGGCGGCAGAGTGAGGGAAGGGGGGGAGGGGCAGACAGCCTGACAACCGGGCGACGGGCGCGCGCTGGCGCCTCGGCTGGCGAGGTCGCGAGTGGGAGAGGCCCTGCCCGCAGGTGGACACGCGGGCACCCGCAGCTCGTCGAGAGTTAGGGAAGGGGGGAAGTCAGGGAAGGGGGGGAGGGGATAGAACCCCGTCGGGCTCGTCGACCCGCGGCTCCTGGCGGCTCTGCGGCCGAGTTAGGGGAGGAGTGGGGGAGGGGCAGACAGCCTGACAGACGGGCGACGGGCGCGCGCTGGCGGCTCGGAGGGCGAGGCCGCGAGTGGGAGAGGCCCTGCCCGCAGGTGGACCCGCGGGCACCCGCAGCTCGTCGACAGGGTTAGGGAAGGGGGGGAGGGGATAGAGCCCCGTCGGGCTCGTCGACCCGCGGCTCCTGGCGGCTCTGCGGCCGAGTTAGGGAAGGGGGGGGAGGGGCAGACTCCCTGCCAGGCTGGCGACGCGCGCGCGCTGGCGGCTGGGCGCCATAGGTCGCGAGTGCGAGAGGCCCGGCCGACAGGTGGACACGCGGGCACCGCCAGCTCGGCGGCAGAGTGAGGGAAGGGGGGGAGGGGCAGACAGCCTGACAACCGGGCGACGGGCGCGCGCTGCCGGCTCGGCGGGCGAGGTCGCGAGTGGGAGAGGCCCTGCCCGCAGGTGGACACGCGGGCACCCGCAGCTCGTCGACAGGGTTAGGGAAGGGGGGGAGGGGATAGAGCCCCGTCGGGCTCGTCGACCCGCGGCTCCTGGCGGCTCTGCGGCCGAGTTAGGGAAGGGGGGGGAGGGGCAGACTCCCTGCCAGGCGGGCGACGCGCGCGCGCTGGCGGCTGGGCGCCATAGGTCGCGAGTGCGAGAGGCCCGGCCGACAGGTGGACACGCGGGCACCGCCAGCTCGGCGGCAGAGTGAGGGAAGGGGGGGAGGGGCAGACACCCTGACACCCGGGCGACGGGCGCGCGCTGGCGGCTCGGCGGGCGAGGTCGCGAGTGGGAGAGGCCTGGCCGACAGCTGGACCCGCGGGCACCGCCAGCTCGGCGGCAGAGTGAGGGAAGGAGGGAGGAGGGGCGGAGTCCCTGCCAGGCGGGCGACGCGCGCGCGCTGGCGGCTCGGCGGCAGAGGTCGCGAGTGCGAGAGGCCCGGCCGACAGGTGGACACGCGGGCACCGCCAGCTCGGCGGCAGAGTGAGGGAAGGGGGGGAGGGGCAGACAGCCTGACAACCGGGCGACGGGCGCGCTCTGGCGCCTCGGCGGGCGAGGTCGCGAGTGGGAGAGGCCCTGCCCGCAGGTGGACACGCGGGCACCCGCAGCTCGTCGAGAGTTAGGGAAGGGGGGAAGTCAGGGAAGGGGGGGAGGGGATAGAACCCCGTCGGGCTCGTCGACCCGCGGCTCCTGGCGGCTCTGCGGCCGAGTTAGGGGAGGAGGGGGGGAGGGGCAGACAGCCTGACAGCCGGGCGACGGGCGCGCGCTGGCGGCTCGGCGGGCGAGGTCGCGAGTGGGAGAGGCCCTGCCCGCAGGTGGACCCGCGGGCACCCGCAGCTCGTCGACAGGGTTAGGGAAGGGGGGGAGGGGATAGAGCCCCGTCGGGCTCGTCGACCCGCGGCTCCTGGCGGCTCTGCGGCCGAGTTAGGGAAGGGGGGGGAGGGGCAGACTCCCTGCCAGGCGGGCGACGCGCGCGCGCTGGCGGCTGGGCGCCATAGGTCGCGAGTGCGAGAGGCCCGGCCGACAGGTGGACACGCGGGCACCGCCAGCTCGGCGGCAGAGTGAGGGAAGGGGGGGGAGGGGCAGACACCCTGACACCCGGGCGACGGGCGCGCGCTGGCGGCTCGGCGGGCGAGGTCGCGAGTGGGAGAGGCCCGGCCGACAGCTGGACCCGCGGGCACCGCCAGCTCGGCGGCAGAGTGAGGGAAGGAGGGAGGAGGGGCGGAGTCCCTGCCAGGCGGGCGACGCGCGCGCGCTGGCGGCTCGGCGGCAGAGGTCGCGAGTGCGAGAGGCCCGGCCGACAGGTGGACACGCGGGCACCGCCAGCTCGGCGGCAGAGTGAGGGAAGGAGGGAGGAGGGGCAGACACCCTGACACCCGGGCGACGGGCGCGCGCTGGCGGCTCGGCGCCAGAGGTCGCGAGTGCGAGAGGCCCGGCCGACAGCTGGACCCGCGGGCACCGCCAGCTCGGCGGCAGAGTGAGGGAAGTAGGGAGGAGGGGCGGAGTCCCTGCCAGGCGGGCGACAAGCGCGCGCTGGCGGCTCGGCGGCAGAGGTCGCGAGTGCGAGAGGCCCGGCCGACAGGTGGACCCGCGGGCACCCGCAGCTCGTCGACAGGGTTAGGGAAGGGGGGGAGGGGATAGAGCCCCGTCGGGCTCGTCGACCCGCGGCTCCTGGCGGCTCTGCGGCCGAGTTAGGGAAGGGGGGGGAGGGGCAGACTCCCTGCCAGGCGGGCGACGCGCGCGCGCTGGCGGCTGGGCGCCATAGGTCGCGAGTGCGAGAGGCCCGGCCGACAGGTGGACACGCGGGCACCGCCAGCTCGGCGGCAGAGTGAGGGAAGGGGGGGAGGGGCAGACACCCTGACACCCGGGCGACGGGCGCGCGCTGGCGGCTCGGCGGGCGAGGTCGCGAGTGGGAGAGGCCTGGCCGACAGCTGGACCCGCGGGCACCGCCAGCTCGGCGGCAGAGTGAGGGAAGGAGGGAGGAGGGGCGGAGTCCCTGCCAGGCGGGCGACGCGCGCGCGCTGGCGGCTCGGCGGCAGAGGTCGCGAGTGCGAGAGGCCCGGCCGACAGGTGGACACGCGGGCACCGCCAGCTCGGCGGCAGAGTGAGGGAAGGGGGTGAGGGGCAGACAGCCTGACAACCGGGCGACGGGCGCGCGCTGGCGCCTCGGCGGGCGAGGTCGCGAGTGGGAGAGGCCCTGCCCGCAGGTGGACACGCGGGCACCCGCAGCTCGTCGAGAGTTAGGGAAGGGGGGAAGTCAGGGAAGGGGGGGAGGGGATAGAACCCCGTCGGGCTCGTCGACCCGCGGCTCCTGGCGGCTCTGCGGCCGAGTTAGGGGAGGAGGGGGGGAGGGGCAGACAGCCTGACAGCCGGGCGACGGGCGCGCGCTGGCGGCTCGGCGGGCGAGGTCGCGAGTGGGAGAGGCCCTGCCCGCAGGTGGACCCGCGGGCACCCGCAGCTCGTCGACAGGGTTAGGGAAGGGGGGGAGGGGATAGAGCCCCGTCGGGCTCGTCGACCCGCGGCTCCTGGCGGCTCTGCGGCCGAGTTAGGGAAGGGGGGGGAGGGGCAGACTCCCTGCCAGGCGGGCGACGCGCGCGCGCTGGCGGCTGGGCGCCATAGGTCGCGAGTGCGAGAGGCCCGGCCGACAGGTGGACACGCGGGCACCGCCAGCTCGGCGGCAGAGTGAGGGAAGGGGGGGGAGGGGCAGACACCCTGACACCCGGGCGACGGGCGCGCGCTGGCGGCTCGGCGGGCGAGGTCGCGAGTGGGAGAGGCCCGGCCGACAGCTGGACCCGCGGGCACCGCCAGCTCGGCGGCAGAGTGAGGGAAGGAGGGAGGAGGGGCGGAGTCCCTGCCAGGCGGGCGACGCGCGCGCGCTGGCGGCTCGGCGGCAGAGGTCGCGAGTGCGAGAGGCCCGGCCGACAGGTGGACACGCGGGCACCGCCAGCTCGGCGGCAGAGTGAGGGAAGGAGGGAGGAGGGGCAGACACCCTGACACCCGGGCGACGGGCGCGCGCTGGCGGCTCGGCGCCAGAGGTCGCGAGTGCGAGAGGCCCGGCCGACAGCTGGACCCGCGGGCACCGCCAGCTCGGCGGCAGAGTGAGGGAAGTAGGGAGGAGGGGCGGAGTCCCTGCCAGGCGGGCGACAAGCGCGCGCTGGCGGCTCGGCGGCAGAGGTCGCGAGTGCGAGAGGCCCGGCCGACAGGTGGACACGCGGGCACCGCCAGCTCGGCGGCAGAGTGAGGGAAGGGGGGGAGGGGCAGACAGCCTGACAACCGGGCGACGGGCGCGCGCTGGCGCCTCGGCGGGCGAGGTCGCGAGTGGGAGAGGCCCTGCCCGCAGGTGGACACGCGGGCACCCGCAGCTCGTCGAGAGTTAGGGAAGGGGGGAAGTCAGGGAAGGGGGGGAAGGGATAGAACCCCGTCGGGCTCGTCGACCCGCGGCTCCTGGCGGCTCTGCGGCCGAGTTAGGGGAGGAGTGGGGGAGGGGCAGACAGCCTGACAGCCGGGCGACGGGCGCGCGCTGGCGGCTCGGCGGGCGAGGTCGCGAGTGGGAGAGGCCCTGCCCGCAGGTGGACCCGCGGGCACCCGCAGCTCGTCGACAGGGTTAGGGAAGGGGGGGAGGGGATAGAGCCCCGTCGGGCTCGTCGACCCGCGGCTCCTGGCGGCTCTGCTGCCGAGTTAGGGAAGGGGGGGGAGGGGCAGACTCCCTGCCAGGCGGGCGACGCGCGCGCGCTGGCGGCTGGGCGCCATAGGTCGCGAGTGCGAGAGGCCCGGCCGACAGGTGGACACGCGGGCACCGCCAGCTCGGCGGCAGAGTGAGGGAAGGGGGGGAGGGGCAGACACCCTGACAACCGGGCGACGGGCGCGCGCTGGCGGCTCGGCGGGCGAGGTCGCGAGTGGGAGAGGCCCGGCCGACAGCTGGACCCGCGGGCACCGCCAGCTCGGCGGCAGAGTGAGGGAAGGAGGGAGGAGGGGCGGAGTCCCTGCCAGGCGGGCGACGCGTGCCCGCTGGCGGCTCGGCGCCAGAGGTCGCGAGTGCGAGAGGCCCGGCCGACAGGTGGACACGCGGGCACCGCCAGCTCGGCGGCAGAGTGAGGGAAGGGGGGGAGGGGCAGACAGCCTGACAACCGGGCGACGGGCGCGCGCTGGCGCCTCGGCTGGCGAGGTCGCGAGTGGGAGAGGCCCTGCCCGCAGGTGGACACGCGGGCACCCGCAGCTCGTCGAGAGTTAGGGAAGGGGGGAAGTCAGGGAAGGGGGGGAGGGGATAGAACCCCGTCGGGCTCGTCGACCCGCGGCTCCTGGCGGCTCTGCGGCCGAGTTAGGGGAGGAGTGGGGGAGGGGCAGACAGCCTGACAGCCGGGCGACGGGCGCGCGCTGGCGGCTCGGCGGGCGAGGTCGCGAGTGGGAGAGGCCCTGCCCGCAGGTGGACCCGCGGGCACCCGCAGCTCGTCGACAGGGTTAGGGAAGGGGGGGAGTCAGGGAAGGGGGGGAGGGGCAGACAGCCTGACAGCCGGGCGACGGGCGCGCGCTGGCGGCTCGGTGGGCGAGGTCGCGAGTGGGAGAGGCCCTGCCCGCAGGTGCACCCGCGGGCACCCGCAGCTCGTCGACAGGGTTAGGGAAGGGGGGGAATTAGGGAAGGGGGGGAGGGGCTAGAACCCCTTCGGGCTCGTCGACCCGCGGCTCCAAGCGGCTCTGCGGCCGAGTTAGGGGAGGAGGGGGGGAGGGGCAGACAGCCTGACAGCCGCGCGACGGGCGCGCGCTGCCGGCTCGGCGGGCGAGGTCGCGAGTGGGAGAGGCCCTGCCCGCAGGTGGACCCGCGGGCACCCGCAGCTCGTCGACAGGGTTAGGGAAGGGGCGGAGGGGATAGAGCCCCGTCGGGCTCGTCGACCCGCGGCTCCTGGCGGCTCTGCGGCCGAGTTAGGGAAGGGGGGGGAGGGGCAGACTCCCTGCCAGGCGGGCGACGCGCGCGCGCTGGCGGCTGGGCGCCATAGGTCGCGAGTGCGAGAGGCCCGGCCGACAGGTGGACACGCGGGCACCGCCAGCTCGGCGGCAGAGTGAGGGAAGGGGGGGGAGGGGCAGACACCCTGACACCCGGGCGACGGGCGCGCGCTGGCGGCTCGGCGGGCGAGGTCGCGAGTGGGAGAGGCCCTGCCCGCAGGTGCACCCGCGGGCACCCGCAGCTCGTCGACAGGGTTAGGGAAGGGGGGGAGTTAGGGAAGGGGGGGAGGGGCTAGAACCCCGTCGGGCTCGTCGACCCGCGGCTCCAAGCGGCTCTGCGGCCGAGTTAGGGGAGGAGGGGGGGAGGGGCAGACAGCCTGACAGCCGGGCGACGGGCGCGCGCTGCCGGCTCGGCGGGCGAGGTCGCGAGTGGGAGAGGCCCTGCCCGCAGGTGGACCCGCGGGCACCCGCAGCTCGTCGACAGGGTTAGGGAAGGGGGGGAGGGGCAGACACCCTGACAACCGGGCGACGGGCGCGCGCTGGCGGCTCGGCGGGCGAGGTCGCGAGTGGGAGAGGCCCGGCCGACAGCTGGACCCGCGGGCACCGCCAGCTCGGCGGCAGAGTGAGGGAAGGACGGAGGAGGGGCGGAGTCCCTGCCAGGCGGGCGACGCGAGCGCGCTGGCGGCTCGGCGGCAGAGGTCGCGAGTGCGAGAGGCCCGGCGGACAGGTGGACACGCGGGCACCGCCAGCTCGGCGGCAGAGTGAGGGAAGGGGGGGGAGGGGCAGACACCCTGACAACCGGGCGACGGGCGCGTGCTGGCGGCTCGGCGGGCGAGGTCGCGAGTGGGAGAGGCCCGGCCGACAGCTGGACCCGCGGGCACCGCCAGCTCGGCGGCAGAGTGAGGGAAGGAGGGAGGAGGGGCGGAGTCCCTGCCAGGCGGGCGATGCGCGCGCGCTGGCGGCTCGGCGCCAGAGGTCGCGAGTGCGAGAGGCCCGGCCGACAGGTGGACACGCGGGCACCGCCAGCTCGTCGACAGAGTGAGGGAAGGAGGGAGGAGGGGCAGAGTCCCTGCCAGGCTGGCGACGCGCGCGTGCCGGCGTCTCGGCGGCAGGGGTCGCGAGTGCGAGAGGCCCGGCCGACAGGTGGACCCGCGGGCACCGCCAGCTCGTCGACAGAGTGAGGGAAGGAGGGAGGAGGGGCAGAGTCCCTGCCAGGCTGGCGACGCGCGCGTGCCGGCGTCTCGGCGGCAGGGGTCGCGAGTGCGAGAGGCCCGGCCGACAGGTGGACACGCGGGCACCGCCAGCTCGTCGACAGAGTGAGGGAAGGAGGGAGGAGGGGCAGAGTCCCTGCCAGGCGGGCGACGCGCGCGCGCTGGCGGCTCGGCGAGAGAGGTCGCGAGTGCGAGAGGCCCGGCCGACAGGTGGACACGCGGGCACCGCCAGCTCGGCGGCAGAATGAGGGAAGGGGGGGGAGGCGCAGACAGCCTGACAGCCGGGCGACGGGCGAGCGCTGGCGGCTCGGCGGGCGAGGTCGCGAGTGGGAGAGGCCCTGCCCGCAGGTGGACACGCGGGCACCCGCAGCTCGTCGAGAGTTAGGGAAGGGGGGGAGTTAGGGAAGGGGGGGAGGGGATAGAACCCCGTCGGGCTCGTCGACCCGCGGCTCCAAGCGGCTCTGCGGCCGAGTTAGGGGAGGAGGGGGGGAGGGGCAGACAGCCTGACAGCCGGGCGACGGGCGCGCGCTGCCGGCTCGGCGGGCGAGGTCGCGAGTGGGAGAGGCCCTGCCCGCAGGTGGACCCGCGGGCACCCGCAGCTCGTCGACAGGGTTAGGGAAGGGGGGGAGGGGATAGAGCCCCGTCGGGCTCGTCGACCCGCGGCTCCTGGCGGCTCTGCGGCCGAGTTAGGGAAGGGGGGGGAGGGGCAGACTCCCTGCCAGGCGGGCGACGCGCGCGCGCTGGCGGCTCGGCGCCAGAGGTCGCGAGTGCGAGAGGCCCGGCCGACAGGTGGACACGCGGGCTCCGCCAGCTCGGCGGCAGAGTGAGGGAAGGGGGGGGAGGGGCAGACACCCTGACAACCGGGCGAAGGGCGCGTGCTGGCGGCTCGGCGGGCGAGGTCGCGAGTGGGAGAGGCCCGGCCGACAGGTGGACACGCGGGCACCGCCAGCTCGGCGGCAGAGTGAGGGAAGGAGGGGGAGGGGCAGACACCCTGACAACCGGGCGACGGGCGCGTGCTGGCGGCTCGGCGGGCGAGGTCGCGAGTGGGAGAGGCCCGGCCGACAGCTGGACCCGCGGGCACCACCAGCTCGGCGGCAGAGTGAGGGAAGGAGGGAGGAGGGGCGGAGTCCCTGCCAGGCGGGCGACGCGCGCGCGCTGGCGGCTCGGCGGCAGAGGTCGCGAGTGCTAGAGGCCCGGCCGACAGGTGGACACGCGGGCACCGCCAGCTCGGCGGCAGAGTGAGGGAAGGGGGGGAGGGGCAGACAGCCTGACAGCCGGGCGACGGGCGCGCGCTGGCGGCTCGGCGGGCGAGGTCGCGAGTGGGAGAGGCCCTGCCCGCAGGTGGACCCGCGGGCACCCGCAGCTCGTCGAGAGTTAGGGAAGGGGGGAAGTCAGGGAAGGGGGGGAGGGGATAGAACCCCGTCGGGCTCGTCGACCCGCGGCTCCTGGCGGCTCTGCGGCCGAGTTAGGGGAGGAGTGGGGGAGGGGCAGACAGCCTGACAGCCGGGCGACGGGCGCGCGCTGGCGGCTCGGCGGGCGAGGTCGCGAGTGGGAGAGGCCCTGCCCGCAGGTGCACCCGCGGCACCCGCAGCTCGTCGACAGGGTTAGGGAAGGGGGGGAGTTAGGGAAGGTGGGGAGGGGCTAGAACCCCGTCGGGCTCGTCGACCCGCGGCTCCAAGCGGCTCTGCGGCCGAGTTAGGGGAGGAGGGGGGGAGGGGCAGACAGCCTGACAGCCGGGCGACGGGCGCGCGCTGCCGGCTCGGCGGGCGAGGTCGCGAGTGGGAGAGGCCCGGCCGACAGCTGGACCCGCGGGCACCGCCAGCTCGGCGGCAGAGTGAGGGAAGGAGGGAGGAGGGGCGGAGTCCCTGCCAGGCGGGCGACGCGCGCGCGCTGGCGGCTCGGCGGCAGAGGTCGCGAGTGCGAGAGGCCCGGCCGACAGGTGGACACGCGGGCACCGCCAGCTCGGCGGCAGAGTGAGGAAAGGAGGGAGGAGGGGCGGAGTCCCTGCCAGGCGGGCGACGCGCGCGCGCTGGCGCTCGGCACCAGAGGTCGCGAGTGCGAGAGGCCCGGCCGACAGGTGGACACGCGGGCACCGCCAGCTCGGCGGCAGAGTGAGGGAAGGGGGGGAGGGGCAGACAGCCTGACAGCCGGGCGACGGGCGCGCGCTGGCGGCTCGGCGGGCGAGGTCGCGAGTGGGAGAGGCCCTGCCCGCAGGTGGACCCGCGGGCACCCGCAGCTCGTCGACAGGGTTAGGGAAGGGGGGGAGGGGATAGAGCCCCGTCGGGCTCGTCGACCCGCGGCTCCTGGCGGCTCTGCGGCCGAGTTAGGGAAGGGGGGGGAGGGGCAGACTCCCTGCCAGGCGGGCGACGCGCGCGCGCTGGCGGCTGGGCGCCATAGGTCGCGAGTGCGAGAGGCCCGGCCGACAGGTGGACACGCGGGCACCGCCAGCTCGGCGGCAGAGTGAGGGAAGGGGGGGAGGGGCAGACACCCTGACACCCGGGCGACGGGCGCGCGCTGGCGGCTCGGCGGGCGAGGTCGCGAGTGGGAGAGGCCCGGCCGACAGCTGGACCCGCGGGCACCGCCAGCTCGGCGGCAGAGTGAGGGAAGGAGGGAGGAGGGGCGGAGTCCCTGCCAGGCGGGCGACGCGCGCGCGCTGGCGGCTCGGCGGCAGAGGTCGCGAGTGCGAGAGGCCCGGCCGACAGGTGGACACGCGGGCACCGCCAGCTCGGCGGCAGAGTGAGGGAAGGGGGGGAGGGGCAGACAGCCTGACAACCGGGCGACGGGCGCGCGCTGGCGCCTCGGCGGGCGAGGTCGCGAGTGGGAGAGGCCCTGCCCGCAGGTGGACACGCGGGCACCCGCAGCTCGTCGAGAGTTAGGGAAGGGGGGAAGTCAGGGAAGGGGGGGAGGGGATAGAACCCCGTCGGGCTCGTCGACCCGCGGCTCCTGGCGGCTCTGCGGCCGAGTTAGGGGAGGAGGGGGGGAGGGGCAGACAGCCTGACACCCGGGCATCGGGCGCGCGCTGGCGGCTCGGCGGGCGAGGTCGCGAGTGGGAGAGGCCCTGCCCGCAGGTGGACCCGCGGGCACCCGCAGCTCGTCGACAGGGTTAGGGAAGGGGGGGAGGGGATAGAGCCCCGTCGGGCTCGTCGACCCGCGGCTCCTGGCGGCTCTGCGGCCGAGTTAGGGAAGGGGGGGGAGGGGCAGACTCCCTGCCAGGCGGGCGACGCGCGCGCGCTGGCGGCTGGGCGCCATAGGTCGCGAGTGCGAGAGGCCCGGCCGACAGGTGGACACGCGGGCACCGCCAGCTCGGCGGCAGAGTGAGGGAAGGGGGGGGAGGGGCAGACACCCTGACACCCGGGCGACGGGCGCGCGCTGGCGGCTCGGCGGGCGAGGTCGCGAGTGGGAGAGGCCCGGCCGACAGCTGGACCCGCGGGCACCGCCAGCTCGGCGGCAGAGTGAGGGAAGGAGGGAGGAGGGGCGGAGTCCCTGCCAGGCGGGCGACGCGCGCGCGCTGGCGGCTCGGCGGCAGAGGTCGCGAGTGCGAGAGGCCCGGCCGACAGGTGGACACGCGGGCACCGCCAGCTCGGCGGCAGAGTGAGGGAAGGAGGGAGGAGGGGCAGACACCCTGACACCCGGGCGACGGGCGCGCGCTGGCGGCTCGGCGCCAGAGGTCGCGAGTGCGAGAGGCCCGGCCGACAGCTGGACCCGCGGGCACCGCCAGCTCGGCGGCAGAGTGAGGGAAGTAGGGAGGAGGGGCGGAGTCCCTGCCAGGCGGGCGACAAGCGCGCGCTGGCGGCTCGGCGGCAGAGGTCGCGAGTGCGAGAGGCCCGGCCGACAGGTGGACACGCGGGCACCGCCAGCTCGGCGGCAGAGTGAGGGAAGGGGGGGAGGGGCAGACAGCCTGACAACCGGGCGACGGGCGCGCGCTGCCGGCTCGGCGGGCGAGGTCGCGAGTGGGAGAGGCCCTGCCCGCAGGTGGACACGCGGGCACCCGCAGCTCGTCGACAGGGTTAGGGAAGGGGGGGAGGGGATAGAGCCCCGTCGGGCTCGTCGACCCGCGGCTCCTGGCGGCTCTTTGGCCGAGTTAGGGAAGGGGGGGGAGGGGCAGACTCCCTGCCAGGCGGGCGACGCGCGCGCGCTGGCGGCTGGGCGCCATAGGTCGCGAGTGCGAGAGGCCCGGCCGACAGGTGGACACGCGGGCACCGCCAGCTCGGCGGCAGAGTGAGGGAAGGGGGGGAGGGGCAGACACCCTGACACCCGGGCGACGGGCGCGCGCTGGCGGCTCGGCGGGCGAGGTCGCGAGTGGGAGAGGCCCGGCCGACAGGTGGACACGCGGGCACCGCCAGCTCGGCGGCAGAGTGAGGGAAGGGGGGGAGGGGCAGACACCCTGACACCCGGGCGACGGGCGCGCGCTGGCGGCTCGGCGGGCGAGGTCGCGAGTGGGAGAGGCCCGGCCGACAGCTGGACCCGCGGGCACCGCCAGCTCGGCGGCAGAGTGAGGGAAGGAGGGAGGAGGGGCGGAGTCCCTGCCAGGCGGGCGACGCGCGCGCGCTGGCGGCTCGGCGGCAGAAGTCGCGAGTGCGAGAGGCCCGGCCGACAGGTGGACACGCGGGCACCGCCAGCTCGGCGGCAGAGTGAGGGAAGGAGGGAGGAGGGGCAGACACCCTGACACCCGGGCGACGGGCGCGCGCTGGCGGCTCGGCGCCAGAGGTCGCGAGTGCGAGAGGCCCGGCCGACAGCTGGACCCGCGGGCACCGCCAGCTCGGCGGCAGAGTGAGGGAAGTAGGGAGGAGGGGCGGAGTCCCTGCCAGGCGGGCGACAAGCGCGCGCTGGCGGCTCGGCGGCAGAGGTCGCGAGTGCGAGAGGCCCGGCCGACAGGTGGACACGCGGGCACCGCCAGCTCGGCGGCAGAGTGAGGGAAGGGGGGGAGGGGCAGACACCCTGACAACCGGGCGACGGGCGCGCGCTGGCGGCTCGGCGGGCGAGGTCGCGAGTGGGAGAGGCCCGGCCGACAGCTGGACCCGCGGGCACCGCCAGCTCGGCGGCAGAGTGAGGGAAGGAGGGAGGAGGGGCGGAGTCCCTGCCAGGCGGGCGACGCGTGCCCGCTGGCGGCTCGGCGCCAGAGGTCGCGAGTGCGAGAGGCCCGGCCGACAGGTGGACACGCGGGCACCGCCAGCTCGGCGGCAGAGTGAGGGAAGGGGGGGAGGGGCAGACAGCCTGACAACCGGGCGACGGGCGCGCGCTGGCGCCTCGGCTGGCGAGGTCGCGAGTGGGAGAGGCCCTGCCCGCAGGTGGACACGCGGGCACCCGCAGCTCGTCGAGAGTTAGGGAAGGGGGGAAGTCAGGGAAGGGGGGGAGGGGATAGAACCCCGTCGGGCTCGTCGACCCGCGGCTCCTGGCGGCTCTGCGGCCGAGTTAGGGGAGGAGTGGGGGAGGGGCAGACAGCCTGACAGCCGGGCGACGGGCGCGCGCTGGCGGCTCGGCGGGCGAGGTCGCGAGTGGGAGAGGCCCTGCCCGCAGGTGGACCCGCGGGCACCCGCAGCTCGTCGACAGGGTTAGGGAAGGGGGGGAGTCAGGGAAGGGGGGGAGGGGCAGACAGCCTGACAGCCGGGCGACGGGCGCGCGCTGGCGGCTCGGTGGGCGACGTCGCGAGTGGGAGAGGCCCTGCCCGCAGGTGCACCCGCGGGCACCCGCAGCTCGTCGACAGGGTTAGGGAAGGGGGGGAATTAGGGAAGGGGGGGAGGGGCTAGAACCCCTTCGGGCTCGTCGACCCGCGGCTCCAAGCGGCTCTGCGGCCGAGTTAGGGGAGGAGGGGGGGAGGGGCAGACAGCCTGACAGCCGCGCGACGGGCGCGCGCTGCCGGCTCGGCGGGCGAGGTCGCGAGTGGGAGAGGCCCTGCCCGCAGGTGGACCCGCGGGCACCCGCAGCTCGTCGACAGGGTTAGGGAAGGGGCGGAGGGGATAGAGCCCCGTCGGGCTCGTCGACCCGCGGCTCCTGGCGGCTCTGCGGCCGAGTTAGGGAAGGGGGGGGAGGGGCAGACTCCCTGCCAGGCGGGCGACGCGCGCGCGCTGGCGGCTGGGCGCCATAGGTCGCGAGTGCGAGAGGCCCGGCCGACAGGTGGACACGCGGGCACCGCCAGCTCGGCGGCAGAGTGAGGGAAGGGGGGGAGGGGCAGACAGCCTGACAGCCGGGCGACGGGCGCGCGCTGCCGGCTCGGCGGGCGAGGTCGCGAGTGGGAGAGGCCCTGCCCGCAGGTGGACCCGCGGGCACCCGCAGCTCGTCGACAGGGTTAGGGAAGGGGGGGAGGGGCAGACACCCTGACAACCGGGCGACGGGCGCGCGCTGGCGGCTCGGCGGGCGAGGTCGCGAGTGGGAGAGGCCCGGCCGACAGCTGGACCCGCGGGCACCGCCAGCTCGGCGGCAGAGTGAGGGAAGGACGGAGGAGGGGCGGAGTCCCTGCCAGGCGGGCGACGCGAGCGCGCTGGCGGCTCGGCGGCAGAGGTCGCGAGTGCGAGAGGCCCGGCGGACAGGTGGACACGCGGGCACCGCCAGCTCGGCGGCAGAGTGAGGGAAGGGGGGGGAGGGGCAGACACCCTGACAACCGGGCGACGGGCGCGTGCTGGCGGCTCGGCGGGCGAGGTCGCGAGTGGGAGAGGCCCGGCCGACAGCTGGACCCGCGGGCACCGCCAGCTCGGCGGCAGAGTGAGGGAAGGAGGGAGGAGGGGCGGAGTCCCTGCCAGGCGGGCGATGCGCGCGCGCTGGCGGCTCGGCGCCAGAGGTCGCGAGTGCGAGAGGCCCGGCCGACAGGTGGACACGCGGGCACCGCCAGCTCGTCGACAGAGTGAGGGAAGGAGGGAGGAGGGGCAGAGTCCCTGCCAGGCTGGCGACGCGCGCGTGCCGGCGTCTCGGCGGCAGGGGTCGCGAGTGCGAGAGGCCCGGCCGACAGGTGGACCCGCGGGCACCGCCAGCTCGTCGACAGAGTGAGGGAAGGAGGGAGGAGGGGCAGAGTCCCTGCCAGGCTGGCGACGCGCGCGTGCCGGCGTCTCGGCGGCAGGGGTCGCGAGTGCGAGAGGCCCGGCCGACAGGTGGACCCGCGGGCACCGCCAGCTCGTCGACAGAGTGAGGGAAGGAGGGAGGAGGGGCAGAGTCCCTGCCAGGCGGGCGACGCGCGCGCGCTGGCGGCTCGGCGAGAGAGGTCGCGAGTGCGAGAGGCCCGGCCGACAGGTGGACACGCGGGCACCGCCAGCTCGGCGGCAGAATGAGGGAAGGGGGGGGAGGCGCAGACAGCCTGACAGCCGGGCGACGGGCGAGCGCTGGCGGCTCGGCGGGCGAGGTCGCGAGTGGGAGAGGCCCTGCCCGCAGGTGGACACGCGGGCACCCGCAGCTCGTCGAGAGTTAGGGAAGGGGGGGAGTTAGGGAAGGGGGGGAGGGGATAGAACCCCGTCGGGCTCGTCGACCCGCGGCTCCAAGCGGCTCTGCGGCCGAGTTAGGGGAGGAGGGGGGGAGGGGCAGACAGCCTGACAGCCGGGCGACGGGCGCGCGCTGCCGGCTCGGCGGGCGAGGTCGCGAGTGGGAGAGGCCCTGCCCGCAGGTGGACCCGCGGGCACCCGCAGCTCGTCGACAGGGTTAGGGAAGGGGGGGAGGGGATAGAGCCCCGTCGGGCTCGTCGACCCGCGGCTCCTGGCGGCTCTGCGGCCGAGTTAGGGAAGGGGGGGGAGGGGCAGACTCCCTGCCAGGCGGGCGACGCGCGCGCGCTGGCGGCTCGGCGCCAGAGGTCGCGAGTGCGAGAGGCCCGGCCGACAGGTGGACACGCGGGCTCCGCCAGCTCGGCGGCAGAGTGAGGGAAGGGGGGGGAGGGGCAGACACCCTGACAACCGGGCGAAGGGCGCGTGCTGGCGGCTCGGCGGGCGAGGTCGCGAGTGGGAGAGGCCCGGCCGACAGGTGGACACGCGGGCACCGCCAGCTCGGCGGCAGAGTGAGGGAAGGAGGGGGAGGGGCAGACACCCTGACAACCGGGCGACGGGCGCGTGCTGGCGGCTCGGCGGGCGAGGTCGCGAGTGGGAGAGGCCCGGCCGACAGCTGGACCCGCGGGCACCACCAGCTCGGCGGCAGAGTGAGGGAAGGAGGGAGGAGGGGCGGAGTCCCTGCCAGGCGGGCGACGCGCGCGCGCTGGCGGCTCGGCGGCAGAGGTCGCGAGTGCGAGAGGCCCGGCCGACAGGTGGACACGCGGGCACCGCCAGCTCGGCGGCAGAGTGAGGGAAGGGGGGGAGGGGCAGACAGCCTGACAGCCGGGCGACGGGCGCGCGCTGGCGGCTCGGCGGGCGAGGTCGCGAGTGGGAGAGGCCCTGCCCGCAGGTGGACCCGCGGGCACCCGCAGCTCGTCGAGAGTTAGGGAAGGGGGGAAGTCAGGGAAGGGGGGGAGGGGATAGAACCCCGTCGGGCTCGTCGACCCGCGGCTCCTGGCGGCTCTGCGGCCGAGTTAGGGGAGGAGTGGGGGAGGGGCAGACAGCCTGACAGCCGGGCGACGGGCGCGCGCTGGCGGCTCGGCGGGCGAGGTCGCGAGTGGGAGAGGCCCTGCCCGCAGGTGCACCCGCGGCACCCGCAGCTCGTCGACAGGGTTAGGGAAGGGGGGGAGTTAGGGAAGGTGGGGAGGGGCTAGAACCCCGTCGGGCTCGTCGACCCGCGGCTCCAAGCGGCTCTGCGGCCGAGTTAGGGGAGGAGGGGGGGAGGGGCAGACAGCCTGACAGCCGGGCGACGGGCGCGCGCTGCCGGCTCGGCGGGCGAGGTCGCGAGTGGGAGAGGCCCTGCCCGCAGGTGGACCCGCGGGCACCCGCAGCTCGTCGTCAGGGTTAGGGAAGGGGGGGAGGGGATAGAGCCCCGTCGGGCTCGTCGACCCGCGGCTCCTGGCGGCTCTGCGGCCGAGTTAGGGAAGGGGGGGAGGGGCAGACTCCCTGCCAGGCGGGCGACGCGCGCGCGCTGGCGGCTGGGCGCCATAGGTCGCGAGTGCGAGAGGCCCGGCCGACAGGTGGACACGCGGGCACCGCCAGCTCGGCGGCAGAGTGAGGGAAGGGGGGGGAGGGGCAGACACCCTGACACCCGGGCGACGGGCGCGCGCTGGCGGCTCGGCGGGCGAGGTCGCGAGTGGGAGAGGCCCGGCCGACAGCTGGACCCGCGGGCACCGCCAGCTCGGCGGCAGAGTGAGGGAAGGAGGGAGGAGGGGCGGAGTCCCTGCCAGGCGGGCGACGCGCGCGCGCTGGCGGCTCGGCGGCAGAGGTCGCGAGTGCGAGAGGCCCGGCCGACAGGTGGACACGCGGGCACCGCCAGCTCGGCGGCAGAGTGAGGAAAGGAGGGAGGAGGGGCGGAGACCCTGCCAGGCGGGCGACGCGCGCGCGCTGGCGCTCGGCACCAGAGGTCGCGAGTGCGAGAGGCCCGGCCGACAGGTGGACACGCGGGCACCGCCAGCTCGGCGGCAGAGTGAGGGAAGGGGGGGAGGGGCAGACAGCCTGACAGCCGGGCGACGGGCGCGCGCTGGCGGCTCGGCGGGCGAGGTCGCGAGTGGGAGAGGCCCTGCCCGCAGGTGGACCCGCGGGCACCCGCAGCTCGTCGACAGGGTTAGGGAAGGGGGGGAGGGGATAGAGCCCCGTCGGGCTCGTCGACCCGCGGCTCCTGGCGGCTCTGCGGCCGAGTTAGGGAAGGGGGGGGAGGGGCAGACTCCCTGCCAGGCGGGCGACGCGCGCGCGCTGGCGGCTGGGCGCCATAGGTCGCGAGTGCGAGAGGCCCGGCCGACAGGTGGACACGCGGGCACCGCCAGCTCGGCGGCAGAGTGAGGGAAGGGGGGGAGGGGCAGACACCGTGACACCCGGGCGACGGGCGCGCGCTGGCGGCTCGGCGGGCGAGGTCGCGAGTGGGAGAGGCCCGGCCGACAGCTGGACCCGCGGGCACCGCCAGCTCGGCGGCAGAGTGAGGGAAGGAGGGAGGAGGGGCGGAGTCCCTGCCAGGCGGGCGACGCGCGCGCGCTGGCGGCTCGGCGGCAGAGGTCGCGAGTGCGAGAGGCCCGGCCGACAGGTGGACACGCGGGCACCGCCAGCTCGGCGGCAGAGTGAGGGAAGGAGGGAGGAAGGGCAGACACCCTGACACCCGGGCGACGGGCGCGCGCTGGCGGCTCGGCGCCAGAGGTCGCGAGTGCGAGAGGCCCGGCCGACAGCTGGACCCGCGGGCACCGCCAGCTCGGCGGCAGAGTGAGGGAAGGAGGGAGGAGGGGCGGAGTCCCTGCCAGGCGGGCGACGCGCGCGCGCTGGAGGCTCGGCGGCAGAGGTCGCGAGTGCGAGAGGCCCGGCCGACAGGTGGACCCCCGGGCACCGCCAGCTCGGCGGCAGAGTGAGGGAAGGAGGGGGAGGGGCAGACACCCTGACAAACGGGCGACGGGCGCGTGCTGGCGGCTCGGCGGGCGAGGTCGCGAGTGGGAGAGGCCCGGCCGACAGCTGGACCCGCGGGCACCGCCAGCTCGGCGGCAGAGTGAGGGAAGGAGGGAGGAGGGGCGGAGTCCCTGCCAGGCGGGCGACGCGCGCGCGCTGGCGGCTCGGCGACAGAGGTCGCGAGTGCGAGAGGCCCGGCCGACAGGTGGACACGCGGGCACCGCCAGCTCGGCGGCAGAATGAGGGAAGGGGGGGGAGGCGCAGACAGCCTGACAGCCGGGCGACGGGCGAGCGCTGGCGGATCGGCGGGCGAGGTCGCGAGTGGGAGAGGCCCTGCCCGCAGGTGGACACGCGGGCACCCGCAGCTCGTCGAGAGTTAGGGAAGGGGGGGAGTTAGGGAAGGGGGGGAGGGGATAGAACCCCGTCGGGCTCGTCGACCCGCGGCTCCAAGCGGCTCTGCGGCCGAGTTAGGGGAGGATGGGAGGAGGGGCAGACAGCCTGACAGCCGGGCGACGGGCGCGCGCTGCCGGCTCGGCGGGCGAGGTCGCGAGTGGGAGAGGCCCTGCCCGCAGGTGGACCCGCGGGCACCCGCAGCTCGTCGACAGGGTTAGGGAAGGGGGGGAGGGGATAGAGCCCCGTCGGGCTCGTCGACCCGCGGCTCCTGGCGGCTCTGCGGCCGAGTTAGGGAAGGGGGGGGAGGGGCAGACTCCCTGCCAGGCGGGCGACGCGCGCGCGCTGGCGGCTCGGCGCCAGAGGTCGCGAGTGCGAGAGGCCCGGCCGACAGGTGGACACGCGGGCTCCGCCAGCTCGGCGGCAGAGTGAGGGAAGGGGGGGGAGGGGCAGACACCCTGACAACCGGGCGACGGGCGCGTGCTGGCGGCTCGGCGGGCGAGGTCGCGAGTGGGAGAGGCCCGGCCGACAGCTGGACCCGCGGGCACCGCCAGCTCGGCGGCAGAGTGAGGGAAGGGGGGGAGGGGCAGACAGCCTGACAACCGGGCGACGGGCGCGCGCTGGCGCCTCGGCTGGCGAGGTCGCGAGTGGGAGAGGCCCTGCCCGCAGGTGGATACGCGGGCACCCGCAGCTCGTCGAGAGTTAGGGAAGGGGGGAAGTCAGGGAAGGGGGGGAGGGGATAGAACCCCGTCGGGCTCGTCGACCCGCGGCTCCTGGCGGCTCTGCGGCCGAGTTAGGGGAGGAGTGGGGGAGGGGCAGACAGCCTGACAGACGGGCGACGGGCGCGCGCTGGCGGCTCGGCGGGCGAGGTCGCGAGTGGGAGAGGCCCTGCCCGCAGGTGGACCCGCGGGCACCCGCAGCTCGTCGACAGGGTTAGGGAAGGGGGGGAGGGGATAGAGCCCCGTCGGGCTCGTCGACCCGCGGCTCCTGGCGGCTCTGCGGCCGAGTTAGGGAAGGGGGGGGAGGGGCAGACTCCCTGCCAGGCTGGCGACGCGCGCGCGCTGGCGGCTGGGCGCCATAGGTCGCGAGTGCGAGAGGCCCGGCCGACAGCTGGACCCGCGGGCACCGCCAGCTCGGCGGCAGAGTGAGGGAAGGGGGGGGAGGGGCAGACACCCTGACACCCGGGCGACGGGCGCGCGCTGGCGGCTCGGCGGGCGAGGTCGCGAGTGGGAGAGGCCCGGCCGACAGCTGGACCCGCGGGCACCGCCAGCTCGGCGGCAGAGTGAGGGAAGGAGGGAGGAGGGGCGGAGTCCCTGCCAGGCGGGCGACGCGCGCGCGCTGGCGGCTCGGCGCCAGAGGTCGCGAGTGCGAGAGGCCCGGCCGACAGGTGGACACGCGGGCTCCGCCAGCTCGGCGGCAGAGTGAGGGAAGGGGGGGGAGGGGCAGACACCCTGACAACCGGGCGACGGGCGCGTGCTGGCGGCTCGGCGGGCGAGGTCGCGAGTGGGAGAGGCCCGGCCGACAGCTGGACCCGCGGGCACCGCCAGCTCGGCGGCAGAGTGAGGGAAGGGGGGGAGGGGCAGACAGCCTGACAACCGGGCGACGGGCGCGCGCTGGCGCCTCGGCTGGCGAGGTCGCGAGTGGGAGAGGCCCTGCCCGCAGGTGGACACGCGGGCACCCGCAGCTCGTCGAGAGTTAGGGA
>NC_137285.1:71480000-71675000 GCF_054371585.1 Giraffa tippelskirchi | reverse complement strand
CCTTCGGGCCCACGGAGGCGCTCCACGAGCCGCCGATCCTCGACTGGGCGGGAGGGGTCTGCGGTACAGGTAAGCGGACGACCACACGGGAGCGTGTGCACGGCCCGTGCCTCCACGACGAGGCAGCACCTGCCCCCAACGGAAGAGGCGAGGGGAACAGGCACGCCTCTCTTCCCGTCTCGACCCCTCCCCCAACGAGAGCCACTCGCGGGACACACACACACACCACCGCGGTGAGGGACACGAGGAGGACGCCGGGTTAAGGGAAACGACACCACCGCTCGGCCTCAGGCACCTGAGGGGCGACCTGGAGCGCTCCAGGGGCACCACCGAGGGTCAAACGAGGCACGCTCACCCACCCACGCGGGGCGCGCGGCGCAGCAGCGGGCACAGCCCTCCCCACCGCGGGGAGGGCCGCTCGCGGGACACGCGCCGAGAAGGCGAAGCGAGAGCGTCCGCTGTGTCCGAAGACCGACGGCCTCACTGACGCCCCGTGGAGGGGGGGCGGGCAGGAGACCGAGAGTCAGGGCCGGAGGCCACACCCACCCTCCCGCCTTCCTCACCCTCCCCGACGGGCAGGGGGAAAGGCAGGCGAGGAGCCCCGTGGACAGACTGAGAAGACCGCACACGTTCACCAGGAACGCCCGTCCCTCGCCTGGCACGGCTTAGGCCCGGCCCGGGAGAGCACGACCACACCACATCGATCCGTTGAGCCGAGGGGGAGGGGGGAAGGCACGGTGAGGACAGTCGCCGGAGGGGCCCGCTTTAAGCCTCACCGGCCGCCTCCCCCCGCCACACCTCACCTCGCCTCAGGCGACAGCCGCCGACGACCCCAGGAGGAGGAGCTGCCTGACACGGGGCACGGGGCCTACAGAGCGGGGGTCGTCCCGGCCACCACCGGGCGCCCGCAGCGGGGGGGTCACACAGGGTAGAAGACCCACGGCGCCTCGCCCCGCCGCCCTCGGGTCGCCCAGAGACCGGAGGTGGCGCCACGGGTCGGGTCTGCCAGACACGCCACGCAGGAGCCGGCGCACAGGCCCAGGCCGGCGGCCCAAAGGCCCAGGCGCCCCGCGTGCGTCCAGAGGCCCAAAGTCCTCGGCGGCAGACGCCGAGAGAGACCGTGTCGGCACTTACCTGGTGGCAGAAAAGGCCCATTTCGGGCGACAAAATGACAGCGCCCGACAGCGGGGCCCACCCACGACTGGCAGGGAGAGACCTTGGCACCTTGGCACCGCCACCTGTCCCCAGCACTACCCCAGAAACACCAGGCCCGGAGCTGTCGGGGGTCATCTGGTCGACTGGGGGGGGAGGGGGGCGAAGGGGGCGCCCGGTGGGCGAAGTGGGGGCGCAGACGCCAAGGGGGAGGGAGCTGGCCGGGGACGCCCTCCCCCTTCGCCCGCACGGGTAGGTGTACCCGTCCGTCCGAGTCTCCGAGCGGGGGTTTGGCTACGAGTTGCCAAAGAGAAAAACGAAGAGAGACCCGCCGGCGAGGCGCCTCCCACGAGACGAGCGGACCCCAACGAGGGACCACGCCCGGGGCCCCAGACCGTCCTGTCCGGGGCACCCAGGACGGCTCGAGCCGGTCCCTGACCTCCTGGCCGTGATTCAGGGAGTTGGGGAGGGGTGAGAAAGCAAACCCTCCGGGGTGGCGAACCCTCCTGAAAGGGCGGGAAAGCAAAAACCTCCTGAAGGGAGACGCAAACCCTTCTGAAAAGGCGAACAGCAAACCCTTTGGAGGGCGGGAGCCAACCCTCCTGAAGGAAGAAAGCAAACCCTCCTGAGGGGGGCCCGGGAGGAGGCCAGACCGCCGAGTCCCAGGCGCTCCAGGGAGGGACGACCCTCTCCCTCCCTGCCCACCGCGGCGGCCCGGCCCAGGTAGGGTCCGGCCGGTCCGTCTCCGCGGCCGGAGGGGCACGGGGAGACGCTGGTCGACCCGGTCAGGCCACCCCAGAGCCCGGCTCTGGAGCGCCGCCGCCGCCGCGACGGCCACCCTCCTCGGGAACCTAGAGAGCCAATCTCCGGCGACAGCAGGACGTCCCTAGGCCTCGGCGCCACCGCCACTGTCGCCGCCAGCAGAGCTGGTCTCTGAGAGCTGTGCCTCGGGCCCGGCGGCTGAGTCACAACCCTCCTGAAGGTCGCCGAAGCTCCAGAGGGGAGGGACACTATAAAAGCGGCCGCCAGGTGGCTCCTGACAACCGGCTCCAATGTCCCGAGGACGGGTCGCTGTCGCCGGCCGCCGAGGACGCCACAGCGCCGGCCGCCCAAACGCCCGAGCTCGGCCCGGAGCCGCCGCCTCCGAGAGACGCGACGCGACGCGACCCCGGCCGCAGAGGAAGGGAGAGGAGCTGGGAAATAGCTCCCCAGGAGGCTGCCACGAAGGAGACGCGCTCCCCCCCACCCACCCACGCGATTCCAGGCTGGTGGGGGGACATTCCACGGAGACGCCGGCGGGCGGCGGGGCTCGGGGCGGGGACGGCCGAGAGAGGGGCACCAGTGACATCCCGGGCTCCCCCGGGCCCCCTCCCCCGAAGGAGGAGGGAGGGAGGGAGAGAGAGAAGGGAGGGAGGCAGGGAGGGAGGGACCGACCGGCAAAGCGAAACCAGGCAAGCGCTGCTCGGAGAACAAAGCAGGACTTCTCGAAAGCAGACAGAGACACAGACACGCAAGCCCAGGAGCAAGAAAGGAAAAGAAGGAGACACTCGGACCCCCAACAAGAGAAAACGAAAGTCAACCTGTGTCGAGACCGTGATCAAGTCCAACGACAACAAACACAAGCATGCGCCGGTGGGTGGGGAAAGGGCACTTGAGGTCAGGAGAACATGGATTTCAAAATAACTGGCCACAAACACCGGAAAGGAAAGGCGGCCGGGCGGCCGGGCCGGGCGGTCTGGTCTGGGGTGGGGTGGCAGGGCTGCTGGGGGCGGGGGTCGGTGGCGGGGGTGGGGGGTGGGGGGTGGGGGGTGGGGGAAACGGGAGCACCCAGAACGAGGAGGAGACTGTCGGCCGTGCCGAGACACGGAAACATCGCACGGCTGGGGACCCGTTCCTATCGTCTTCCCCGGGGTGTGAAAGAGACTTGGCCTCCCGTCTCCTGAGAGTTCATCTCCCCAGCAACAACGGTCAGGCAAGCTGTCGGGTGTGTGTGTGTTGCGGGGGGTTGGGGGGCGGGGTGGGGAGAAAAAAGAAGACACCTTTCAAGTGAAAGGAGGGAGCGTAAAGGTCACTGAACCCTCTGACAGCGGCCTTCCATTTTCCAGACCAGTGACACGTTCCCCCAAGTCGCCCGGTTCCAGAAAACGCTTTTCGGAAACAGAATCCTCGGGGCCCGCGAACTCCTGAGGAATCCTCGGATGAGCTTCCGGGCCAGGCTATACCGTAGGCAGCGTGCTTCCCCTGAAGCCAAAGCCACGGGCTCCAGAGGGCCGCGTCCAAGAAGCTGATCTCGTACGGAACCCGGTGTCTTCTTCTCTAGGACACTCCTAGAAGCAGCAAGAGCGCCAGTTTGTGAGACTCGAAGGTGAAGCCGGCACGACGTAAACCCAGCGATGTGTGCGGTCAGAGGCCCATCTAGATTCGAGCTCCAGTTCTGGAGGGGAGCAGTGGGGACAGGAGGGTGGCCTGCGAGTCCGCCGTCCCGTCCCCACTCCTCCTGTGAACATCCGCCCCGTGGAAGGTGTCGAGGAACCGCATGACCTGACCTGCGGGGTGAACCGTCGCCAAAGACAAAGAATTCCTCCAGCCAGGCGTTGTCCGCAGCCACGAACCCCTTCCCTCCGTCGCCCGGCCTTTCAGAATGCCACGTGGAGCCCTCTCGAGACGTGTGGGGCTTGGAGGTATGGGCCCCCGAATTCTCCTCGCCCGGCCCTGCAAGAAACCATTCCGTGCCTGCCCCACATGAAGACTTCTCGGGCTTTTCGGTGGACCGGGCCTCCCAGGGTGCCCCTGCACCCGGCACCCTGCGACACCCCGAGAGATCCCACGGAGAAACGTCTCCGGCCACTCGCGCGGCACCTGCCTCGCTGGCGGGCGCCCCTTCCAACCTCCCCAGAGATACGTGAGCACGGACGCTTCTTCCCCATCTGGGTCCCCTCACAGGCTCTGTGAGTTCCTGCGGTTCCGCACGCCCTCGACTTGGCTGTGGTTCGGGGCTCTGTTCTGTTCTGTGTTTGCTCTCCGGCCCACGTGATCTCTCTGGCTAGGGCACCCAGGAAAAGCGAAAAGAAATCGAGTCCGTGTGAGTACTATTCAGGCATCAAGTGGGGATACCTACCAACGACCTCTAACGTGGATCCACCAAGATGGCGGCCGTGTGGGGTTCAGGAGGATCATTTTGCGTTTTCTGGGGGCGCTATTTGCTCTCAATGATTTCACGTGCCTTTGGGGCATGGCTCACGGAGATGGACGTGAAGCAGCAGGGCAGCCACATCTGGCGTCTCGGCCTAGCTAGGGCGGCTCCACGAGTGACCTCTCGGAACCGGGGCTGAGACCGCCATCCCTCCCCGGGCCCCCCTCGGTGGCTGGGTATGGGGGGGAGGAGGGGGAGGTTTCGGAGGGGAGACGGGAGATCTGGGCTTGTGGTTGGGGGCGCGCGGGGCCACACGTGTCATGTCATGATATTCCTGTGACGCTCCAACGAGATACGTATTATTCTCTCTTCTGCAGATTGCTATCTGTATCTGAATGGAAATGTATTAGACTCTTGAAATCTGAGCCTTGACGAGGGGTGCGCCCTGTACGTCTCGGGCTACAGGCAGCACACGGAAACTGAAGATATCAGGAATCACGTATAAAGGTTCAAGTCAAAGAAACGGACCTAGTTCAGTGGCAGACTTAGTCTTCCTCGCTGCAGCCTCAAGGTAAATGCTGGGGGTACCCAGTCTATTCTTGGGAAGATACAGTGTTTATCTTAACTGTTGCCAGCAGCGCAGCTTCTCCTCTACCGGAGTTGAAATTGAGATTTAGTTCTTGCAGCTAGTAGTTCTTTTTCAGAACATCTATCGGGAAGGATCTGAATAGCTTGTCATGTCCCTGAAAATATACTAGACAACATTTGGTTCAGCTCTCGTACCCAGAGACTGGGGAAATTAAGGTGGCACTAGAAATCGCACCTTTGCGTTATATAGTATCTTTCCTGGAAAACAGGGTGCTCTTAAACTCTAATTGTATCAAACAGTAGCAGGGATAAGAAGTGCACGATCCACAAGTTTCAGTAAAGCCGGCTCTCCCGCGCCTTAACATTGTATACATTGTTAACAAAAGTTTAGAATTGGACACTCGATGGCAACAAAGAGGCATCCTGTTTGGCGTTTCTTTGGACTGCAGCCGGGAGAGGAGCAGAGCCGACTTGTTCAGTCCCCGGTCCCGCTACTCCTAGGCCTTTCCTCACACTTGACCTTGGATGCTCTGGGGCAGGTTGTGTCTGCCACAAGCACTCGATTTGTCCGGAAGCACTGAATCCTCTGTTCGTTGACTTTGTTCCCAGGACTGTCTCAGGAGGTGACGATGTTTTTCCATGGGGGAATCTGTGTCAGAGGCTTGCCAACCATACTTTTCACGTGGTTCATGAAAAGCTCACCCGTCACCGGTCACCTGTCGACTCACCATCCGTACGAGAGTCAGCACCAACACGCCCGGCAGAGCTGAGCGTCAAGAAGGGGTTGCGTGGAAAGAGATTTGTGTGCTTGGTCCTGGTCCTGGTTATAGACAGAAAGTATCAAGGGGGAATAACTCCCAGAATAAGTAGGCTTGCCTGGAATGCGAAATAGTGAGAAGAGGCCTCGCGCTTGGAGGATGGGTCAGAGCTCTAGCCACGGGAGAGTGAAAAGGAAAGGCCCGGGAAAGGGCCGTGGGGCAGGGGACGGTCTGAGCCCAGCACCAGCGGTGAAGGACGAGGAGGCACCTTGAAAGAACGTGCTGTTCGGAGGTTTGTGGTAAGAGCACACCGGTGCTGCTAAAGATGAGGCTTGTGGAACCCAGATGGTGAAGAGGAGCCAGAAACAGGCCAGGAAGGATGAGAATCCTGTGTACTGAGGACCTGCACTTCACCAAGCCCACAGCAAAGGGTGCTGTCTAGATTCAAACCCAGTCACTTGCGCAAACGCCCCTCAGCCACCTCCTCATCTACAAGGCCGACAGATACTCGGTGCGTGAGGTGCGTGTACAGTCTAGGTGGACGGCACTCACATTATCGGGCAACCACACAGCTACTACGTGCTTTGAAAGAACCAACAGTGAGCTGATAGCTTTTTCTGGATCTGCCTATAAGCAAAGATACCGCTCGCTGCATACTGTGGATCTCGACTCCTGTCTCACGTCTCCATGAAGCCGTCAGAAAAGTCCTGTTCGTGCTCCCTCTCAGGCCAGGAATGACACTTAAAGTGTAACGTGCTCACGAAGTCCTCAGAGATTCATGGATTTGAATCGAGAAATTCCACCTGGTCCTTTCGCTCCCGATCCACTCCTGCTCTCACCGCTACTACCACACGGGTCAGACACGAGCGAGTTCCCCTGAATTAGCTTGCACACGTGGGGACGGAGTTAGCTTTCGGCACACGGATATTTAGAAATTCCATGGCAGTAGGCCAGGTATTCACATTATGTATCGGATATTCGCCTAATTTGATAATAAGAGAGCTCAGGCCTCAGGCGTAACTTCAGGCAGATTTCCCCTCCAACAGAAACAGCTCAGATGGGCTGGCAGCCCGAGAAAACGAGCAACTGCCACTGACAGACTGAGACACCCATGGGCTCCCTCCGCGGGGAGACCTTCTGCCAAGGCTTCTCCCTCAAGGGCCGTGACCCAGCCTGCGGGCATCAGCTGAGGAGAAGGGGAGGTGGGTGCCCCGGAAACCAGCCGCGCTCGAGTCAGTCTCCCAGGAGCTCTCATTCCAGCTCTGGACGCTCACTCCCGGGCCTGGGTTCCCACTCCCGCTTTCAGATGGATCCCAGGCCCTTCTTCAGAGAAGTTCCTCCAGATGAGTCCCCAGCCACCAGTGGGCCTCATTCGACCTTGCGGGACCTCCCTCCCCTTCTGAAGCTAGGTTCCGTCTCTCTCTTCACAAAACTTTACGTCCAAAATAGATTGTTAACAGTGACTTGCCGTTTCCTTTTGTTCTCACCATTATTCTGACTACTTGCATTTAATTCCGCTCACCTTCGGATTGCTTATGACACTCCAGGCCACCGGAAAAAAGAGAGTTTCCGTTCTGAGCTCAAAGATCCTCAGGCGGCATTTGGGCCTCACTTTACCTCTGCTGGAGACAGGAAGGTGGCAGGTGACCGGGACCTGCCAAGAGCAGAGCAGAAGCTGTGCCCCTGAGCAGTGGTGCCTGGCTCTCTCTCATTGGTCGCAGAGGGTCTGCAAGATTCGAGGGGGTTCTTGACGGCCCCACCATGCTGGCGAGCCGTGTCGTCTCATCTCATCGGGAATCTGACCCCTCATCAGCAAGCGTAGCCATGTGCCCGCACCCTGAGTCTCTAAACCCTTCCCAGACCATCGCTCGGCCCGCCTTCTCCTCTCGGGCAGAATGAACCTGGGCTTCTCTCCTGGGACAGGTCCTTCTGTGTCATGGGATGTCCTCTTTACTCCTATTGCCGGCAATAGGAGTATTGATGGGCTGCTCATAGGTCAGAGACTCCTCATTCGTATTACCCAGAGGCTTCTCTTCAGTCAGTAAATTTTGTTCCTTTGACGTTAAAGGGATTGCCTTTGAAGACTATCATTTCTGACCTAGTCGCAAACCGTCTCTTTTGAGGAACTTCCTTAGGGTTCCAGGGATTAAGAAAGACAGTTTGCTTCCATTGCAAAGGGCACAGATTCATTCCTCGATTGCAGGATCTAGATCTCCTGTGCCTCACACTCTAGCCAAAAAGGTATATTTTAAATATAAAAGGGCCAAGCATAAACCTACTACTTTCCCTTTCCATTATTATGATAATCATCTAATTCTCTTCAAGGCAACACAAATGTTTCTTACTAACTAGAAGGATCATGTCGCGGAAATTATAAAGAGAAAAACAGGGAATTACTTCATGATATCTCACTATATCCGTCTCTGATCCAGCGTACGAAACATCAAGGAAGTCCACGTGAAATATCATCTTTAAATAGAGCTCTCCGCTTTGAGAGAATAGAACTAAACTCATTAAAACTAAGTTTTCCAGCACGTGGCTGCTTTGAAATCTTGCATCCAACCAACAATTCTGGAACCTATGATAATTCGGAATTGAGTAACCGATGACACAAACACTCTATTAGTCAGGGGGACGTTTTGGATCGCCTGAGTTCTACGTTCTCAATGTTATCAAGCCAGACACAGTCCTCACGGTTTTTCATAGATCTTGTAATATCTTTTTTAAAATTTCAACTTTTTTGAGGTATAATTGAGATACAACATTGCAAGAAATTGAAATATAACTGTGGTGATTTCATGTGTTTACGATGTGAAAGGATTCCTCATCCAGTTAATTCATATCACCTCACATATTTCACCTTCTTTTTTTTTTTCTTCCCTCCATCTTTCCTACTTAGATTTTTATCTTCATATAAGATTTCATTTATACAAAACATGTCAAAAAGATTGCCGTGTTTTACGTGAGATCCTCAGACTCTATTCATCTTATAGCTGAATATTTGTTCCCTTTTACCAACCTCTCCCCATAGCCCTAGTAACCACTTTTCTACTCTCTGTATGAGTTTTACTTTTTCCGGGATGCAATATCAGAGCCAGTCCTGAAATGTCCTCCAATTACAATTCTTCTCTCAGAGTCATCAGTCCATTTTGTGTTCTCTTTCATGTTTTACAACATTACTCCTAACCAGCAATGGAGCGGGTGTGGCAGGCAATGAGCCAAGAAGATTTACAGGGTGGCATCCACTTACTGTGGGAATTAACCACGGCATTGATCAGTCTATCAACCTAGAAAGAGATCACTGGACATTGCACAAAAATTTGCTTATTTCTTTGTAGAAGTTTGGCATTAAACTAAACCCTTAGTTTGGGATGGGATGGGATGGGGTGGGATGGGATGGGATGGGATGGGATGGGGTGGGGGGTGGGGGGTGGAGGAAACGGGAGCACCCAGAACGAGGAGGAGGCTGTCGGCCGTGCCGAGACACGGAAACATCGCACGGCTGGGGACCCGTTCCCATCGTCTTCCCCGGGGTGTGAAAGAGACTTGGCCTCCCGTCTCCTGAGAGTTCATCTCCCCAGCAACAACGGTCAGGCAAGCTGTCGGGTGTGTGTGTGTTGCGGGGGGTTGGGGGGCGGGGTGGGGAGAAAAAAGAAGACACCTTTCAAGTGAAAGGAGGGAGCGTAAAGGTCACTGAACCCTCTGACAGCGGCCTTCCATTTTCCAGACCAGTGACACGTTCCCCCAAGTCGCCCGGTTCCAGAAAACGCTTTTCGGAAACAGAATCCTCGGGGCCCGCGAACTCCTGAGGAATCCTCGGATGAGCTTCCGGGCCAGGCTATACCGTAGGCAGCGTGCTTCCCCTGAAGCCAAAGCCACGGGCTCCAGAGGGCCGCGTCCAAGAAGCTGATCTCGTACGGAACCCGGTGTCTTCTTCTCTAGGACACTCCTAGAAGCAGCAAGAGTGCCAGTTTGTGAGACTCGAAGGTGAAGCCGGCACGACGTAAACCCAGCGATGTGTGCGGTCAGAGGCCCATCTAGATTCGAGCTCCAGTTCTGGAGGGGAGCAGTGGGGACAGGAGGGTGGCCTGCGAGTCCGCCGTCCCGTCCCCACTCCTCCTGTGAACATCCGCCCCGTGGAAGGTGTCGAGGAACCGCATGACCTGACCTGCGGGGTGAACCGTCGCCAAAGACAAAGAATTCCTCCAGCCAGGCGTTGTCCGCAGCCACGAACCCCTTCCCTCCGTCGCCCGGCCTTTCAGAATGCCACGTGGAGCCCTCTCGAGACGTGTGGGGCTTGGAGGTATGGGCCCCCGAATTCTCCTCGCCCGGCCCTGCAAGAAACCATTCCGTGCCTGCCCCACATGAAGACTTCTCGGGCTTTTCGGTGGACCGGGCCTCCCAGGGTGCCCCTGCACCCGGCACCCTGCGACACCCCGAGAGATCCCACGGAGAAACGTCTCCGGCCACTCGCGCGGCACCTGCCTCGCTGGCGGGCGCCCCTTCCAACCTCCCCAGAGATACGTGAGCACGGACGCTTCTTCCCCATCTGGGTCCCCTCACAGGCTCTGTGAGTTCCTGCGGTTCCGCACGCCCTCGACTTGGCTGTGGTTCGGGGCTCTGTTCTGTTCTGTGTTTGCTCTCCGGCCCACGTGATCTCTCTGGCTAGGGCACCCAGGAAAAGCGAAAAGAAATCGAGTCCGTGTGAGTACTATTCAGGCATCAAGTGGGGATACCTACCAACGACCTCTAACGTGGATCCACCAAGATGGCGGCCGTGTGGGGTTCAGGAGGATCATTTTGCGTTTTCTGGGGGCGCTATTTGCTCTCAATGATTTCACGTGCCTTTGGGGCATGGCTCACGGAGATGGACGTGAAGCAGCAGGGCAGCCACATCTGGCGTCTCGGCCTAGCTAGGGCGGCTCCACGAGTGACCTCTCGGAACCGGGGCTGAGACCGCCATCCCTCCCCGGGCCCCCCTCGGTGGCTGGGTATGGGGGGGAGGGGGGGAGGTTTCGGAGGGGAGACGGGAGATCTGGGCTTGTGGTTGGGGGCGCGCGGGGCCACACGTGTCATGTCATGATATTCCTGTGACGCTCCAACGAGATACGTATTATTCTCTCTTCTGCAGATTGCTATCTGTATCTGAATGGAAATGTATTAGACTCTTGAAATCTGAGCCTTGACGAGGGGTGCGCCCTGTACGTCTCGGGCTACAGGCAGCACACGGAAACTGAAGATATCAGGAATCACGTATAAAGGTTCAAGTCAAAGAAACGGACCTAGTTCAGTGGCAGACTTAGTCTTCCTCGCTGCAGCCTCAAGGTAAATGCTGGGGGTACCCAGTCTATTCTTGGGAAGATACAGTGTTTATCTTAACTGTTGCCAGCAGCGCAGCTTCTCCTCTACCGGAGTTGAAATTGAGATTTAGTTCTTGCAGCTAGTAGTTCTTTTTCAGAACATCTATCGGGAAGGATCTGAATAGCTTGTCATGTCCCTGAAAATATACTAGACAACATTTGGTTCAGCTCTCGTACCCAGAGACTGGGGAAATTAAGGTGGCACTAGAAATCGCACCTTTGCGTTATATAGTATCTTTCCTGGAAAACAGGGTGCTCTTAAACTCTAATTGTATCAAACAGTAGCAGGGATAAGAAGTGCACGATCCACAAGTTTCAGTAAAGCCGGCTCTCCCGCGCCTTAACATTGTATACATTGTTAACAAAAGTTTAGAATTGGACACTCGATGGCAACAAAGAGGCATCCTGTTTGGCGTTTCTTTGGACTGCAGCCGGGAGAGGAGCAGAGCCGACTTGTTCAGTCCCCGGTCCCGCTACTCCTAGGCCTTTCCTCACACTTGACCTTGGATGCTCTGGGGCAGGTTGTGTCTGCCACAAGCACTCGATTTGTCCGGAAGCACTGAATCCTCTGTTCGTTGACTTTGTTCCCAGGACTGTCTCAGGAGGTGACGATGTTTTCCCATGGGGGAATCTGTGTCAGAGGCTTGCCAACCATACTTTTCACGTGGTTCATGAAAAGCTCACCCGTCACCGGTCACCTGTCGACTCACCATCCGTACGAGAGTCAGCACCAACACGCCCGGCAGAGCTGAGCGTCAAGAAGGGGTTGCGTGGAAAGAGATTTGTGTGCTTGGTCCTGGTCCTGGTTATAGACAGAAAGTATCAAGGGGGAATAACTCCCAGAATAAGTAGGCTTGCCTGGAATGCGAAATAGTGAGAAGAGGCCTCGCGCTTGGAGGATGGGTCAGAGCTCTAGCCACGGGAGAGTGAAAAGGAAAGGCCCGGGAAAGGGCCGTGGGGCAGGGGACGGTCTGAGCCCAGCACCAGCGGTGAAGGACGAGGAGGCACCTTGAAAGAACGTGCTGTTCGGAGGTTTGTGGTAAGAGCACACCGGTGCTGCTAAAGATGAGGCTTGTGGAACCCAGATGGTGAAGAGGAGCCAGAAACAGGCCAGGAAGGATGAGAATCCTGTGTACTGAGGACCTGCACTTCACCAAGCCCACAGCAAAGGGTGCTGTCTAGATTCAAACCCAGTCACTTGCGCAAACGCCCCTCAGCCACCTCCTCATCTACAAGGCCGACAGATACTCGGTGCGTGAGGTGCGTGTACAGTCTAGGTGGACGGCACTCACATTATCGGGCAACCACACAGCTACTACGTGCTTTGAAAGAACCAACAGTGAGCTGATAGCTTTTTCTGGATCTGCCTATAAGCAAAGATACCGCTCGCTGCATACTGTGGATCTCGACTCCTGTCTCACGTCTCCATGAAGCCGTCAGAAAAGTCCTGTTCGTGCTCCCTCTCAGGCCAGGAATGACACTTAAAGTGTAACGTGCTCACGAAGTCCTCAGAGATTCATGGATTTGAATCGAGAAATTCCACCTGGTCCTTTCGCTCCCGATCCACTCCTGCTCTCACCGCTACTACCACACGGGTCAGACACGAGCGAGTTCCCCTGAATTAGCTTGCACACGTGGGGACGGAGTTAGCTTTCGGCACACGGATATTTAGAAATTCCATGGCAGTAGGCCAGGTATTCACATTATGTATCGGATATTCGCCTAATTTGATAATAAGAGAGCTCAGGCCTCAGGCGTAACTTCAGGCAGATTTCCCCTCCAACAGAAACAGCTCAGATGGGCTGGCAGCCCGAGAAAACGAGCAACTGCCACTGACAGACTGAGACACCCATGGGCTCCCTCCGCGGGGAGACCTTCTGCCAAGGCTTCTCCCTCAAGGGCCGTGACCCAGCCTGCGGGCATCAGCTGAGGAGAAGGGGAGGTGGGTGCCCCGGAAACCAGCCGCGCTCGAGTCAGTCTCCCAGGAGCTCTCATTCCAGCTCTGGACGCTCACTCCCGGGCCTGGGTTCCCACTCCCGCTTTCAGATGGATCCCAGGCCCTTCTTCAGAGAAGTTCCTCCAGATGAGTCCCCAGCCACCAGTGGGCCTCATTCGACCTTGCGGGACCTCCCTCCCCTTCTGAAGCTAGGTTCCGTCTCTCTCTTCACAAAACTTTACGTCCAAAATAGATTGTTAACAGTGACTTGCCGTTTCCTTTTGTTCTCACCATTATTCTGACTACTTGCATTTAATTCCGCTCACCTTCGGATTGCTTATGACACTCCAGGCCACCGGAAAAAAGAGAGTTTCCGTTCTGAGCTCAAAGATCCTCAGGCGGCATTTGGGCCTCACTTTACCTCTGCTGGAGACAGGAAGGTGGCAGGTGACCGGGACCTGCCAAGAGCAGAGCAGAAGCTGTGCCCCTGAGCAGTGGTGCCTGGCTCTCTCTCATTGGTCGCAGAGGGTCTGCAAGATTCGAGGGGGTTCTTGACGGCCCCACCATGCTGGCGAGCCGTGTCGTCTCATCTCATCGGGAATCTGACCCCTCATCAGCAAGCGTAGCCATGTGCCCGCACCCTGAGTCTCTAAACCCTTCCCAGACCATCGCTCGGCCCGCCTTCTCCTCTCGGGCAGAATGAACCTGGGCTTCTCTCCTGGGACAGGTCCTTCTGTGTCATGGGATGTCCTCTTTACTCCTATTGCCGGCAATAGGAGTATTGATGGGCTGCTCATAGGTCAGAGACTCCTCATTCGTATTACCCAGAGGCTTCTCTTCAGTCAGTAAATTTTGTTCCTTTGACGTTAAAGGGATTGCCTTTGAAGACTATCATTTCTGACCTAGTCGCAAACCGTCTCTTTTGAGGAACTTCCTTAGGGTTCCAGGGATTAAGAAAGACAGTTTGCTTCCATTGCAAAGGGCACAGATTCATTCCTCGATTGCAGGATCTAGATCTCCTGTGCCTCACACTCTAGCCAAAAAGGTATATTTTAAATATAAAAGGGCCAAGCATAAACCTACTACTTTCCCTTTCCATTATTATGATAATCATCTAATTCTCTTCAAGGCAACACAAATGTTTCTTACTAACTAGAAGGATCATGTCGCGGAAATTATAAAGAGAAAAACAGGGAATTACTTCATGATATCTCACTATATCCGTCTCTGATCCAGCGTACGAAACATCAAGGAAGTCCACGTGAAATATCATCTTTAAATAGAGCTCTCCGCTTTGAGAGAATAGAACTAAACTCATTAAAACTAAGTTTTCCAGCACGTGGCTGCTTTGAAATCTTGCATCCAACCAACAATTCTGGAACCTATGATAATTCGGAATTGAGTAACCGATGACACAAACACTCTATTAGTCAGGGGGACGTTTTGGATCGCCTGAGTTCTACGTTCTCAATGTTATCAAGCCAGACACAGTCCTCACGGTTTTTCATAGATCTTGTAATATCTTTTTTAAAATTTCAACTTTTTTGAGGTATAATTGAGATACAACATTGCAAGAAATTGAAATATAACTGTGGTGATTTCATGTGTTTACGATGTGAAAGGATTCCTCATCCAGTTAATTCATATCACCTCACATATTTCACCTTCTTTTTTTTTTTCTTCCCTCCATCTTTCCTACTTAGATTTTTATCTTCATATAAGATTTCATTTATACAAAACATGTCAAAAAGATTGCCGTGTTTTACGTGAGATCCTCAGACTCTATTCATCTTATAGCTGAATATTTGTTCCCTTTTACCAACCTCTCCCCATAGCCCTAGTAACCACTTTTCTACTCTCTGTATGAGTTTTACTTTTTCCGGGATGCAATATCAGAGCCAGTCCTGAAATGTCCTCCAATTACAATTCTTCTCTCAGAGTCATCAGTCCATTTTGTGTTCTCTTTCATGTTTTACAACATTACTCCTAACCAGCAATGGAGCGGGTGTGGCAGGCAATGAGCCAAGAAGATTTACAGGGTGGCATCCACTTACTGTGGGAATTAACCACGGCATTGATCAGTCTATCAACCTAGAAAGAGATCACTGGACATTGCACAAAAATTTGCTTATTTCTTTGTAGAAGTTTGGCATTAAACTAAACCCTTAGTTTGGGATGGGATGGGATGGGGTGGGATGGGATGGGATGGGATGGGATGGGGTGGGGGGTGGGGGGTGGAGGAAACGGGAGCACCCAGAACGAGGAGGAGGCTGTCGGCCGTGCCGAGACACGGAAACATCGCACGGCTGGGGACCCGTTCCCATCGTCTTCCCCGGGGTGTGAAAGAGACTTGGCCTCCCGTCTCCTGAGAGTTCATCTCCCCAGCAACAACGGTCAGGCAAGCTGTCGGGTGTGTGTGTGTTGCGGGGGGTTGGGGGGCGGGGTGGGGAGAAAAAAGAAGACACCTTTCAAGTGAAAGGAGGGAGCGTAAAGGTCACTGAACCCTCTGACAGCGGCCTTCCATTTTCCAGACCAGTGACACGTTCCCCCAAGTCGCCCGGTTCCAGAAAACGCTTTTCGGAAACAGAATCCTCGGGGCCCGCGAACTCCTGAGGAATCCTCGGATGAGCTTCCGGGCCAGGCTATACCGTAGGCAGCGTGCTTCCCCTGAAGCCAAAGCCACGGGCTCCAGAGGGCCGCGTCCAAGAAGCTGATCTCGTACGGAACCCGGTGTCTTCTTCTCTAGGACACTCCTAGAAGCAGCAAGAGTGCCAGTTTGTGAGACTCGAAGGTGAAGCCGGCACGACGTAAACCCAGCGATGTGTGCGGTCAGAGGCCCATCTAGATTCGAGCTCCAGTTCTGGAGGGGAGCAGTGGGGACAGGAGGGTGGCCTGCGAGTCCGCCGTCCCGTCCCCACTCCTCCTGTGAACATCCGCCCCGTGGAAGGTGTCGAGGAACCGCATGACCTGACCTGCGGGGTGAACCGTCGCCAAAGACAAAGAATTCCTCCAGCCAGGCGTTGTCCGCAGCCACGAACCCCTTCCCTCCGTCGCCCGGCCTTTCAGAATGCCACGTGGAGCCCTCTCGAGACGTGTGGGGCTTGGAGGTATGGGCCCCCGAATTCTCCTCGCCCGGCCCTGCAAGAAACCATTCCGTGCCTGCCCCACATGAAGACTTCTCGGGCTTTTCGGTGGACCGGGCCTCCCAGGGTGCCCCTGCACCCGGCACCCTGCGACACCCCGAGAGATCCCACGGAGAAACGTCTCCGGCCACTCGCGCGGCACCTGCCTCGCTGGCGGGCGCCCCTTCCAACCTCCCCAGAGATACGTGAGCACGGACGCTTCTTCCCCATCTGGGTCCCCTCACAGGCTCTGTGAGTTCCTGCGGTTCCGCACGCCCTCGACTTGGCTGTGGTTCGGGGCTCTGTTCTGTTCTGTGTTTGCTCTCCGGCCCACGTGATCTCTCTGGCTAGGGCACCCAGGAAAAGCGAAAAGAAATCGAGTCCGTGTGAGTACTATTCAGGCATCAAGTGGGGATACCTACCAACGACCTCTAACGTGGATCCACCAAGATGGCGGCCGTGTGGGGTTCAGGAGGATCATTTTGCGTTTTCTGGGGGCGCTATTTGCTCTCAATGATTTCACGTGCCTTTGGGGCATGGCTCACGGAGATGGACGTGAAGCAGCAGGGCAGCCACATCTGGCGTCTCGGCCTAGCTAGGGCGGCTCCACGAGTGACCTCTCGGAACCGGGGCTGAGACCGCCATCCCTCCCCGGGCCCCCCTCGGTGGCTGGGTATGGGGGGGAGGGGGGGGAGGTTTCGGAGGGGAGACGGGAGATCTGGGCTTGTGGTTGGGGGCGCGCGGGGCCACACGTGTCATGTCATGATATTCCTGTGACGCTCCAACGAGATACGTATTATTCTCTCTTCTGCAGATTGCTATCTGTATCTGAATGGAAATGTATTAGACTCTTGAAATCTGAGCCTTGACGAGGGGTGCGCCCTGTACGTCTCGGGCTACAGGCAGCACACGGAAACTGAAGATATCAGGAATCACGTATAAAGGTTCAAGTCAAAGAAACGGACCTAGTTCAGTGGCAGACTTAGTCTTCCTCGCTGCAGCCTCAAGGTAAATGCTGGGGGTACCCAGTCTATTCTTGGGAAGATACAGTGTTTATCTTAACTGTTGCCAGCAGCGCAGCTTCTCCTCTACCGGAGTTGAAATTGAGATTTAGTTCTTGCAGCTAGTAGTTCTTTTTCAGAACATCTATCGGGAAGGATCTGAATAGCTTGTCATGTCCCTGAAAATATACTAGACAACATTTGGTTCAGCTCTCGTACCCAGAGACTGGGGAAATTAAGGTGGCACTAGAAATCGCACCTTTGCGTTATATAGTATCTTTCCTGGAAAACAGGGTGCTCTTAAACTCTAATTGTATCAAACAGTAGCAGGGATAAGAAGTGCACGATCCACAAGTTTCAGTAAAGCCGGCTCTCCCGCGCCTTAACATTGTATACATTGTTAACAAAAGTTTAGAATTGGACACTCGATGGCAACAAAGAGGCATCCTGTTTGGCGTTTCTTTGGACTGCAGCCGGGAGAGGAGCAGAGCCGACTTGTTCAGTCCCCGGTCCCGCTACTCCTAGGCCTTTCCTCACACTTGACCTTGGATGCTCTGGGGCAGGTTGTGTCTGCCACAAGCACTCGATTTGTCCGGAAGCACTGAATCCTCTGTTCGTTGACTTTGTTCCCAGGACTGTCTCAGGAGGTGACGATGTTTTTCCATGGGGGAATCTGTGTCAGAGGCTTGCCAACCATACTTTTCACGTGGTTCATGAAAAGCTCACCCGTCACCGGTCACCTGTCGACTCACCATCCGTACGAGAGTCAGCACCAACACGCCCGGCAGAGCTGAGCGTCAAGAAGGGGTTGCGTGGAAAGAGATTTGTGTGCTTGGTCCTGGTCCTGGTTATAGACAGAAAGTATCAAGGGGGAATAACTCCCAGAATAAGTAGGCTTGCCTGGAATGCGAAATAGTGAGAAGAGGCCTCGCGCTTGGAGGATGGGTCAGAGCTCTAGCCACGGGAGAGTGAAAAGGAAAGGCCCGGGAAAGGGCCGTGGGGCAGGGGACGGTCTGAGCCCAGCACCAGCGGTGAAGGACGAGGAGGCACCTTGAAAGAACGTGCTGTTCGGAGGTTTGTGGTAAGAGCACACCGGTGCTGCTAAAGATGAGGCTTGTGGAACCCAGATGGTGAAGAGGAGCCAGAAACAGGCCAGGAAGGATGAGAATCCTGTGTACTGAGGACCTGCACTTCACCAAGCCCACAGCAAAGGGTGCTGTCTAGATTCAAACCCAGTCACTTGCGCAAACGCCCCTCAGCCACCTCCTCATCTACAAGGCCGACAGATACTCGGTGCGTGAGGTGCGTGTACAGTCTAGGTGGACGGCACTCACATTATCGGGCAACCACACAGCTACTACGTGCTTTGAAAGAACCAACAGTGAGCTGATAGCTTTTTCTGGATCTGCCTATAAGCAAAGATACCGCTCGCTGCATACTGTGGATCTCGACTCCTGTCTCACGTCTCCATGAAGCCGTCAGAAAAGTCCTGTTCGTGCTCCCTCTCAGGCCAGGAATGACACTTAAAGTGTAACGTGCTCACGAAGTCCTCAGAGATTCATGGATTTGAATCGAGAAATTCCACCTGGTCCTTTCGCTCCCGATCCACTCCTGCTCTCACCGCTACTACCACACGGGTCAGACACGAGCGAGTTCCCCTGAATTAGCTTGCACACGTGGGGACGGAGTTAGCTTTCGGCACACGGATATTTAGAAATTCCATGGCAGTAGGCCAGGTATTCACATTATGTATCGGATATTCGCCTAATTTGATAATAAGAGAGCTCAGGCCTCAGGCGTAACTTCAGGCAGATTTCCCCTCCAACAGAAACAGCTCAGATGGGCTGGCAGCCCGAGAAAACGAGCAACTGCCACTGACAGACTGAGACACCCATGGGCTCCCTCCGCGGGGAGACCTTCTGCCAAGGCTTCTCCCTCAAGGGCCGTGACCCAGCCTGCGGGCATCAGCTGAGGAGAAGGGGAGGTGGGTGCCCCGGAAACCAGCCGCGCTCGAGTCAGTCTCCCAGGAGCTCTCATTCCAGCTCTGGACGCTCACTCCCGGGCCTGGGTTCCCACTCCCGCTTTCAGATGGATCCCAGGCCCTTCTTCAGAGAAGTTCCTCCAGATGAGTCCCCAGCCACCAGTGGGCCTCATTCGACCTTGCGGGACCTCCCTCCCCTTCTGAAGCTAGGTTCCGTCTCTCTCTTCACAAAACTTTACGTCCAAAATAGATTGTTAACAGTGACTTGCCGTTTCCTTTTGTTCTCACCATTATTCTGACTACTTGCATTTAATTCCGCTCACCTTCGGATTGCTTATGACACTCCAGGCCACCGGAAAAAAGAGAGTTTCCGTTCTGAGCTCAAAGATCCTCAGGCGGCATTTGGGCCTCACTTTACCTCTGCTGGAGACAGGAAGGTGGCAGGTGACCGGGACCTGCCAAGAGCAGAGCAGAAGCTGTGCCCCTGAGCAGTGGTGCCTGGCTCTCTCTCATTGGTCGCAGAGGGTCTGCAAGATTCGAGGGGGTTCTTGACGGCCCCACCATGCTGGCGAGCCGTGTCGTCTCATCTCATCGGGAATCTGACCCCTCATCAGCAAGCGTAGCCATGTGCCCGCACCCTGAGTCTCTAAACCCTTCCCAGACCATCGCTCGGCCCGCCTTCTCCTCTCGGGCAGAATGAACCTGGGCTTCTCTCCTGGGACAGGTCCTTCTGTGTCATGGGATGTCCTCTTTACTCCTATTGCCGGCAATAGGAGTATTGATGGGCTGCTCATAGGTCAGAGACTCCTCATTCGTATTACCCAGAGGCTTCTCTTCAGTCAGTAAATTTTGTTCCTTTGACGTTAAAGGGATTGCCTTTGAAGACTATCATTTCTGACCTAGTCGCAAACCGTCTCTTTTGAGGAACTTCCTTAGGGTTCCAGGGATTAAGAAAGACAGTTTGCTTCCATTGCAAAGGGCACAGATTCATTCCTCGATTGCAGGATCTAGATCTCCTGTGCCTCACACTCTAGCCAAAAAGGTATATTTTAAATATAAAAGGGCCAAGCATAAACCTACTACTTTCCCTTTCCATTATTATGATAATCATCTAATTCTCTTCAAGGCAACACAAATGTTTCTTACTAACTAGAAGGATCATGTCGCGGAAATTATAAAGAGAAAAACAGGGAATTACTTCATGATATCTCACTATATCCGTCTCTGATCCAGCGTACGAAACATCAAGGAAGTCCACGTGAAATATCATCTTTAAATAGAGCTCTCCGCTTTGAGAGAATAGAACTAAACTCATTAAAACTAAGTTTTCCAGCATGTGGCTGCTTTGAAATCTTGCATCCAACCAACAATTCTGGAACCTATGATAATTCGGAATTGAGTAACCGATGACACAAACACTCTATTAGTCAGGGGGACGTTTTGGATCGCCTGAGTTCTACGTTCTCAATGTTATCAAGCCAGACACAGTCCTCACGGTTTTTCATAGATCTTGTAATATCTTTTTTAAAATTTCAACTTTTTTGAGGTATAATTGAGATACAACATTGCAAGAAATTGAAATATAACTGTGGTGATTTCATGTGTTTACGATGTGAAAGGATTCCTCATCCAGTTAATTCATATCACCTCACATATTTCACCTTCTTTTTTTTTTCTTCCCTCCATCTTTCCTACTTAGATTTTTATCTTCATATAAGATTTCATTTATACAAAACATGTCAAAAAGATTGCCGTGTTTTACGTGAGATCCTCAGACTCTATTCATCTTATAGCTGAATATTTGTTCCCTTTTACCAACCTCTCCCCATAGCCCTAGTAACCACTTTTCTACTCTCTGTATGAGTTTTACTTTTTCCGGGATGCAATATCAGAGCCAGTCCTGAAATGTCCTCCAATTACAATTCTTCTCTCAGAGTCATCAGTCCATTTTGTGTTCTCTTTCATGTTTTACAACATTACTCCTAACCAGCAATGGAGCGGGTGTGGCAGGCAATGAGCCAAGAAGATTTACAGGGTGGCATCCACTTACTGTGGGAATTAACCACGGCATTGATCAGTCTATCAACCTAGAAAGAGATCACTGGACATTGCACAAAAATTTGCTTATTTCTTTGTAGAAGTTTGGCATTAAACTAAACCCTTAGTTTGGGATGGGATGGGATGGGGTGGGATGGGATGGGATGGGATGGGATGGGGTGGGGGGTGGGGGGTGGAGGAAACGGGAGCACCCAGAACGAGGAGGAGGCTGTCGGCCGTGCCGAGACACGGAAACATCGCACGGCTGGGGACCCGTTCCCATCGTCTTCCCCGGGGTGTGAAAGAGACTTGGCCTCCCGTCTCCTGAGAGTTCATCTCCCCAGCAACAACGGTCAGGCAAGCTGTCGGGTGTGTGTGTGTTGCGGGGGGTTGGGGGGCGGGGTGGGGAGAAAAAAGAAGACACCTTTCAAGTGAAAGGAGGGAGCGTAAAGGTCACTGAACCCTCTGACAGCGGCCTTCCATTTTCCAGACCAGTGACACGTTCCCCCAAGTCGCCCGGTTCCAGAAAACGCTTTTCGGAAACAGAATCCTCGGGGCCCGCGAACTCCTGAGGAATCCTCGGATGAGCTTCCGGGCCAGGCTATACCGTAGGCAGCGTGCTTCCCCTGAAGCCAAAGCCACGGGCTCCAGAGGGCCGCGTCCAAGAAGCTGATCTCGTACGGAACCCGGTGTCTTCTTCTCTAGGACACTCCTAGAAGCAGCAAGAGTGCCAGTTTGTGAGACTCGAAGGTGAAGCCGGCACGACGTAAACCCAGCGATGTGTGCGGTCAGAGGCCCATCTAGATTCGAGCTCCAGTTCTGGAGGGGAGCAGTGGGGACAGGAGGGTGGCCTGCGAGTCCGCCGTCCCGTCCCCACTCCTCCTGTGAACATCCGCCCCGTGGAAGGTGTCGAGGAACCGCATGACCTGACCTGCGGGGTGAACCGTCGCCAAAGACAAAGAATTCCTCCAGCCAGGCGTTGTCCGCAGCCACGAACCCCTTCCCTCCGTCGCCCGGCCTTTCAGAATGCCACGTGGAGCCCTCTCGAGACGTGTGGGGCTTGGAGGTATGGGCCCCCGAATTCTCCTCGCCCGGCCCTGCAAGAAACCATTCCGTGCCTGCCCCACATGAAGACTTCTCGGGCTTTTCGGTGGACCGGGCCTCCCAGGGTGCCCCTGCACCCGGCACCCTGCGACACCCCGAGAGATCCCACGGAGAAACGTCTCCGGCCACTCGCGCGGCACCTGCCTCGCTGGCGGGCGCCCCTTCCAACCTCCCCAGAGATACGTGAGCACGGACGCTTCTTCCCCATCTGGGTCCCCTCACAGGCTCTGTGAGTTCCTGCGGTTCCGCACGCCCTCGACTTGGCTGTGGTTCGGGGCTCTGTTCTGTTCTGTGTTTGCTCTCCGGCCCACGTGATCTCTCTGGCTAGGGCACCCAGGAAAAGCGAAAAGAAATCGAGTCCGTGTGAGTACTATTCAGGCATCAAGTGGGGATACCTACCAACGACCTCTAACGTGGATCCACCAAGATGGCGGCCGTGTGGGGTTCAGGAGGATCATTTTGCGTTTTCTGGGGGCGCTATTTGCTCTCAATGATTTCACGTGCCTTTGGGGCATGGCTCACGGAGATGGACGTGAAGCAGCAGGGCAGCCACATCTGGCGTCTCGGCCTAGCTAGGGCGGCTCCACGAGTGACCTCTCGGAACCGGGGCTGAGACCGCCATCCCTCCCCGGGCCCCCCTCGGTGGCTGGGTATGGGGGGGAGGAGGGGGAGGTTTCGGAGGGGAGACGGGAGATCTGGGCTTGTGGTTGGGGGCGCGCGGGGCCACACGTGTCATGTCATGATATTCCTGTGACGCTCCAACGAGATACGTATTATTCTCTCTTCTGCAGATTGCTATCTGTATCTGAATGGAAATGTATTAGACTCTTGAAATCTGAGCCTTGACGAGGGGTGCGCCCTGTACGTCTCGGGCTACAGGCAGCACACGGAAACTGAAGATATCAGGAATCACGTATAAAGGTTCAAGTCAAAGAAACGGACCTAGTTCAGTGGCAGACTTAGTCTTCCTCGCTGCAGCCTCAAGGTAAATGCTGGGGGTACCCAGTCTATTCTTGGGAAGATACAGTGTTTATCTTAACTGTTGCCAGCAGCGCAGCTTCTCCTCTACCGGAGTTGAAATTGAGATTTAGTTCTTGCAGCTAGTAGTTCTTTTTCAGAACATCTATCGGGAAGGATCTGAATAGCTTGTCATGTCCCTGAAAATATACTAGACAACATTTGGTTCAGCTCTCGTACCCAGAGACTGGGGAAATTAAGGTGGCACTAGAAATCGCACCTTTGCGTTATATAGTATCTTTCCTGGAAAACAGGGTGCTCTTAAACTCTAATTGTATCAAACAGTAGCAGGGATAAGAAGTGCACGATCCACAAGTTTCAGTAAAGCCGGCTCTCCCGCGCCTTAACATTGTATACATTGTTAACAAAAGTTTAGAATTGGACACTCGATGGCAACAAAGAGGCATCCTGTTTGGCGTTTCTTTGGACTGCAGCCGGGAGAGGAGCAGAGCCGACTTGTTCAGTCCCCGGTCCCGCTACTCCTAGGCCTTTCCTCACACTTGACCTTGGATGCTCTGGGGCAGGTTGTGTCTGCCACAAGCACTCGATTTGTCCGGAAGCACTGAATCCTCTGTTCGTTGACTTTGTTCCCAGGACTGTCTCAGGAGGTGACGATGTTTTCCCATGGGGGAATCTGTGTCAGAGGCTTGCCAACCATACTTTTCACGTGGTTCATGAAAAGCTCACCCGTCACCGGTCACCTGTCGACTCACCATCCGTACGAGAGTCAGCACCAACACGCCCGGCAGAGCTGAGCGTCAAGAAGGGGTTGCGTGGAAAGAGATTTGTGTGCTTGGTCCTGGTCCTGGTTATAGACAGAAAGTATCAAGGGGGAATAACTCCCAGAATAAGTAGGCTTGCCTGGAATGCGAAATAGTGAGAAGAGGCCTCGCGCTTGGAGGATGGGTCAGAGCTCTAGCCACGGGAGAGTGAAAAGGAAAGGCCCGGGAAAGGGCCGTGGGGCAGGGGACGGTCTGAGCCCAGCACCAGCGGTGAAGGACGAGGAGGCACCTTGAAAGAACGTGCTGTTCGGAGGTTTGTGGTAAGAGCACACCGGTGCTGCTAAAGATGAGGCTTGTGGAACCCAGATGGTGAAGAGGAGCCAGAAACAGGCCAGGAAGGATGAGAATCCTGTGTACTGAGGACCTGCACTTCACCAAGCCCACAGCAAAGGGTGCTGTCTAGATTCAAACCCAGTCACTTGCGCAAACGCCCCTCAGCCACCTCCTCATCTACAAGGCCGACAGATACTCGGTGCGTGAGGTGCGTGTACAGTCTAGGTGGACGGCACTCACATTATCGGGCAACCACACAGCTACTACGTGCTTTGAAAGAACCAACAGTGAGCTGATAGCTTTTTCTGGATCTGCCTATAAGCAAAGATACCGCTCGCTGCATACTGTGGATCTCGACTCCTGTCTCACGTCTCCATGAAGCCGTCAGAAAAGTCCTGTTCGTGCTCCCTCTCAGGCCAGGAATGACACTTAAAGTGTAACGTGCTCACGAAGTCCTCAGAGATTCATGGATTTGAATCGAGAAATTCCACCTGGTCCTTTCGCTCCCGATCCACTCCTGCTCTCACCGCTACTACCACACGGGTCAGACACGAGCGAGTTCCCCTGAATTAGCTTGCACACGTGGGGACGGAGTTAGCTTTCGGCACACGGATATTTAGAAATTCCATGGCAGTAGGCCAGGTATTCACATTATGTATCGGATATTCGCCTAATTTGATAATAAGAGAGCTCAGGCCTCAGGCGTAACTTCAGGCAGATTTCCCCTCCAACAGAAACAGCTCAGATGGGCTGGCAGCCCGAGAAAACGAGCAACTGCCACTGACAGACTGAGACACCCATGGGCTCCCTCCGCGGGGAGACCTTCTGCCAAGGCTTCTCCCTCAAGGGCCGTGACCCAGCCTGCGGGCATCAGCTGAGGAGAAGGGGAGGTGGGTGCCCCGGAAACCAGCCGCGCTCGAGTCAGTCTCCCAGGAGCTCTCATTCCAGCTCTGGACGCTCACTCCCGGGCCTGGGTTCCCACTCCCGCTTTCAGATGGATCCCAGGCCCTTCTTCAGAGAAGTTCCTCCAGATGAGTCCCCAGCCACCAGTGGGCCTCATTCGACCTTGCGGGACCTCCCTCCCCTTCTGAAGCTAGGTTCCGTCTCTCTCTTCACAAAACTTTACGTCCAAAATAGATTGTTAACAGTGACTTGCCGTTTCCTTTTGTTCTCACCATTATTCTGACTACTTGCATTTAATTCCGCTCACCTTCGGATTGCTTATGACACTCCAGGCCACCGGAAAAAAGAGAGTTTCCGTTCTGAGCTCAAAGATCCTCAGGCGGCATTTGGGCCTCACTTTACCTCTGCTGGAGACAGGAAGGTGGCAGGTGACCGGGACCTGCCAAGAGCAGAGCAGAAGCTGTGCCCCTGAGCAGTGGTGCCTGGCTCTCTCTCATTGGTCGCAGAGGGTCTGCAAGATTCGAGGGGGTTCTTGACGGCCCCACCATGCTGGCGAGCCGTGTCGTCTCATCTCATCGGGAATCTGACCCCTCATCAGCAAGCGTAGCCATGTGCCCGCACCCTGAGTCTCTAAACCCTTCCCAGACCATCGCTCGGCCCGCCTTCTCCTCTCGGGCAGAATGAACCTGGGCTTCTCTCCTGGGACAGGTCCTTCTGTGTCATGGGATGTCCTCTTTACTCCTATTGCCGGCAATAGGAGTATTGATGGGCTGCTCATAGGTCAGAGACTCCTCATTCGTATTACCCAGAGGCTTCTCTTCAGTCAGTAAATTTTGTTCCTTTGACGTTAAAGGGATTGCCTTTGAAGACTATCATTTCTGACCTAGTCGCAAACCGTCTCTTTTGAGGAACTTCCTTAGGGTTCCAGGGATTAAGAAAGACAGTTTGCTTCCATTGCAAAGGGCACAGATTCATTCCTCGATTGCAGGATCTAGATCTCCTGTGCCTCACACTCTAGCCAAAAAGGTATATTTTAAATATAAAAGGGCCAAGCATAAACCTACTACTTTCCCTTTCCATTATTATGATAATCATCTAATTCTCTTCAAGGCAACACAAATGTTTCTTACTAACTAGAAGGATCATGTCGCGGAAATTATAAAGAGAAAAACAGGGAATTACTTCATGATATCTCACTATATCCGTCTCTGATCCAGCGTACGAAACATCAAGGAAGTCCACGTGAAATATCATCTTTAAATAGAGCTCTCCGCTTTGAGAGAATAGAACTAAACTCATTAAAACTAAGTTTTCCAGCACGTGGCTGCTTTGAAATCTTGCATCCAACCAACAATTCTGGAACCTATGATAATTCGGAATTGAGTAACCGATGACACAAACACTCTATTAGTCAGGGGGACGTTTTGGATCGCCTGAGTTCTACGTTCTCAATGTTATCAAGCCAGACACAGTCCTCACGGTTTTTCATAGATCTTGTAATATCTTTTTTAAAATTTCAACTTTTTTGAGGTATAATTGAGATACAACATTGCAAGAAATTGAAATATAACTGTGGTGATTTCATGTGTTTACGATGTGAAAGGATTCCTCATCCAGTTAATTCATATCACCTCACATATTTCACCTTCTTTTTTTTTTTCTTCCCTCCATCTTTCCTACTTAGATTTTTATCTTCATATAAGATTTCATTTATACAAAACATGTCAAAAAGATTGCCGTGTTTTACGTGAGATCCTCAGACTCTATTCATCTTATAGCTGAATATTTGTTCCCTTTTACCAACCTCTCCCCATAGCCCTAGTAACCACTTTTCTACTCTCTGTATGAGTTTTACTTTTTCCGGGATGCAATATCAGAGCCAGTCCTGAAATGTCCTCCAATTACAATTCTTCTCTCAGAGTCATCAGTCCATTTTGTGTTCTCTTTCATGTTTTACAACATTACTCCTAACCAGCAATGGAGCGGGTGTGGCAGGCAATGAGCCAAGAAGATTTACAGGGTGGCATCCACTTACTGTGGGAATTAACCACGGCATTGATCAGTCTATCAACCTAGAAAGAGATCACTGGACATTGCACAAAAATTTGCTTATTTCTTTGTAGAAGTTTGGCATTAAACTAAACCCTTAGTTTGGGATGGGATGGGATGGGGTGGGATGGGATGGGATGGGATGGGATGGGGTGGGGGGTGGGGGGTGGAGGAAACGGGAGCACCCAGAACGAGGAGGAGGCTGTCGGCCGTGCCGAGACACGGAAACATCGCACGGCTGGGGACCCGTTCCCATCGTCTTCCCCGGGGTGTGAAAGAGACTTGGCCTCCCGTCTCCTGAGAGTTCATCTCCCCAGCAACAACGGTCAGGCAAGCTGTCGGGTGTGTGTGTGTTGCGGGGGGTTGGGGGGCGGGGTGGGGAGAAAAAAGAAGACACCTTTCAAGTGAAAGGAGGGAGCGTAAAGGTCACTGAACCCTCTGACAGCGGCCTTCCATTTTCCAGACCAGTGACACGTTCCCCCAAGTCGCCCGGTTCCAGAAAACGCTTTTCGGAAACAGAATCCTCGGGGCCCGCGAACTCCTGAGGAATCCTCGGATGAGCTTCCGGGCCAGGCTATACCGTAGGCAGCGTGCTTCCCCTGAAGCCAAAGCCACGGGCTCCAGAGGGCCGCGTCCAAGAAGCTGATCTCGTACGGAACCCGGTGTCTTCTTCTCTAGGACACTCCTAGAAGCAGCAAGAGTGCCAGTTTGTGAGACTCGAAGGTGAAGCCGGCACGACGTAAACCCAGCGATGTGTGCGGTCAGAGGCCCATCTAGATTCGAGCTCCAGTTCTGGAGGGGAGCAGTGGGGACAGGAGGGTGGCCTGCGAGTCCGCCGTCCCGTCCCCACTCCTCCTGTGAACATCCGCCCCGTGGAAGGTGTCGAGGAACCGCATGACCTGACCTGCGGGGTGAACCGTCGCCAAAGACAAAGAATTCCTCCAGCCAGGCGTTGTCCGCAGCCACGAACCCCTTCCCTCCGTCGCCCGGCCTTTCAGAATGCCACGTGGAGCCCTCTCGAGACGTGTGGGGCTTGGAGGTATGGGCCCCCGAATTCTCCTCGCCCGGCCCTGCAAGAAACCATTCCGTGCCTGCCCCACATGAAGACTTCTCGGGCTTTTCGGTGGACCGGGCCTCCCAGGGTGCCCCTGCACCCGGCACCCTGCGACACCCCGAGAGATCCCACGGAGAAACGTCTCCGGCCACTCGCGCGGCACCTGCCTCGCTGGCGGGCGCCCCTTCCAACCTCCCCAGAGATACGTGAGCACGGACGCTTCTTCCCCATCTGGGTCCCCTCACAGGCTCTGTGAGTTCCTGCGGTTCCGCACGCCCTCGACTTGGCTGTGGTTCGGGGCTCTGTTCTGTTCTGTGTTTGCTCTCCGGCCCACGTGATCTCTCTGGCTAGGGCACCCAGGAAAAGCGAAAAGAAATCGAGTCCGTGTGAGTACTATTCAGGCATCAAGTGGGGATACCTACCAACGACCTCTAACGTGGATCCACCAAGATGGCGGCCGTGTGGGGTTCAGGAGGATCATTTTGCGTTTTCTGGGGGCGCTATTTGCTCTCAATGATTTCACGTGCCTTTGGGGCATGGCTCACGGAGATGGACGTGAAGCAGCAGGGCAGCCACATCTGGCGTCTCGGCCTAGCTAGGGCGGCTCCACGAGTGACCTCTCGGAACCGGGGCTGAGACCGCCATCCCTCCCCGGGCCCCCCTCGGTGGCTGGGTATGGGGGGGAGGGGGGGGAGGTTTCGGAGGGGAGACGGGAGATCTGGGCTTGTGGTTGGGGGCGCGCGGGGCCACACGTGTCATGTCATGATATTCCTGTGACGCTCCAACGAGATACGTATTATTCTCTCTTCTGCAGATTGCTATCTGTATCTGAATGGAAATGTATTAGACTCTTGAAATCTGAGCCTTGACGAGGGGTGCGCCCTGTACGTCTCGGGCTACAGGCAGCACACGGAAACTGAAGATATCAGGAATCACGTATAAAGGTTCAAGTCAAAGAAACGGACCTAGTTCAGTGGCAGACTTAGTCTTCCTCGCTGCAGCCTCAAGGTAAATGCTGGGGGTACCCAGTCTATTCTTGGGAAGATACAGTGTTTATCTTAACTGTTGCCAGCAGCGCAGCTTCTCCTCTACCGGAGTTGAAATTGAGATTTAGTTCTTGCAGCTAGTAGTTCTTTTTCAGAACATCTATCGGGAAGGATCTGAATAGCTTGTCATGTCCCTGAAAATATACTAGACAACATTTGGTTCAGCTCTCGTACCCAGAGACTGGGGAAATTAAGGTGGCACTAGAAATCGCACCTTTGCGTTATATAGTATCTTTCCTGGAAAACAGGGTGCTCTTAAACTCTAATTGTATCAAACAGTAGCAGGGATAAGAAGTGCACGATCCACAAGTTTCAGTAAAGCCGGCTCTCCCGCGCCTTAACATTGTATACATTGTTAACAAAAGTTTAGAATTGGACACTCGATGGCAACAAAGAGGCATCCTGTTTGGCGTTTCTTTGGACTGCAGCCGGGAGAGGAGCAGAGCCGACTTGTTCAGTCCCCGGTCCCGCTACTCCTAGGCCTTTCCTCACACTTGACCTTGGATGCTCTGGGGCAGGTTGTGTCTGCCACAAGCACTCGATTTGTCCGGAAGCACTGAATCCTCTGTTCGTTGACTTTGTTCCCAGGACTGTCTCAGGAGGTGACGATGTTTTTCCATGGGGGAATCTGTGTCAGAGGCTTGCCAACCATACTTTTCACGTGGTTCATGAAAAGCTCACCCGTCACCGGTCACCTGTCGACTCACCATCCGTACGAGAGTCAGCACCAACACGCCCGGCAGAGCTGAGCGTCAAGAAGGGGTTGCGTGGAAAGAGATTTGTGTGCTTGGTCCTGGTCCTGGTTATAGACAGAAAGTATCAAGGGGGAATAACTCCCAGAATAAGTAGGCTTGCCTGGAATGCGAAATAGTGAGAAGAGGCCTCGCGCTTGGAGGATGGGTCAGAGCTCTAGCCACGGGAGAGTGAAAAGGAAAGGCCCGGGAAAGGGCCGTGGGGCAGGGGACGGTCTGAGCCCAGCACCAGCGGTGAAGGACGAGGAGGCACCTTGAAAGAACGTGCTGTTCGGAGGTTTGTGGTAAGAGCACACCGGTGCTGCTAAAGATGAGGCTTGTGGAACCCAGATGGTGAAGAGGAGCCAGAAACAGGCCAGGAAGGATGAGAATCCTGTGTACTGAGGACCTGCACTTCACCAAGCCCACAGCAAAGGGTGCTGTCTAGATTCAAACCCAGTCACTTGCGCAAACGCCCCTCAGCCACCTCCTCATCTACAAGGCCGACAGATACTCGGTGCGTGAGGTGCGTGTACAGTCTAGGTGGACGGCACTCACATTATCGGGCAACCACACAGCTACTACGTGCTTTGAAAGAACCAACAGTGAGCTGATAGCTTTTTCTGGATCTGCCTATAAGCAAAGATACCGCTCGCTGCATACTGTGGATCTCGACTCCTGTCTCACGTCTCCATGAAGCCGTCAGAAAAGTCCTGTTCGTGCTCCCTCTCAGGCCAGGAATGACACTTAAAGTGTAACGTGCTCACGAAGTCCTCAGAGATTCATGGATTTGAATCGAGAAATTCCACCTGGTCCTTTCGCTCCCGATCCACTCCTGCTCTCACCGCTACTACCACACGGGTCAGACACGAGCGAGTTCCCCTGAATTAGCTTGCACACGTGGGGACGGAGTTAGCTTTCGGCACACGGATATTTAGAAATTCCATGGCAGTAGGCCAGGTATTCACATTATGTATCGGATATTCGCCTAATTTGATAATAAGAGAGCTCAGGCCTCAGGCGTAACTTCAGGCAGATTTCCCCTCCAACAGAAACAGCTCAGATGGGCTGGCAGCCCGAGAAAACGAGCAACTGCCACTGACAGACTGAGACACCCATGGGCTCCCTCCGCGGGGAGACCTTCTGCCAAGGCTTCTCCCTCAAGGGCCGTGACCCAGCCTGCGGGCATCAGCTGAGGAGAAGGGGAGGTGGGTGCCCCGGAAACCAGCCGCGCTCGAGTCAGTCTCCCAGGAGCTCTCATTCCAGCTCTGGACGCTCACTCCCGGGCCTGGGTTCCCACTCCCGCTTTCAGATGGATCCCAGGCCCTTCTTCAGAGAAGTTCCTCCAGATGAGTCCCCAGCCACCAGTGGGCCTCATTCGACCTTGCGGGACCTCCCTCCCCTTCTGAAGCTAGGTTCCGTCTCTCTCTTCACAAAACTTTACGTCCAAAATAGATTGTTAACAGTGACTTGCCGTTTCCTTTTGTTCTCACCATTATTCTGACTACTTGCATTTAATTCCGCTCACCTTCGGATTGCTTATGACACTCCAGGCCACCGGAAAAAAGAGAGTTTCCGTTCTGAGCTCAAAGATCCTCAGGCGGCATTTGGGCCTCACTTTACCTCTGCTGGAGACAGGAAGGTGGCAGGTGACCGGGACCTGCCAAGAGCAGAGCAGAAGCTGTGCCCCTGAGCAGTGGTGCCTGGCTCTCTCTCATTGGTCGCAGAGGGTCTGCAAGATTCGAGGGGGTTCTTGACGGCCCCACCATGCTGGCGAGCCGTGTCGTCTCATCTCATCGGGAATCTGACCCCTCATCAGCAAGCGTAGCCATGTGCCCGCACCCTGAGTCTCTAAACCCTTCCCAGACCATCGCTCGGCCCGCCTTCTCCTCTCGGGCAGAATGAACCTGGGCTTCTCTCCTGGGACAGGTCCTTCTGTGTCATGGGATGTCCTCTTTACTCCTATTGCCGGCAATAGGAGTATTGATGGGCTGCTCATAGGTCAGAGACTCCTCATTCGTATTACCCAGAGGCTTCTCTTCAGTCAGTAAATTTTGTTCCTTTGACGTTAAAGGGATTGCCTTTGAAGACTATCATTTCTGACCTAGTCGCAAACCGTCTCTTTTGAGGAACTTCCTTAGGGTTCCAGGGATTAAGAAAGACAGTTTGCTTCCATTGCAAAGGGCACAGATTCATTCCTCGATTGCAGGATCTAGATCTCCTGTGCCTCACACTCTAGCCAAAAAGGTATATTTTAAATATAAAAGGGCCAAGCATAAACCTACTACTTTCCCTTTCCATTATTATGATAATCATCTAATTCTCTTCAAGGCAACACAAATGTTTCTTACTAACTAGAAGGATCATGTCGCGGAAATTATAAAGAGAAAAACAGGGAATTACTTCATGATATCTCACTATATCCGTCTCTGATCCAGCGTACGAAACATCAAGGAAGTCCACGTGAAATATCATCTTTAAATAGAGCTCTCCGCTTTGAGAGAATAGAACTAAACTCATTAAAACTAAGTTTTCCAGCATGTGGCTGCTTTGAAATCTTGCATCCAACCAACAATTCTGGAACCTATGATAATTCGGAATTGAGTAACCGATGACACAAACACTCTATTAGTCAGGGGGACGTTTTGGATCGCCTGAGTTCTACGTTCTCAATGTTATCAAGCCAGACACAGTCCTCACGGTTTTTCATAGATCTTGTAATATCTTTTTTAAAATTTCAACTTTTTTGAGGTATAATTGAGATACAACATTGCAAGAAATTGAAATATAACTGTGGTGATTTCATGTGTTTACGATGTGAAAGGATTCCTCATCCAGTTAATTCATATCACCTCACATATTTCACCTTCTTTTTTTTTTTCTTCCCTCCATCTTTCCTACTTAGATTTTTATCTTCATATAAGATTTCATTTATACAAAACATGTCAAAAAGATTGCCGTGTTTTACGTGAGATCCTCAGACTCTATTCATCTTATAGCTGAATATTTGTTCCCTTTTACCAACCTCTCCCCATAGCCCTAGTAACCACTTTTCTACTCTCTGTATGAGTTTTACTTTTTCCGGGATGCAATATCAGAGCCAGTCCTGAAATGTCCTCCAATTACAATTCTTCTCTCAGAGTCATCAGTCCATTTTGTGTTCTCTTTCATGTTTTACAACATTACTCCTAACCAGCAATGGAGCGGGTGTGGCAGGCAATGAGCCAAGAAGATTTACAGGGTGGCATCCACTTACTGTGGGAATTAACCACGGCATTGATCAGTCTATCAACCTAGAAAGAGATCACTGGACATTGCACAAAAATTTGCTTATTTCTTTGTAGAAGTTTGGCATTAAACTAAACCCTTAGTTTGGGATGGGATGGGATGGGGTGGGATGGGATGGGATGGGATGGGATGGGGTGGGGGGTGGGGGGTGGAGGAAACGGGAGCACCCAGAACGAGGAGGAGGCTGTCGGCCGTGCCGAGACACGGAAACATCGCACGGCTGGGGACCCGTTCCCATCGTCTTCCCCGGGGTGTGAAAGAGACTTGGCCTCCCGTCTCCTGAGAGTTCATCTCCCCAGCAACAACGGTCAGGCAAGCTGTCGGGTGTGTGTGTGTTGCGGGGGGTTGGGGGGCGGGGTGGGGAGAAAAAAGAAGACACCTTTCAAGTGAAAGGAGGGAGCGTAAAGGTCACTGAACCCTCTGACAGCGGCCTTCCATTTTCCAGACCAGTGACACGTTCCCCCAAGTCGCCCGGTTCCAGAAAACGCTTTTCGGAAACAGAATCCTCGGGGCCCGCGAACTCCTGAGGAATCCTCGGATGAGCTTCCGGGCCAGGCTATACCGTAGGCAGCGTGCTTCCCCTGAAGCCAAAGCCACGGGCTCCAGAGGGCCGCGTCCAAGAAGCTGATCTCGTACGGAACCCGGTGTCTTCTTCTCTAGGACACTCCTAGAAGCAGCAAGAGTGCCAGTTTGTGAGACTCGAAGGTGAAGCCGGCACGACGTAAACCCAGCGATGTGTGCGGTCAGAGGCCCATCTAGATTCGAGCTCCAGTTCTGGAGGGGAGCAGTGGGGACAGGAGGGTGGCCTGCGAGTCCGCTGTCCCGTCCCCACTCCTCCTGTGAACATCCGCCCCGTGGAAGGTGTCGAGGAACCGCATGACCTGACCTGCGGGGTGAACCGTCGCCAAAGACAAAGAATTCCTCCAGCCAGGCGTTGTCCGCAGCCACGAACCCCTTCCCTCCGTCGCCCGGCCTTTCAGAATGCCACGTGGAGCCCTCTCGAGACGTGTGGGGCTTGGAGGTATGGGCCCCCGAATTCTCCTCGCCCGGCCCTGCAAGAAACCATTCCATGCCTGCCCCACATGAAGACTTCTCGGGCTTTTCGGTGGACCGGGCCTCCCAGGGTGCCCCTGCACCCGGCACCCTGCGACACCCCGAGAGATCCCACGGAGAAACGTCTCCGGCCACTCGCGCGGCACCTGCCTCGCTGGCGGGCGCCCCTTCCAACCTCCCCAGAGATACGTGAGCACGGACGCTTCTTCCCCATCTGGGTCCCCTCACAGGCTCTGTGAGTTCCTGCGGTTCCGCACGCCCTCGACTTGGCTGTGGTTCGGGGCTCTGTTCTGTTCTGTGTTTGCTCTCCGGCCCACGTGATCTCTCTGGCTAGGGCACCCAGGAAAAGCGAAAAGAAATCGAGTCCGTGTGAGTACTATTCAGGCATCAAGTGGGGATACCTACCAACGACCTCTAACGTGGATCCACCAAGATGGCGGCCGTGTGGGGTTCAGGAGGATCATTTTGCGTTTTCTGGGGGCGCTATTTGCTCTCAATGATTTCACGTGCCTTTGGGGCATGGCTCACGGAGATGGACGTGAAGCAGCAGGGCAGCCACATCTGGCGTCTCGGCCTAGCTAGGGCGGCTCCACGAGTGACCTCTCGGAACCGGGGCTGAGACCGCCATCCCTCCCCGGGCCCCCCTCGGTGGCTGGGTATGGGGGGGAGGAGGGGGAGGTTTCGGAGGGGAGACGGGAGATCTGGGCTTGTGGTTGGGGGCGCGCGGGGCCACACGTGTCATGTCATGATATTCCTGTGACGCTCCAACGAGATACGTATTATTCTCTCTTCTGCAGATTGCTATCTGTATCTGAATGGAAATGTATTAGACTCTTGAAATCTGAGCCTTGACGAGGGGTGCGCCCTGTACGTCTCGGGCTACAGGCAGCACACGGAAACTGAAGATATCAGGAATCACGTATAAAGGTTCAAGTCAAAGAAACGGACCTAGTTCAGTGGCAGACTTAGTCTTCCTCGCTGCAGCCTCAAGGTAAATGCTGGGGGTACCCAGTCTATTCTTGGGAAGATACAGTGTTTATCTTAACTGTTGCCAGCAGCGCAGCTTCTCCTCTACCGGAGTTGAAATTGAGATTTAGTTCTTGCAGCTAGTAGTTCTTTTTCAGAACATCTATCGGGAAGGATCTGAATAGCTTGTCATGTCCCTGAAAATATACTAGACAACATTTGGTTCAGCTCTCGTACCCAGAGACTGGGGAAATTAAGGTGGCACTAGAAATCGCACCTTTGCGTTATATAGTATCTTTCCTGGAAAACAGGGTGCTCTTAAACTCTAATTGTATCAAACAGTAGCAGGGATAAGAAGTGCACGATCCACAAGTTTCAGTAAAGCCGGCTCTCCCGCGCCTTAACATTGTATACATTGTTAACAAAAGTTTAGAATTGGACACTCGATGGCAACAAAGAGGCATCCTGTTTGGCGTTTCTTTGGACTGCAGCCGGGAGAGGAGCAGAGCCGACTTGTTCAGTCCCCGGTCCCGCTACTCCTAGGCCTTTCCTCACACTTGACCTTGGATGCTCTGGGGCAGGTTGTGTCTGCCACAAGCACTCGATTTGTCCGGAAGCACTGAATCCTCTGTTCGTTGACTTTGTTCCCAGGACTGTCTCAGGAGGTGACGATGTTTTTCCATGGGGGAATCTGTGTCAGAGGCTTGCCAACCATACTTTTCACGTGGTTCATGAAAAGCTCACCCGTCACCGGTCACCTGTCGACTCACCATCCGTACGAGAGTCAGCACCAACACGCCCGGCAGAGCTGAGCGTCAAGAAGGGGTTGCGTGGAAAGAGATTTGTGTGCTTGGTCCTGGTCCTGGTTATAGACAGAAAGTATCAAGGGGGAATAACTCCCAGAATAAGTAGGCTTGCCTGGAATGCGAAATAGTGAGAAGAGGCCTCGCGCTTGGAGGATGGGTCAGAGCTCTAGCCACGGGAGAGTGAAAAGGAAAGGCCCGGGAAAGGGCCGTGGGGCAGGGGACGGTCTGAGCCCAGCACCAGCGGTGAAGGACGAGGAGGCACCTTGAAAGAACGTGCTGTTCGGAGGTTTGTGGTAAGAGCACACCGGTGCTGCTAAAGATGAGGCTTGTGGAACCCAGATGGTGAAGAGGAGCCAGAAACAGGCCAGGAAGGATGAGAATCCTGTGTACTGAGGACCTGCACTTCACCAAGCCCACAGCAAAGGGTGCTGTCTAGATTCAAACCCAGTCACTTGCGCAAACGCCCCTCAGCCACCTCCTCATCTACAAGGCCGACAGATACTCGGTGCGTGAGGTGCGTGTACAGTCTAGGTGGACGGCACTCACATTATCGGGCAACCACACAGCTACTACGTGCTTTGAAAGAACCAACAGTGAGCTGATAGCTTTTTCTGGATCTGCCTATAAGCAAAGATACCGCTCGCTGCATACTGTGGATCTCGACTCCTGTCTCACGTCTCCATGAAGCCGTCAGAAAAGTCCTGTTCGTGCTCCCTCTCAGGCCAGGAATGACACTTAAAGTGTAACGTGCTCACGAAGTCCTCAGAGATTCATGGATTTGAATCGAGAAATTCCACCTGGTCCTTTCGCTCCCGATCCACTCCTGCTCTCACCGCTACTACCACACGGGTCAGACACGAGCGAGTTCCCCTGAATTAGCTTGCACACGTGGGGACGGAGTTAGCTTTCGGCACACGGATATTTAGAAATTCCATGGCAGTAGGCCAGGTATTCACATTATGTATCGGATATTCGCCTAATTTGATAATAAGAGAGCTCAGGCCTCAGGCGTAACTTCAGGCAGATTTCCCCTCCAACAGAAACAGCTCAGATGGGCTGGCAGCCCGAGAAAACGAGCAACTGCCACTGACAGACTGAGACACCCATGGGCTCCCTCCGCGGGGAGACCTTCTGCCAAGGCTTCTCCCTCAAGGGCCGTGACCCAGCCTGCGGGCATCAGCTGAGGAGAAGGGGAGGTGGGTGCCCCGGAAACCAGCCGCGCTCGAGTCAGTCTCCCAGGAGCTCTCATTCCAGCTCTGGACGCTCACTCCCGGGCCTGGGTTCCCACTCCCGCTTTCAGATGGATCCCAGGCCCTTCTTCAGAGAAGTTCCTCCAGATGAGTCCCCAGCCACCAGTGGGCCTCATTCGACCTTGCGGGACCTCCCTCCCCTTCTGAAGCTAGGTTCCGTCTCTCTCTTCACAAAACTTTACGTCCAAAATAGATTGTTAACAGTGACTTGCCGTTTCCTTTTGTTCTCACCATTATTCTGACTACTTGCATTTAATTCCGCTCACCTTCGGATTGCTTATGACACTCCAGGCCACCGGAAAAAAGAGAGTTTCCGTTCTGAGCTCAAAGATCCTCAGGCGGCATTTGGGCCTCACTTTACCTCTGCTGGAGACAGGAAGGTGGCAGGTGACCGGGACCTGCCAAGAGCAGAGCAGAAGCTGTGCCCCTGAGCAGTGGTGCCTGGCTCTCTCTCATTGGTCGCAGAGGGTCTGCAAGATTCGAGGGGGTTCTTGACGGCCCCACCATGCTGGCGAGCCGTGTCGTCTCATCTCATCGGGAATCTGACCCCTCATCAGCAAGCGTAGCCATGTGCCCGCACCCTGAGTCTCTAAACCCTTCCCAGACCATCGCTCGGCCCGCCTTCTCCTCTCGGGCAGAATGAACCTGGGCTTCTCTCCTGGGACAGGTCCTTCTGTGTCATGGGATGTCCTCTTTACTCCTATTGCCGGCAATAGGAGTATTGATGGGCTGCTCATAGGTCAGAGACTCCTCATTCGTATTACCCAGAGGCTTCTCTTCAGTCAGTAAATTTTGTTCCTTTGACGTTAAAGGGATTGCCTTTGAAGACTATCATTTCTGACCTAGTCGCAAACCGTCTCTTTTGAGGAACTTCCTTAGGGTTCCAGGGATTAAGAAAGACAGTTTGCTTCCATTGCAAAGGGCACAGATTCATTCCTCGATTGCAGGATCTAGATCTCCTGTGCCTCACACTCTAGCCAAAAAGGTATATTTTAAATATAAAAGGGCCAAGCATAAACCTACTACTTTCCCTTTCCATTATTATGATAATCATCTAATTCTCTTCAAGGCAACACAAATGTTTCTTACTAACTAGAAGGATCATGTCGCGGAAATTATAAAGAGAAAAACAGGGAATTACTTCATGATATCTCACTATATCCGTCTCTGATCCAGCGTACGAAACATCAAGGAAGTCCACGTGAAATATCATCTTTAAATAGAGCTCTCCGCTTTGAGAGAATAGAACTAAACTCATTAAAACTAAGTTTTCCAGCACGTGGCTGCTTTGAAATCTTGCATCCAACCAACAATTCTGGAACCTATGATAATTCGGAATTGAGTAACCGATGACACAAACACTCTATTAGTCAGGGGGACGTTTTGGATCGCCTGAGTTCTACGTTCTCAATGTTATCAAGCCAGACACAGTCCTCACGGTTTTTCATAGATCTTGTAATATCTTTTTTAAAATTTCAACTTTTTTGAGGTATAATTGACATACAACATTGCAAGAAATTGAAATATAACTGTGGTGATTTCATGTGTTTACGATGTGAAAGGATTCCTCATCCAGTTAATTCATATCACCTCACATATTTCACCTTCTTTTTTTTTTTCTTCCCTCCATCTTTCCTACTTAGATTTTTATCTTCATATAAGATTTCATTTATACAAAACATGTCAAAAAGATTGCCGTGTTTTACGTGAGATCCTCAGACTCTATTCATCTTATAGCTGAATATTTGTTCCCTTTTACCAACCTCTCCCCATAGCCCTAGTAACCACTTTTCTACTCTCTGTATGAGTTTTACTTTTTCCGGGATGCAATATCAGAGCCAGTCCTGAAATGTCCTCCAATTACAATTCTTCTCTCAGAGTCATCAGTCCATTTTGTGTTCTCTTTCATGTTTTACAACATTACTCCTAACCAGCAATGGAGCGGGTGTGGCAGGCAATGAGCCAAGAAGATTTACAGGGTGGCATCCACTTACTGTGGGAATTAACCACGGCATTGATCAGTCTATCAACCTAGAAAGAGATCACTGGACATTGCACAAAAATTTGCTTATTTCTTTGTAGAAGTTTGGCATTAAACTAAACCCTTAGTTTGGGATGGGATGGGATGGGGTGGGATGGGATGGGATGGGATGGGATGGGGTGGGGGGTGGGGGGTGGAGGAAACGGGAGCACCCAGAACGAGGAGGAGGCTGTCGGCCGTGCCGAGACACGGAAACATCGCACGGCTGGGGACCCGTTCCCATCGTCTTCCCCGGGGTGTGAAAGAGACTTGGCCTCCCGTCTCCTGAGAGTTCATCTCCCCAGCAACAACGGTCAGGCAAGCTGTCGGGTGTGTGTGTGTTGCGGGGGGTTGGGGGGCGGGGTGGGGAGAAAAAAGAAGACACCTTTCAAGTGAAAGGAGGGAGCGTAAAGGTCACTGAACCCTCTGACAGCGGCCTTCCATTTTCCAGACCAGTGACACGTTCCCCCAAGTCGCCCGGTTCCAGAAAACGCTTTTCGGAAACAGAATCCTCGGGGCCCGCGAACTCCTGAGGAATCCTCGGATGAGCTTCCGGGCCAGGCTATACCGTAGGCAGCGTGCTTCCCCTGAAGCCAAAGCCACGGGCTCCAGAGGGCCGCGTCCAAGAAGCTGATCTCGTACGGAACCCGGTGTCTTCTTCTCTAGGACACTCCTAGAAGCAGCAAGAGTGCCAGTTTGTGAGACTCGAAGGTGAAGCCGGCACGACGTAAACCCAGCGATGTGTGCGGTCAGAGGCCCATCTAGATTCGAGCTCCAGTTCTGGAGGGGAGCAGTGGGGACAGGAGGGTGGCCTGCGAGTCCGCCGTCCCGTCCCCACTCCTCCTGTGAACATCCGCCCCGTGGAAGGTGTCGAGGAACCGCATGACCTGACCTGCGGGGTGAACCGTCGCCAAAGACAAAGAATTCCTCCAGCCAGGCGTTGTCCGCAGCCACGAACCCCTTCCCTCCGTCGCCCGGCCTTTCAGAATGCCACGTGGAGCCCTCTCGAGACGTGTGGGGCTTGGAGGTATGGGCCCCCGAATTCTCCTCGCCCGGCCCTGCAAGAAACCATTCCGTGCCTGCCCCACATGAAGACTTCTCGGGCTTTTCGGTGGACCGGGCCTCCCAGGGTGCCCCTGCACCCGGCACCCTGCGACACCCCGAGAGATCCCACGGAGAAACGTCTCCGGCCACTCGCGCGGCACCTGCCTCGCTGGCGGGCGCCCCTTCCAACCTCCCCAGAGATACGTGAGCACGGACGCTTCTTCCCCATCTGGGTCCCCTCACAGGCTCTGTGAGTTCCTGCGGTTCCGCACGCCCTCGACTTGGCTGTGGTTCGGGGCTCTGTTCTGTTCTGTGTTTGCTCTCCGGCCCACGTGATCTCTCTGGCTAGGGCACCCAGGAAAAGCGAAAAGAAATCGAGTCCGTGTGAGTACTATTCAGGCATCAAGTGGGGATACCTACCAACGACCTCTAACGTGGATCCACCAAGATGGCGGCCGTGTGGGGTTCAGGAGGATCATTTTGCGTTTTCTGGGGGCGCTATTTGCTCTCAATGATTTCACGTGCCTTTGGGGCATGGCTCACGGAGATGGACGTGAAGCAGCAGGGCAGCCACATCTGGCGTCTCGGCCTAGCTAGGGCGGCTCCACGAGTGACCTCTCGGAACCGGGGCTGAGACCGCCATCCCTCCCCGGGCCCCCCTCGGTGGCTGGGTATGGGGGGGAGGGGGGGGAGGTTTCGGAGGGGAGACGGGAGATCTGGGCTTGTGGTTGGGGGCGCGCGGGGCCACACGTGTCATGTCATGATATTCCTGTGACGCTCCAACGAGATACGTATTATTCTCTCTTCTGCAGATTGCTATCTGTATCTGAATGGAAATGTATTAGACTCTTGAAATCTGAGCCTTGACGAGGGGTGCGCCCTGTACGTCTCGGGCTACAGGCAGCACACGGAAACTGAAGATATCAGGAATCACGTATAAAGGTTCAAGTCAAAGAAACGGACCTAGTTCAGTGGCAGACTTAGTCTTCCTCGCTGCAGCCTCAAGGTAAATGCTGGGGGTACCCAGTCTATTCTTGGGAAGATACAGTGTTTATCTTAACTGTTGCCAGCAGCGCAGCTTCTCCTCTACCGGAGTTGAAATTGAGATTTAGTTCTTGCAGCTAGTAGTTCTTTTTCAGAACATCTATCGGGAAGGATCTGAATAGCTTGTCATGTCCCTGAAAATATACTAGACAACATTTGGTTCAGCTCTCGTACCCAGAGACTGGGGAAATTAAGGTGGCACTAGAAATCGCACCTTTGCGTTATATAGTATCTTTCCTGGAAAACAGGGTGCTCTTAAACTCTAATTGTATCAAACAGTAGCAGGGATAAGAAGTGCACGATCCACAAGTTTCAGTAAAGCCGGCTCTCCCGCGCCTTAACATTGTATACATTGTTAACAAAAGTTTAGAATTGGACACTCGATGGCAACAAAGAGGCATCCTGTTTGGCGTTTCTTTGGACTGCAGCCGGGAGAGGAGCAGAGCCGACTTGTTCAGTCCCCGGTCCCGCTACTCCTAGGCCTTTCCTCACACTTGACCTTGGATGCTCTGGGGCAGGTTGTGTCTGCCACAAGCACTCGATTTGTCCGGAAGCACTGAATCCTCTGTTCGTTGACTTTGTTCCCAGGACTGTCTCAGGAGGTGACGATGTTTTTCCATGGGGGAATCTGTGTCAGAGGCTTGCCAACCATACTTTTCACGTGGTTCATGAAAAGCTCACCCGTCACCGGTCACCTGTCGACTCACCATCCGTACGAGAGTCAGCACCAACACGCCCGGCAGAGCTGAGCGTCAAGAAGGGGTTGCGTGGAAAGAGATTTGTGTGCTTGGTCCTGGTCCTGGTTATAGACAGAAAGTATCAAGGGGGAATAACTCCCAGAATAAGTAGGCTTGCCTGGAATGCGAAATAGTGAGAAGAGGCCTCGCGCTTGGAGGATGGGTCAGAGCTCTAGCCACGGGAGAGTGAAAAGGAAAGGCCCGGGAAAGGGCCGTGGGGCAGGGGACGGTCTGAGCCCAGCACCAGCGGTGAAGGACGAGGAGGCACCTTGAAAGAACGTGCTGTTCGGAGGTTTGTGGTAAGAGCACACCGGTGCTGCTAAAGATGAGGCTTGTGGAACCCAGATGGTGAAGAGGAGCCAGAAACAGGCCAGGAAGGATGAGAATCCTGTGTACTGAGGACCTGCACTTCACCAAGCCCACAGCAAAGGGTGCTGTCTAGATTCAAACCCAGTCACTTGCGCAAACGCCCCTCAGCCACCTCCTCATCTACAAGGCCGACAGATACTCGGTGCGTGAGGTGCGTGTACAGTCTAGGTGGACGGCACTCACATTATCGGGCAACCACACAGCTACTACGTGCTTTGAAAGAACCAACAGTGAGCTGATAGCTTTTTCTGGATCTGCCTATAAGCAAAGATACCGCTCGCTGCATACTGTGGATCTCGACTCCTGTCTCACGTCTCCATGAAGCCGTCAGAAAAGTCCTGTTCGTGCTCCCTCTCAGGCCAGGAATGACACTTAAAGTGTAACGTGCTCACGAAGTCCTCAGAGATTCATGGATTTGAATCGAGAAATTCCACCTGGTCCTTTCGCTCCCGATCCACTCCTGCTCTCACCGCTACTACCACACGGGTCAGACACGAGCGAGTTCCCCTGAATTAGCTTGCACACGTGGGGACGGAGTTAGCTTTCGGCACACGGATATTTAGAAATTCCATGGCAGTAGGCCAGGTATTCACATTATGTATCGGATATTCGCCTAATTTGATAATAAGAGAGCTCAGGCCTCAGGCGTAACTTCAGGCAGATTTCCCCTCCAACAGAAACAGCTCAGATGGGCTGGCAGCCCGAGAAAACGAGCAACTGCCACTGACAGACTGAGACACCCATGGGCTCCCTCCGCGGGGAGACCTTCTGCCAAGGCTTCTCCCTCAAGGGCCGTGACCCAGCCTGCGGGCATCAGCTGAGGAGAAGGGGAGGTGGGTGCCCCGGAAACCAGCCGCGCTCGAGTCAGTCTCCCAGGAGCTCTCATTCCAGCTCTGGACGCTCACTCCCGGGCCTGGGTTCCCACTCCCGCTTTCAGATGGATCCCAGGCCCTTCTTCAGAGAAGTTCCTCCAGATGAGTCCCCAGCCACCAGTGGGCCTCATTCGACCTTGCGGGACCTCCCTCCCCTTCTGAAGCTAGGTTCCGTCTCTCTCTTCACAAAACTTTACGTCCAAAATAGATTGTTAACAGTGACTTGCCGTTTCCTTTTGTTCTCACCATTATTCTGACTACTTGCATTTAATTCCGCTCACCTTCGGATTGCTTATGACACTCCAGGCCACCGGAAAAAAGAGAGTTTCCGTTCTGAGCTCAAAGATCCTCAGGCGGCATTTGGGCCTCACTTTACCTCTGCTGGAGACAGGAAGGTGGCAGGTGACCGGGACCTGCCAAGAGCAGAGCAGAAGCTGTGCCCCTGAGCAGTGGTGCCTGGCTCTCTCTCATTGGTCGCAGAGGGTCTGCAAGATTCGAGGGGGTTCTTGACGGCCCCACCATGCTGGCGAGCCGTGTCGTCTCATCTCATCGGGAATCTGACCCCTCATCAGCAAGCGTAGCCATGTGCCCGCACCCTGAGTCTCTAAACCCTTCCCAGACCATCGCTCGGCCCGCCTTCTCCTCTCGGGCAGAATGAACCTGGGCTTCTCTCCTGGGACAGGTCCTTCTGTGTCATGGGATGTCCTCTTTACTCCTATTGCCGGCAATAGGAGTATTGATGGGCTGCTCATAGGTCAGAGACTCCTCATTCGTATTACCCAGAGGCTTCTCTTCAGTCAGTAAATTTTGTTCCTTTGACGTTAAAGGGATTGCCTTTGAAGACTATCATTTCTGACCTAGTCGCAAACCGTCTCTTTTGAGGAACTTCCTTAGGGTTCCAGGGATTAAGAAAGACAGTTTGCTTCCATTGCAAAGGGCACAGATTCATTCCTCGATTGCAGGATCTAGATCTCCTGTGCCTCACACTCTAGCCAAAAAGGTATATTTTAAATATAAAAGGGCCAAGCATAAACCTACTACTTTCCCTTTCCATTATTATGATAATCATCTAATTCTCTTCAAGGCAACACAAATGTTTCTTACTAACTAGAAGGATCATGTCGCGGAAATTATAAAGAGAAAAACAGGGAATTACTTCATGATATCTCACTATATCCGTCTCTGATCCAGCGTACGAAACATCAAGGAAGTCCACGTGAAATATCATCTTTAAATAGAGCTCTCCGCTTTGAGAGAATAGAACTAAACTCATTAAAACTAAGTTTTCCAGCATGTGGCTGCTTTGAAATCTTGCATCCAACCAACAATTCTGGAACCTATGATAATTCGGAATTGAGTAACCGATGACACAAACACTCTATTAGTCAGGGGGACGTTTTGGATCGCCTGAGTTCTACGTTCTCAATGTTATCAAGCCAGACACAGTCCTCACGGTTTTTCATAGATCTTGTAATATCTTTTTTAAAATTTCAACTTTTTTGAGGTATAATTGAGATACAACATTGCAAGAAATTGAAATATAACTGTGGTGATTTCATGTGTTTACGATGTGAAAGGATTCCTCATCCAGTTAATTCATATCACCTCACATATTTCACCTTCTTTTTTTTTTTCTTCCCTCCATCTTTCCTACTTAGATTTTTATCTTCATATAAGATTTCATTTATACAAAACATGTCAAAAAGATTGCCGTGTTTTACGTGAGATCCTCAGACTCTATTCATCTTATAGCTGAATATTTGTTCCCTTTTACCAACCTCTCCCCATAGCCCTAGTAACCACTTTTCTACTCTCTGTATGAGTTTTACTTTTTCCGGGATGCAATATCAGAGCCAGTCCTGAAATGTCCTCCAATTACAATTCTTCTCTCAGAGTCATCAGTCCATTTTGTGTTCTCTTTCATGTTTTACAACATTACTCCTAACCAGCAATGGAGCGGGTGTGGCAGGCAATGAGCCAAGAAGATTTACAGGGTGGCATCCACTTACTGTGGGAATTAACCACGGCATTGATCAGTCTATCAACCTAGAAAGAGATCACTGGACATTGCACAAAAATTTGCTTATTTCTTTGTAGAAGTTTGGCATTAAACTAAACCCTTAGTTTGGGATGGGATGGGATGGGGTGGGATGGGATGGGATGGGATGGGATGGGGTGGGGGGTGGGGGGTGGAGGAAACGGGAGCACCCAGAACGAGGAGGAGGCTGTCGGCCGTGCCGAGACACGGAAACATCGCACGGCTGGGGACCCGTTCCCATCGTCTTCCCCGGGGTGTGAAAGAGACTTGGCCTCCCGTCTCCTGAGAGTTCATCTCCCCAGCAACAACGGTCAGGCAAGCTGTCGGGTGTGTGTGTGTTGCGGGGGGTTGGGGGGCGGGGTGGGGAGAAAAAAGAAGACACCTTTCAAGTGAAAGGAGGGAGCGTAAAGGTCACTGAACCCTCTGACAGCGGCCTTCCATTTTCCAGACCAGTGACACGTTCCCCCAAGTCGCCCGGTTCCAGAAAACGCTTTTCGGAAACAGAATCCTCGGGGCCCGCGAACTCCTGAGGAATCCTCGGATGAGCTTCCGGGCCAGGCTATACCGTAGGCAGCGTGCTTCCCCTGAAGCCAAAGCCACGGGCTCCAGAGGGCCGCGTCCAAGAAGCTGATCTCGTACGGAACCCGGTGTCTTCTTCTCTAGGACACTCCTAGAAGCAGCAAGAGTGCCAGTTTGTGAGACTCGAAGGTGAAGCCGGCACGACGTAAACCCAGCGATGTGTGCGGTCAGAGGCCCATCTAGATTCGAGCTCCAGTTCTGGAGGGGAGCAGTGGGGACAGGAGGGTGGCCTGCGAGTCCGCCGTCCCGTCCCCACTCCTCCTGTGAACATCCGCCCCGTGGAAGGTGTCGAGGAACCGCATGACCTGACCTGCGGGGTGAACCGTCGCCAAAGACAAAGAATTCCTCCAGCCAGGCGTTGTCCGCAGCCACGAACCCCTTCCCTCCGTCGCCCGGCCTTTCAGAATGCCACGTGGAGCCCTCTCGAGACGTGTGGGGCTTGGAGGTATGGGCCCCCGAATTCTCCTCGCCCGGCCCTGCAAGAAACCATTCCGTGCCTGCCCCACATGAAGACTTCTCGGGCTTTTCGGTGGACCGGGCCTCCCAGGGTGCCCCTGCACCCGGCACCCTGCGACACCCCGAGAGATCCCACGGAGAAACGTCTCCGGCCACTCGCGCGGCACCTGCCTCGCTGGCGGGCGCCCCTTCCAACCTCCCCAGAGATACGTGAGCACGGACGCTTCTTCCCCATCTGGGTCCCCTCACAGGCTCTGTGAGTTCCTGCGGTTCCGCACGCCCTCGACTTGGCTGTGGTTCGGGGCTCTGTTCTGTTCTGTGTTTGCTCTCCGGCCCACGTGATCTCTCTGGCTAGGGCACCCAGGAAAAGCGAAAAGAAATCGAGTCCGTGTGAGTACTATTCAGGCATCAAGTGGGGATACCTACCAACGACCTCTAACGTGGATCCACCAAGATGGCGGCCGTGTGGGGTTCAGGAGGATCATTTTGCGTTTTCTGGGGGCGCTATTTGCTCTCAATGATTTCACGTGCCTTTGGGGCATGGCTCACGGAGATGGACGTGAAGCAGCAGGGCAGCCACATCTGGCGTCTCGGCCTAGCTAGGGCGGCTCCACGAGTGACCTCTCGGAACCGGGGCTGAGACCGCCATCCCTCCCCGGGCCCCCCTCGGTGGCTGGGTATGGGGGGGAGGGGGGGGAGGTTTCGGAGGGGAGACGGGAGATCTGGGCTTGTGGTTGGGGGCGCGCGGGGCCACACGTGTCATGTCATGATATTCCTGTGACGCTCCAACGAGATACGTATTATTCTCTCTTCTGCAGATTGCTATCTGTATCTGAATGGAAATGTATTAGACTCTTGAAATCTGAGCCTTGACGAGGGGTGCGCCCTGTACGTCTCGGGCTACAGGCAGCACACGGAAACTGAAGATATCAGGAATCACGTATAAAGGTTCAAGTCAAAGAAACGGACCTAGTTCAGTGGCAGACTTAGTCTTCCTCGCTGCAGCCTCAAGGTAAATGCTGGGGGTACCCAGTCTATTCTTGGGAAGATACAGTGTTTATCTTAACTGTTGCCAGCAGCGCAGCTTCTCCTCTACCGGAGTTGAAATTGAGATTTAGTTCTTGCAGCTAGTAGTTCTTTTTCAGAACATCTATCGGGAAGGATCTGAATAGCTTGTCATGTCCCTGAAAATATACTAGACAACATTTGGTTCAGCTCTCGTACCCAGAGACTGGGGAAATTAAGGTGGCACTAGAAATCGCACCTTTGCGTTATATAGTATCTTTCCTGGAAAACAGGGTGCTCTTAAACTCTAATTGTATCAAACAGTAGCAGGGATAAGAAGTGCACGATCCACAAGTTTCAGTAAAGCCGGCTCTCCCGCGCCTTAACATTGTATACATTGTTAACAAAAGTTTAGAATTGGACACTCGATGGCAACAAAGAGGCATCCTGTTTGGCGTTTCTTTGGACTGCAGCCGGGAGAGGAGCAGAGCCGACTTGTTCAGTCCCCGGTCCCGCTACTCCTAGGCCTTTCCTCACACTTGACCTTGGATGCTCTGGGGCAGGTTGTGTCTGCCACAAGCACTCGATTTGTCCGGAAGCACTGAATCCTCTGTTCGTTGACTTTGTTCCCAGGACTGTCTCAGGAGGTGACGATGTTTTTCCATGGGGGAATCTGTGTCAGAGGCTTGCCAACCATACTTTTCACGTGGTTCATGAAAAGCTCACCCGTCACCGGTCACCTGTCGACTCACCATCCGTACGAGAGTCAGCACCAACACGCCCGGCAGAGCTGAGCGTCAAGAAGGGGTTGCGTGGAAAGAGATTTGTGTGCTTGGTCCTGGTCCTGGTTATAGACAGAAAGTATCAAGGGGGAATAACTCCCAGAATAAGTAGGCTTGCCTGGAATGCGAAATAGTGAGAAGAGGCCTCGCGCTTGGAGGATGGGTCAGAGCTCTAGCCACGGGAGAGTGAAAAGGAAAGGCCCGGGAAAGGGCCGTGGGGCAGGGGACGGTCTGAGCCCAGCACCAGCGGTGAAGGACGAGGAGGCACCTTGAAAGAACGTGCTGTTCGGAGGTTTGTGGTAAGAGCACACCGGTGCTGCTAAAGATGAGGCTTGTGGAACCCAGATGGTGAAGAGGAGCCAGAAACAGGCCAGGAAGGATGAGAATCCTGTGTACTGAGGACCTGCACTTCACCAAGCCCACAGCAAAGGGTGCTGTCTAGATTCAAACCCAGTCACTTGCGCAAACGCCCCTCAGCCACCTCCTCATCTACAAGGCCGACAGATACTCGGTGCGTGAGGTGCGTGTACAGTCTAGGTGGACGGCACTCACATTATCGGGCAACCACACAGCTACTACGTGCTTTGAAAGAACCAACAGTGAGCTGATAGCTTTTTCTGGATCTGCCTATAAGCAAAGATACCGCTCGCTGCATACTGTGGATCTCGACTCCTGTCTCACGTCTCCATGAAGCCGTCAGAAAAGTCCTGTTCGTGCTCCCTCTCAGGCCAGGAATGACACTTAAAGTGTAACGTGCTCACGAAGTCCTCAGAGATTCATGGATTTGAATCGAGAAATTCCACCTGGTCCTTTCGCTCCCGATCCACTCCTGCTCTCACCGCTACTACCACACGGGTCAGACACGAGCGAGTTCCCCTGAATTAGCTTGCACACGTGGGGACGGAGTTAGCTTTCGGCACACGGATATTTAGAAATTCCATGGCAGTAGGCCAGGTATTCACATTATGTATCGGATATTCGCCTAATTTGATAATAAGAGAGCTCAGGCCTCAGGCGTAACTTCAGGCAGATTTCCCCTCCAACAGAAACAGCTCAGATGGGCTGGCAGCCCGAGAAAACGAGCAACTGCCACTGACAGACTGAGACACCCATGGGCTCCCTCCGCGGGGAGACCTTCTGCCAAGGCTTCTCCCTCAAGGGCCGTGACCCAGCCTGCGGGCATCAGCTGAGGAGAAGGGGAGGTGGGTGCCCCGGAAACCAGCCGCGCTCGAGTCAGTCTCCCAGGAGCTCTCATTCCAGCTCTGGACGCTCACTCCCGGGCCTGGGTTCCCACTCCCGCTTTCAGATGGATCCCAGGCCCTTCTTCAGAGAAGTTCCTCCAGATGAGTCCCCAGCCACCAGTGGGCCTCATTCGACCTTGCGGGACCTCCCTCCCCTTCTGAAGCTAGGTTCCGTCTCTCTCTTCACAAAACTTTACGTCCAAAATAGATTGTTAACAGTGACTTGCCGTTTCCTTTTGTTCTCACCATTATTCTGACTACTTGCATTTAATTCCGCTCACCTTCGGATTGCTTATGACACTCCAGGCCACCGGAAAAAAGAGAGTTTCCGTTCTGAGCTCAAAGATCCTCAGGCGGCATTTGGGCCTCACTTTACCTCTGCTGGAGACAGGAAGGTGGCAGGTGACCGGGACCTGCCAAGAGCAGAGCAGAAGCTGTGCCCCTGAGCAGTGGTGCCTGGCTCTCTCTCATTGGTCGCAGAGGGTCTGCAAGATTCGAGGGGGTTCTTGACGGCCCCACCATGCTGGCGAGCCGTGTCGTCTCATCTCATCGGGAATCTGACCCCTCATCAGCAAGCGTAGCCATGTGCCCGCACCCTGAGTCTCTAAACCCTTCCCAGACCATCGCTCGGCCCGCCTTCTCCTCTCGGGCAGAATGAACCTGGGCTTCTCTCCTGGGACAGGTCCTTCTGTGTCATGGGATGTCCTCTTTACTCCTATTGCCGGCAATAGGAGTATTGATGGGCTGCTCATAGGTCAGAGACTCCTCATTCGTATTACCCAGAGGCTTCTCTTCAGTCAGTAAATTTTGTTCCTTTGACGTTAAAGGGATTGCCTTTGAAGACTATCATTTCTGACCTAGTCGCAAACCGTCTCTTTTGAGGAACTTCCTTAGGGTTCCAGGGATTAAGAAAGACAGTTTGCTTCCATTGCAAAGGGCACAGATTCATTCCTCGATTGCAGGATCTAGATCTCCTGTGCCTCACACTCTAGCCAAAAAGGTATATTTTAAATATAAAAGGGCCAAGCATAAACCTACTACTTTCCCTTTCCATTATTATGATAATCATCTAATTCTCTTCAAGGCAACACAAATGTTTCTTACTAACTAGAAGGATCATGTCGCGGAAATTATAAAGAGAAAAACAGGGAATTACTTCATGATATCTCACTATATCCGTCTCTGATCCAGCGTACGAAACATCAAGGAAGTCCACGTGAAATATCATCTTTAAATAGAGCTCTCCGCTTTGAGAGAATAGAACTAAACTCATTAAAACTAAGTTTTCCAGCACGTGGCTGCTTTGAAATCTTGCATCCAACCAACAATTCTGGAACCTATGATAATTCGGAATTGAGTAACCGATGACACAAACACTCTATTAGTCAGGGGGACGTTTTGGATCGCCTGAGTTCTACGTTCTCAATGTTATCAAGCCAGACACAGTCCTCACGGTTTTTCATAGATCTTGTAATATCTTTTTTAAAATTTCAACTTTTTTGAGGTATAATTGAGATACAACATTGCAAGAAATTGAAATATAACTGTGGTGATTTCATGTGTTTACGATGTGAAAGGATTCCTCATCCAGTTAATTCATATCACCTCACATATTTCACCTTCTTTTTTTTTTTCTTCCCTCCATCTTTCCTACTTAGATTTTTATCTTCATATAAGATTTCATTTATACAAAACATGTCAAAAAGATTGCCGTGTTTTACGTGAGATCCTCAGACTCTATTCATCTTATAGCTGAATATTTGTTCCCTTTTACCAACCTCTCCCCATAGCCCTAGTAACCACTTTTCTACTCTCTGTATGAGTTTTACTTTTTCCGGGATGCAATATCAGAGCCAGTCCTGAAATGTCCTCCAATTACAATTCTTCTCTCAGAGTCATCAGTCCATTTTGTGTTCTCTTTCATGTTTTACAACATTACTCCTAACCAGCAATGGAGCGGGTGTGGCAGGCAATGAGCCAAGAAGATTTACAGGGTGGCATCCACTTACTGTGGGAATTAACCACGGCATTGATCAGTCTATCAACCTAGAAAGAGATCACTGGACATTGCACAAAAATTTGCTTATTTCTTTGTAGAAGTTTGGCATTAAACTAAACCCTTAGTTTGGGATGGGATGGGATGGGGTGGGATGGGATGGGATGGGATGGGATGGGGTGGGGGGTGGGGGGTGGAGGAAACGGGAGCACCCAGAACGAGGAGGAGGCTGTCGGCCGTGCCGAGACACGGAAACATCGCACGGCTGGGGACCCGTTCCCATCGTCTTCCCCGGGGTGTGAAAGAGACTTGGCCTCCCGTCTCCTGAGAGTTCATCTCCCCAGCAACAACGGTCAGGCAAGCTGTCGGGTGTGTGTGTGTTGCGGGGGGTTGGGGGGCGGGGTGGGGAGAAAAAAGAAGACACCTTTCAAGTGAAAGGAGGGAGCGTAAAGGTCACTGAACCCTCTGACAGCGGCCTTCCATTTTCCAGACCAGTGACACGTTCCCCCAAGTCGCCCGGTTCCAGAAAACGCTTTTCGGAAACAGAATCCTCGGGGCCCGCGAACTCCTGAGGAATCCTCGGATGAGCTTCCGGGCCAGGCTATACCGTAGGCAGCGTGCTTCCCCTGAAGCCAAAGCCACGGGCTCCAGAGGGCCGCGTCCAAGAAGCTGATCTCGTACGGAACCCGGTGTCTTCTTCTCTAGGACACTCCTAGAAGCAGCAAGAGTGCCAGTTTGTGAGACTCGAAGGTGAAGCCGGCACGACGTAAACCCAGCGATGTGTGCGGTCAGAGGCCCATCTAGATTCGAGCTCCAGTTCTGGAGGGGAGCAGTGGGGACAGGAGGGTGGCCTGCGAGTCCGCCGTCCCGTCCCCACTCCTCCTGTGAACATCCGCCCCGTGGAAGGTGTCGAGGAACCGCATGACCTGACCTGCGGGGTGAACCGTCGCCAAAGACAAAGAATTCCTCCAGCCAGGCGTTGTCCGCAGCCACGAACCCCTTCCCTCCGTCGCCCGGCCTTTCAGAATGCCACGTGGAGCCCTCTCGAGACGTGTGGGGCTTGGAGGTATGGGCCCCCGAATTCTCCTCGCCCGGCCCTGCAAGAAACCATTCCGTGCCTGCCCCACATGAAGACTTCTCGGGCTTTTCGGTGGACCGGGCCTCCCAGGGTGCCCCTGCACCCGGCACCCTGCGACACCCCGAGAGATCCCACGGAGAAACGTCTCCGGCCACTCGCGCGGCACCTGCCTCGCTGGCGGGCGCCCCTTCCAACCTCCCCAGAGATACGTGAGCACGGACGCTTCTTCCCCATCTGGGTCCCCTCACAGGCTCTGTGAGTTCCTGCGGTTCCGCACGCCCTCGACTTGGCTGTGGTTCGGGGCTCTGTTCTGTTCTGTGTTTGCTCTCCGGCCCACGTGATCTCTCTGGCTAGGGCACCCAGGAAAAGCGAAAAGAAATCGAGTCCGTGTGAGTACTATTCAGGCATCAAGTGGGGATACCTACCAACGACCTCTAACGTGGATCCACCAAGATGGCGGCCGTGTGGGGTTCAGGAGGATCATTTTGCGTTTTCTGGGGGCGCTATTTGCTCTCAATGATTTCACGTGCCTTTGGGGCATGGCTCACGGAGATGGACGTGAAGCAGCAGGGCAGCCACATCTGGCGTCTCGGCCTAGCTAGGGCGGCTCCACGAGTGACCTCTCGGAACCGGGGCTGAGACCGCCATCCCTCCCCGGGCCCCCCTCGGTGGCTGGGTATGGGGGGGAGGAGGGGGAGGTTTCGGAGGGGAGACGGGAGATCTGGGCTTGTGGTTGGGGGCGCGCGGGGCCACACGTGTCATGTCATGATATTCCTGTGACGCTCCAACGAGATACGTATTATTCTCTCTTCTGCAGATTGCTATCTGTATCTGAATGGAAATGTATTAGACTCTTGAAATCTGAGCCTTGACGAGGGGTGCGCCCTGTACGTCTCGGGCTACAGGCAGCACACGGAAACTGAAGATATCAGGAATCACGTATAAAGGTTCAAGTCAAAGAAACGGACCTAGTTCAGTGGCAGACTTAGTCTTCCTCGCTGCAGCCTCAAGGTAAATGCTGGGGGTACCCAGTCTATTCTTGGGAAGATACAGTGTTTATCTTAACTGTTGCCAGCAGCGCAGCTTCTCCTCTACCGGAGTTGAAATTGAGATTTAGTTCTTGCAGCTAGTAGTTCTTTTTCAGAACATCTATCGGGAAGGATCTGAATAGCTTGTCATGTCCCTGAAAATATACTAGACAACATTTGGTTCAGCTCTCGTACCCAGAGACTGGGGAAATTAAGGTGGCACTAGAAATCGCACCTTTGCGTTATATAGTATCTTTCCTGGAAAACAGGGTGCTCTTAAACTCTAATTGTATCAAACAGTAGCAGGGATAAGAAGTGCACGATCCACAAGTTTCAGTAAAGCCGGCTCTCCCGCGCCTTAACATTGTATACATTGTTAACAAAAGTTTAGAATTGGACACTCGATGGCAACAAAGAGGCATCCTGTTTGGCGTTTCTTTGGACTGCAGCCGGGAGAGGAGCAGAGCCGACTTGTTCAGTCCCCGGTCCCGCTACTCCTAGGCCTTTCCTCACACTTGACCTTGGATGCTCTGGGGCAGGTTGTGTCTGCCACAAGCACTCGATTTGTCCGGAAGCACTGAATCCTCTGTTCGTTGACTTTGTTCCCAGGACTGTCTCAGGAGGTGACGATGTTTTCCCATGGGGGAATCTGTGTCAGAGGCTTGCCAACCATACTTTTCACGTGGTTCATGAAAAGCTCACCCGTCACCGGTCACCTGTCGACTCACCATCCGTACGAGAGTCAGCACCAACACGCCCGGCAGAGCTGAGCGTCAAGAAGGGGTTGCGTGGAAAGAGATTTGTGTGCTTGGTCCTGGTCCTGGTTATAGACAGAAAGTATCAAGGGGGAATAACTCCCAGAATAAGTAGGCTTGCCTGGAATGCGAAATAGTGAGAAGAGGCCTCGCGCTTGGAGGATGGGTCAGAGCTCTAGCCACGGGAGAGTGAAAAGGAAAGGCCCGGGAAAGGGCCGTGGGGCAGGGGACGGTCTGAGCCCAGCACCAGCGGTGAAGGACGAGGAGGCACCTTGAAAGAACGTGCTGTTCGGAGGTTTGTGGTAAGAGCACACCGGTGCTGCTAAAGATGAGGCTTGTGGAACCCAGATGGTGAAGAGGAGCCAGAAACAGGCCAGGAAGGATGAGAATCCTGTGTACTGAGGACCTGCACTTCACCAAGCCCACAGCAAAGGGTGCTGTCTAGATTCAAACCCAGTCACTTGCGCAAACGCCCCTCAGCCACCTCCTCATCTACAAGGCCGACAGATACTCGGTGCGTGAGGTGCGTGTACAGTCTAGGTGGACGGCACTCACATTATCGGGCAACCACACAGCTACTACGTGCTTTGAAAGAACCAACAGTGAGCTGATAGCTTTTTCTGGATCTGCCTATAAGCAAAGATACCGCTCGCTGCATACTGTGGATCTCGACTCCTGTCTCACGTCTCCATGAAGCCGTCAGAAAAGTCCTGTTCGTGCTCCCTCTCAGGCCAGGAATGACACTTAAAGTGTAACGTGCTCACGAAGTCCTCAGAGATTCATGGATTTGAATCGAGAAATTCCACTTGGTCCTTTCGCTCCCGATCCACTCCTGCTCTCACCGCTACTACCACACGGGTCAGACACGAGCGAGTTCCCCTGAATTAGCTTGCACACGTGGGGACGGAGTTAGCTTTCGGCACACGGATATTTAGAAATTCCATGGCAGTAGGCCAGGTATTCACATTATGTATCGGATATTCGCCTAATTTGATAATAAGAGAGCTCAGGCCTCAGGCGTAACTTCAGGCAGATTTCCCCTCCAACAGAAACAGCTCAGATGGGCTGGCAGCCCGAGAAAACGAGCAACTGCCACTGACAGACTGAGACACCCATGGGCTCCCTCCGCGGGGAGACCTTCTGCCAAGGCTTCTCCCTCAAGGGCCGTGACCCAGCCTGCGGGCATCAGCTGAGGAGAAGGGGAGGTGGGTGCCCCGGAAACCAGCCGCGCTCGAGTCAGTCTCCCAGGAGCTCTCATTCCAGCTCTGGACGCTCACTCCCGGGCCTGGGTTCCCACTCCCGCTTTCAGATGGATCCCAGGCCCTTCTTCAGAGAAGTTCCTCCAGATGAGTCCCCAGCCACCAGTGGGCCTCATTCGACCTTGCGGGACCTCCCTCCCCTTCTGAAGCTAGGTTCCGTCTCTCTCTTCACAAAACTTTACGTCCAAAATAGATTGTTAACAGTGACTTGCCGTTTCCTTTTGTTCTCACCATTATTCTGACTACTTGCATTTAATTCCGCTCACCTTCGGATTGCTTATGACACTCCAGGCCACCGGAAAAAAGAGAGTTTCCGTTCTGAGCTCAAAGATCCTCAGGCGGCATTTGGGCCTCACTTTACCTCTGCTGGAGACAGGAAGGTGGCAGGTGACCGGGACCTGCCAAGAGCAGAGCAGAAGCTGTGCCCCTGAGCAGTGGTGCCTGGCTCTCTCTCATTGGTCGCAGAGGGTCTGCAAGATTCGAGGGGGTTCTTGACGGCCCCACCATGCTGGCGAGCCGTGTCGTCTCATCTCATCGGGAATCTGACCCCTCATCAGCAAGCGTAGCCATGTGCCCGCACCCTGAGTCTCTAAACCCTTCCCAGACCATCGCTCGGCCCGCCTTCTCCTCTCGGGCAGAATGAACCTGGGCTTCTCTCCTGGGACAGGTCCTTCTGTGTCATGGGATGTCCTCTTTACTCCTATTGCCGGCAATAGGAGTATTGATGGGCTGCTCATAGGTCAGAGACTCCTCATTCGTATTACCCAGAGGCTTCTCTTCAGTCAGTAAATTTTGTTCCTTTGACGTTAAAGGGATTGCCTTTGAAGACTATCATTTCTGACCTAGTCGCAAACCGTCTCTTTTGAGGAACTTCCTTAGGGTTCCAGGGATTAAGAAAGACAGTTTGCTTCCATTGCAAAGGGCACAGATTCATTCCTCGATTGCAGGATCTAGATCTCCTGTGCCTCACACTCTAGCCAAAAAGGTATATTTTAAATATAAAAGGGCCAAGCATAAACCTACTACTTTCCCTTTCCATTATTATGATAATCATCTAATTCTCTTCAAGGCAACACAAATGTTTCTTACTAACTAGAAGGATCATGTCGCGGAAATTATAAAGAGAAAAACAGGGAATTACTTCATGATATCTCACTATATCCGTCTCTGATCCAGCGTACGAAACATCAAGGAAGTCCACGTGAAATATCATCTTTAAATAGAGCTCTCCGCTTTGAGAGAATAGAACTAAACTCATTAAAACTAAGTTTTCCAGCACGTGGCTGCTTTGAAATCTTGCATCCAACCAACAATTCTGGAACCTATGATAATTCGGAATTGAGTAACCGATGACACAAACACTCTATTAGTCAGGGGGACGTTTTGGATCGCCTGAGTTCTACGTTCTCAATGTTATCAAGCCAGACACAGTCCTCACGGTTTTTCATAGATCTTGTAATATCTTTTTTAAAATTTCAACTTTTTTGAGGTATAATTGACATACAACATTGCAAGAAATTGAAATATAACTGTGGTGATTTCATGTGTTTACGATGTGAAAGGATTCCTCATCCAGTTAATTCATATCACCTCACATATTTCACCTTCTTTTTTTTTTTCTTCCCTCCATCTTTCCTACTTAGATTTTTATCTTCATATAAGATTTCATTTATACAAAACATGTCAAAAAGATTGCCGTGTTTTACGTGAGATCCTCAGACTCTATTCATCTTATAGCTGAATATTTGTTCCCTTTTACCAACCTCTCCCCATAGCCCTAGTAACCACTTTTCTACTCTCTGTATGAGTTTTACTTTTTCCGGGATGCAATATCAGAGCCAGTCCTGAAATGTCCTCCAATTACAATTCTTCTCTCAGAGTCATCAGTCCATTTTGTGTTCTCTTTCATGTTTTACAACATTACTCCTAACCAGCAATGGAGCGGGTGTGGCAGGCAATGAGCCAAGAAGATTTACAGGGTGGCATCCACTTACTGTGGGAATTAACCACGGCATTGATCAGTCTATCAACCTAGAAAGAGATCACTGGACATTGCACAAAAATTTGCTTATTTCTTTGTAGAAGTTTGGCATTAAACTAAACCCTTAGTTTGGGATGGGATGGGATGGGGTGGGATGGGATGGGATGGGATGGGATGGGGTGGGGGGTGGGGGGTGGAGGAAACGGGAGCACCCAGAACGAGGAGGAGGCTGTCGGCCGTGCCGAGACACGGAAACATCGCACGGCTGGGGACCCGTTCCCATCGTCTTCCCCGGGGTGTGAAAGAGACTTGGCCTCCCGTCTCCTGAGAGTTCATCTCCCCAGCAACAACGGTCAGGCAAGCTGTCGGGTGTGTGTGTGTTGCGGGGGGTTGGGGGGCGGGGTGGGGAGAAAAAAGAAGACACCTTTCAAGTGAAAGGAGGGAGCGTAAAGGTCACTGAACCCTCTGACAGCGGCCTTCCATTTTCCAGACCAGTGACACGTTCCCCCAAGTCGCCCGGTTCCAGAAAACGCTTTTCGGAAACAGAATCCTCGGGGCCCGCGAACTCCTGAGGAATCCTCGGATGAGCTTCCGGGCCAGGCTATACCGTAGGCAGCGTGCTTCCCCTGAAGCCAAAGCCACGGGCTCCAGAGGGCCGCGTCCAAGAAGCTGATCTCGTACGGAACCCGGTGTCTTCTTCTCTAGGACACTCCTAGAAGCAGCAAGAGTGCCAGTTTGTGAGACTCGAAGGTGAAGCCGGCACGACGTAAACCCAGCGATGTGTGCGGTCAGAGGCCCATCTAGATTCGAGCTCCAGTTCTGGAGGGGAGCAGTGGGGACAGGAGGGTGGCCTGCGAGTCCGCCGTCCCGTCCCCACTCCTCCTGTGAACATCCGCCCCGTGGAAGGTGTCGAGGAACCGCATGACCTGACCTGCGGGGTGAACCGTCGCCAAAGACAAAGAATTCCTCCAGCCAGGCGTTGTCCGCAGCCACGAACCCCTTCCCTCCGTCGCCCGGCCTTTCAGAATGCCACGTGGAGCCCTCTCGAGACGTGTGGGGCTTGGAGGTATGGGCCCCCGAATTCTCCTCGCCCGGCCCTGCAAGAAACCATTCCGTGCCTGCCCCACATGAAGACTTCTCGGGCTTTTCGGTGGACCGGGCCTCCCAGGGTGCCCCTGCACCCGGCACCCTGCGACACCCCGAGAGATCCCACGGAGAAACGTCTCCGGCCACTCGCGCGGCACCTGCCTCGCTGGCGGGCGCCCCTTCCAACCTCCCCAGAGATACGTGAGCACGGACGCTTCTTCCCCATCTGGGTCCCCTCACAGGCTCTGTGAGTTCCTGCGGTTCCGCACGCCCTCGACTTGGCTGTGGTTCGGGGCTCTGTTCTGTTCTGTGTTTGCTCTCCGGCCCACGTGATCTCTCTGGCTAGGGCACCCAGGAAAAGCGAAAAGAAATCGAGTCCGTGTGAGTACTATTCAGGCATCAAGTGGGGATACCTACCAACGACCTCTAACGTGGATCCACCAAGATGGCGGCCGTGTGGGGTTCAGGAGGATCATTTTGCGTTTTCTGGGGGCGCTATTTGCTCTCAATGATTTCACGTGCCTTTGGGGCATGGCTCACGGAGATGGACGTGAAGCAGCAGGGCAGCCACATCTGGCGTCTCGGCCTAGCTAGGGCGGCTCCACGAGTGACCTCTCGGAACCGGGGCTGAGACCGCCATCCCTCCCCGGGCCCCCCTCGGTGGCTGGGTATGGGGGGGAGGAGGGGGAGGTTTCGGAGGGGAGACGGGAGATCTGGGCTTGTGGTTGGGGGCGCGCGGGGCCACACGTGTCATGTCATGATATTCCTGTGACGCTCCAACGAGATACGTATTATTCTCTCTTCTGCAGATTGCTATCTGTATCTGAATGGAAATGTATTAGACTCTTGAAATCTGAGCCTTGACGAGGGGTGCGCCCTGTACGTCTCGGGCTACAGGCAGCACACGGAAACTGAAGATATCAGGAATCACGTATAAAGGTTCAAGTCAAAGAAACGGACCTAGTTCAGTGGCAGACTTAGTCTTCCTCGCTGCAGCCTCAAGGTAAATGCTGGGGGTACCCAGTCTATTCTTGGGAAGATACAGTGTTTATCTTAACTGTTGCCAGCAGCGCAGCTTCTCCTCTACCGGAGTTGAAATTGAGATTTAGTTCTTGCAGCTAGTAGTTCTTTTTCAGAACATCTATCGGGAAGGATCTGAATAGCTTGTCATGTCCCTGAAAATATACTAGACAACATTTGGTTCAGCTCTCGTACCCAGAGACTGGGGAAATTAAGGTGGCACTAGAAATCGCACCTTTGCGTTATATAGTATCTTTCCTGGAAAACAGGGTGCTCTTAAACTCTAATTGTATCAAACAGTAGCAGGGATAAGAAGTGCACGATCCACAAGTTTCAGTAAAGCCGGCTCTCCCGCACCTTAACATTGTATACATTGTTAACAAAAGTTTAGAATTGGACACTCGATGGCAACAAAGAGGCATCCTGTTTGGCGTTTCTTTGGACTGCAGCCGGGAGAGGAGCAGAGCCGACTTGTTCAGTCCCCGGTCCCGCTACTCCTAGGCCTTTCCTCACACTTGACCTTGGATGCTCTGGGGCAGGTTGTGTCTGCCACAAGCACTCGATTTGTCCGGAAGCACTGAATCCTCTGTTCGTTGACTTTGTTCCCAGGACTGTCTCAGGAGGTGACGATGTTTTCCCATGGGGGAATCTGTGTCAGAGGCTTGCCAACCATACTTTTCACGTGGTTCATGAAAAGCTCACCCGTCACCGGTCACCTGTCGACTCACCATCCGTACGAGAGTCAGCACCAACACGCCCGGCAGAGCTGAGCGTCAAGAAGGGGTTGCGTGGAAAGAGATTTGTGTGCTTGGTCCTGGTCCTGGTTATAGACAGAAAGTATCAAGGGGGAATAACTCCCAGAATAAGTAGGCTTGCCTGGAATGCGAAATAGTGAGAAGAGGCCTCGCGCTTGGAGGATGGGTCAGAGCTCTAGCCACGGGAGAGTGAAAAGGAAAGGCCCGGGAAAGGGCCGTGGGGCAGGGGACGGTCTGAGCCCAGCACCAGCGGTGAAGGACGAGGAGGCACCTTGAAAGAACGTGCTGTTCGGAGGTTTGTGGTAAGAGCACACCGGTGCTGCTAAAGATGAGGCTTGTGGAACCCAGATGGTGAAGAGGAGCCAGAAACAGGCCAGGAAGGATGAGAATCCTGTGTACTGAGGACCTGCACTTCACCAAGCCCACAGCAAAGGGTGCTGTCTAGATTCAAACCCAGTCACTTGCGCAAACGCCCCTCAGCCACCTCCTCATCTACAAGGCCGACAGATACTCGGTGCGTGAGGTGCGTGTACAGTCTAGGTGGACGGCACTCACATTATCGGGCAACCACACAGCTACTACGTGCTTTGAAAGAACCAACAGTGAGCTGATAGCTTTTTCTGGATCTGCCTATAAGCAAAGATACCGCTCGCTGCATACTGTGGATCTCGACTCCTGTCTCACGTCTCCATGAAGCCGTCAGAAAAGTCCTGTTCGTGCTCCCTCTCAGGCCAGGAATGACACTTAAAGTGTAACGTGCTCACGAAGTCCTCAGAGATTCATGGATTTGAATCGAGAAATTCCACCTGGTCCTTTCGCTCCCGATCCACTCCTGCTCTCACCACTACTACCACACGAGCGAGTTCACCTGAATTAGCTCGCACACGTGGGGATGGAGTTAGCTTTCGGCACACGGATATTTAGAAACTCCATGGCAGTAAGCCAGGTATTCACATTATGTATCAGATATTCGCCTAATTTGATAATAAGAGAGCTCAGGCCTCAGGCATAACTTCAGGCAGATTTCCCCTCCAACAGAAACAGCTCAGATGGGCTGGCAGCCCGAGAAAACGAGCAACTGCCAATAACAGACTGAGACACCTATGGGCTCCCTCCATGGGGTGACCTTCTGCCAAGGCTTCTCCCTCAAGGGCCGTGACCCAGCCTGCGGGCATCAGCTGAGGAGAAGGGGAGGTGGGTGCCCCGGAAACCAGCCGCGCTCGAGTCAGTCTCCCAGGAGCTCTCATTCCAGCTCTGGACGCTCACTCCCGGGCCTGGGTTCTCACTCCCGCTTTCAGATGGATCCCAGGCCCTTCTTCAGAGAAGTTCCTCCAGATGAGTCCCCAGCCACCAGTGGGCCTCATTCGACCTTGCTGGACCTCCCTCCCCTTCTGAAGCTAGGTTCCGTCTCTCTCTTCACAAAACTTTACGTCCAAAATAGATTGTTAACAGTGACTTGCCGTTTCCTTTTGTTCTCACCACTATTCTGACTACTTGCATTTAATTCCGCTCACCTTTGGATTGCTTATGACACTCCAGGCCACTGAAAAAAGAGAGTGTCCATTCTGAGCTCAAAGATTCTCAGGCGGCATTTGGGCCTCACTTTACCTCTGCTGGAGACCTAGGAAGGTGGCAGGTGACCGGGACCTGCCAAGAGCAGAGCAGAAGCTGTGCCCCTGAGCAGTGGTGCCTGGCTCTCTCTCATTGGTCGCAGAGGGTCTGCAAGATTCGAGGGGGTTCTTGACGCCCCCACCATGCTGGCGAGCCATGTCGTCTCATCTCATCGGGAATCTGACCCCTCATCAGCAAGCGTAGCCATGTGCCCGCACCCTGAGTCTCTAAACCCTTCCCAGACCATCGCTCGGCCCGCCTTCTCCTCTCGGGCAGAATGAACCTGGGCTTCTCTCCTGGGACAGGTCCTTCTGTGTCATGGGATGTCCTCTTTACTCCTATTGCCGGCAATAGGAGTATTGATGGGCTGCTCATAGGTCAGAGACTCCTCATTCTTATTACCCAGAGGCTTTTCTTCATTCAGTAAATTTTGTTCCTTTGACGTTAAAGGGATTGCCTTTGAAGACTATCATTTCTGACCTAGTCGCAAACCGTCTCTTTTGAGGAACTTCCTTAGGGTTCCAGGGATTAAGACAGTTTGCTTCCATTGCAAAGGGCACAGATTCATTCCTGGATTGCAGGATCTAGATCTCCTATGCCTCACACTGTAGCCAAAAAGGTATATTTTAAATATAAAAGGGCCAAGCATAAACCTACTACTTTCCCTTTCCATTATTATGATAATCATCTAATTCTCTTCAAGGCAACACAAATGTTTCTTACTAACTAGAAGGATCATGTCGCGGAAATTATAAAGAGAAAAACAGGGAATTACTTCATGATATCTCACTACATCCGTCTCTGATCCGACGTAGGAAAAATCAAGGAAGTCCACGTAAAGTATCATCTTTAAATAGAGCTCTCCGCTTTGAGAGAATAGAACTAAACTCATTAAAACTAAGTTTTCCAGTATGTGGCTGCTTTGAAATCTTGCATCCAACCAACAATTCTGGAACCTATGATAATTCAGAATTGAGTAACCGATGACACAAACACTCTATTAGTCAGGGGGACGTTTTGGATCGCCTGAGTTCTACGTTCTCAATGTTATCAAGCCAGACACAATCTTCACGGTTTTTCATAGATCTTGTAATATCTTTTTTAAAATTTCAACTTTTTTGAGGTATAATTGACATATAAAATTGCAAGAAATTGAAATATAACTGTGGTGATTTCATGTGGTTACGATGTGAAAGGATTCCTCATCCAGTTAATTCATATCACCTCACATATTTCACCTTCTTTTTTTTTTCTTCCCTCCATCTTTCCTACTTAGATTTTATCTTCATAAGATTTCATTTATACAAAACATGTCAAAAAGATTGCCGTGTTTTACATGAGATCCTCAGACTCTATTCATCTTATAGCTGAATATTTGTTCCCTTTTACCAACCTCTCCCCATAGCCCTAGTAACCACTTTTCTACTCTCTGTATGAGTTTTACTTTTTCCGGGATGCAATATCAGAGCCAGTCCTGAAATGTCCTCCAATTACAATTCTTCTCTCAGAGTCATCAGTCCATTTTGTGTTCTCTTTCATGTTTTACAATATTACTCCTAGGCGTCTCGGCCTAGCTAGGGCGGTTTCACAAGTGACCTCTCAGAACCGCGGCTGAGACCTCCATCCCTCCCCGGGCCCCCCTCGGTGGCTGGGCCCTGGGGTGGTGGGGGGTGGGGAGAGGAGTCGGGGGAGCTGTTCTAGGGGTTGGGGGCGGGTGAGGGCCAGGGGACCGTCCCCGGTGGTCCCGCTGAGACGTGAAGGCAGGTTCTGTCCCGCTGAGAACTTCCTGCCTTCGGGCGTGTGAGAGGAGCAGATTTCTCTCCAATCCAAGGCCATGCATCGTTTTTGGCCTGTTCAACAAGGCTAGACAAGCACGTATTTGTGTGTCTATCTTGGCTTGTTTTCTGACGGAGGCCAAAGACCTCTTCAGGCGTGTCCAAAGGATCTGCCAGGGTGGGAGGGTGCAGGTCAATCCATGTGTCAAGAGAGCCAGAGAATCTGTCACAGCTGTGACTCAGGCCTTTTTCAGAAACAGGCCAACTTTGATGATTCCCCTGGACAGGAATCACCGCAGAAGTTTCCTTGAAGGGATCGAGTTGCAGGAGTCGGGGGCGTGGCCCCGCCGCCGCCAGAGGGCTTCCTCAGCCAGGCAAGGCCGGCCGCTGGCCGGGGCTATTGTCTGTGGGCCCCACCCCCACCGCCACCCTCCACCCCCCGTCCCCCCTTCCCCTCCCCCTTCCCCTCCCCCTCCCCCTCCCGCTCCCCCTGCAGGGCCCCTCGTGGGATAGCTTCATTCAAATGCAGAACGCTTTCCAGTCAAGGAAGAGCCTTTGGACTTTGCCTCGATTGAATGGTGATCCGCCCCGACCCCACCCCCATTTCTCCACCTTGAGGCTGCCCCTTCAGCACCGCGCGGAGGAATGGGCCTGGGGGGGGGGGGGGGGAGGCTGAGGGACAAACTCGCCTTGGGTCAGGCCAAAGGAGTCTCCTCCTTTTCGTAACCCAGGAAACCCCGCTAATGCATGTGAGGATCACGGACGTGCGTCGAAGCAGCCATCATCTCTTGACATCTTCCTCCGTGGGAGGCGTTTTTCCTTCCTGCCTGCCTTCAGAGAGACAGAAAAGGAGGGAGGGGCAGAGCGTTCCGCTGGCGCTGGCCGGTTCTTAAGTCACTTGAATCCAAAACACTCCATAGGGCACGGAGGGGTGCGTGCGTGGGGTGGGGTGGGGGCGGCGGCCTACTCCGGACCCCAGGCGTTCCCTCCTCTGACACTTGCCTGGAACCCATGAAAAGCTGAGCTGGTGACTGTGTGTGTGTGTGAATGCGTGCATGTGCGCGTGTCCGTGAGAGAAGGCACGTGTGCGTGAGAGAAAAAGAGAAAAAGGAAGGAGAGAAAGAAAGAGAGAGAGAGAAAGAAAGAGAAGGAAAGAAAGAGAGAGAGAGAGACAGAGAGAGAAAGAAAGAAAGGAAGACAGACAGACAGAGAGGGAGGGAGGGAGGGAGGGGGAGAGAGAGAGAGAGAAAGAAAGAATGAAAGAAAGAAAGAAAAAGAAAAGAAAATCCAGAATGAAAGGAGGAAGGAACGAGGGAAGGAGGGAGGGACCAAATAGGTTAGTTAGTACGGGCCTCCCTGTCATGGAAAAGAGTCTCTGAGCACAGATCCTCCGTTCAGTGAACCAGTTCTCATATCTCCTCTCAGGAGGCTGTGATGTCGATGGACGGGTTTGGGAAAGCAGGCCTGGGGTGCAAGCAATCAGGTATTTCCTCAGAGGCACTTGTAGGGAAACCAAGGAAACACACAGGTTCATCCCTGGAGCGGATTCGAAACCAGTCGGTGCAGGGGGAGTCAGTCAAGGAGATTTCTAGATGTCAGGGTCGGGTCCTTGAGCGGGTTGCCATGCCCTTCTCCAGGAGACCTTCCTGGCCCGGGGATGGAACCCGGGTCTCCTGCATCGCAGGCAGACTCTTGACCGTGTGAGCCACCAAGGAAGCTCTGTCGGAAATGTTCACCGAGTCCTCTTGTTGTAGCCACGCGTTCTGGGAAACAAACTCACTCAGAAGGACCATGCAGGTAGTGGAGTGCAGTTTCTTACACCAGCGGGCCCAAGGCAGAGTCTTCTCTTAGCCAAGGACCCCGACCAGCATTCGTGAAAATCTTTTATACCTCAGGGGTATGTGTCTGAACCCACCACCCCAAATTCCTTGAGACTTACCTAAACAAAGGAAGGGTAAAGACAATCCCGATAACCCCATCATTCATGTGTTATAAGACGAGATACACAGTGGACATTTATTCACAGGCCTGTGGTCATATCCTGATACACATAATGGAACTGATGGCTTTGTTCTGTGACAGAGATAATTAGCATATTCTTTTAGGCCACGGAGAGTCCAAGTACAAGCCCCAAAGGCTGTTTTATCCGGGTGTGTGTGTGTGTGTGTGTGTGTGCGCGCGCGCGCACGCGCGGGCAGGCGCCTGAGTGTGTGTGTGTGCGTGTCCGGTTTTCCATTGGTATGCCCCTTCTATAGACACCGGGCACAAAGTTCAGAGTCCATTGGGAGGGTGACCGTGCGTGTAGCCTCATGTTCGCAGCCTGGCCTAAGATGGAGTCCAGCTCTGTCTGTTTCCTCCTTCACTCTAGCTTCCATCTGCAGAGCTTCAGGCACAGGGCCTTTTGAGTTCTCCGTCAGAAGGGCAAGAGATGGTGGCAAATGTCCCCCCAGAGAGGGTTGTCCCCTCTGACAGAGCTTCCGATATCGGAGGCAACTCAGAAAACTTCAGGATCCAGTCCCACTTTCGGGGGAAGCACCACAGGCAAAGGACCAAACACACGTGGCCCAGGAATCTCCCATCCAGAAGTGGATATCCCCGTTTCACAGAAACATCCTCTGGGCCCCTAAGGAACGTATGGAAATCACTCTCTCGCCAAGGAGAGAAGAATCCTCACTGAGAGTTTCTGAAGTCTGGAAGGACCAGGTAGAGAGAAAAAGAGAAACGATTCTATTCCGCTGACAGGGGCATTATTGTTTGAAGCGACCAAGTGGATGTCCGTCTTTTCCAATTCCCATTTTAAACATTGTGTCCTTTCCGGTCCTTTGTGGTCTCTTTGGATCTGGAAAGCAACAGAGTTAACGGTAAGGTCCTTTTTTTTTTTTTTTTTTTATGATTATGATTATTTTCCCCCCCTGCCTGTCTGCCTGTCCCTCCCCCTCTTCTCTCTGTCTCTCGCGCTTTTCACTCAGGTTAGGGAATTCACAACAACAACAACAAAAGTAGTGAGAAATCTGTATTTCTGCAGGTCAGGAAGCAACAGGTAAGAACTAGACATGGAACACAACAGGCTGGTTCCAAATAGGGTAAGGAGTCCATCAAGGCTCTCTATCATCACCCTGCTTATTTAACTTATATGCCGAGTACAGCATCACGAGACACGCTGGGCTGGATGAAGCACAAGCTGGAATCAAAATGGCTGGGAGAAATAGCAATCCTCTCAGATATGCAGATGACACCACCCTTATGGCAGAAATGAAGTATAGAGTGGGTTTACAAAGTCGTGCTCGTTTCGGGTTTTCAGATTCTTTTCCCTCAGAGGTGAATCCAAAGTAGGAAGCCTACATTTCCTGTGCTGCCTGGTAGGTGCTTGTGGATTGTATGATGTACATGTCGTATGTGTACACGTTCAACCCGACCTCCTAAGTGGACCGTCCTGCCCCTCCCCGCCCCAACGTATTTTCGTCAAGAAGTCAGGCATCCATTTGAGCATCCTACTCCTCAGGTCATCCGATCCCATGGAAGAAGTCAATCCTCCCGTTTTTCCATCGGTCCTCTACACGTCGCCTGATGATGATGGGGGGTGACCGGAAGACTGACAGTTCTGAAGAATTTTGCAAGAGATTCGGTGAAGGCTCCTAGGATTTGCTCAGTGAAGTGGGTGGCGTGTCAACCACTAGGGACCGTGGAAGGTATGCCCCAAGTGGCAAACAGCGTTACCTTCCACAGAGAAAGCTCTACCTAGCATACCAAGGATGCTTGACCACGCACCCGCCCCGCCCCCCCCCAGGTGACAGGCGTGACGGGTCAGACTGTAGAAATCTTCCTGTCAAGGGTGTATTAACAGGCAGAGGCACCTTAGAGGCACCCTGTCCTGTGAAGCTGGAGGTGGGGAGGAAGGGGCAGAGGGACGATGAAGAAGGGAAGGAGAAAGTGAGGGACAGGGACACCACACAGTGTGTGTGGGGGGCGTGTCTGTGCCGTGTGTGGGTTCCACGTGGGTGTGTGCGCCTGTGGGTGCGGGTGTGAGGGGAGGCGGGCAGAGGCAGAGGCAGGGAGACACACAGCCAGGTCAAGGATAACATAATGTGTGTGGGGGGAGGGGCGGGGGTGGGTGGGTGCGTGCGTGCGTGGTGTGTGCGTGGGGGGGGTGGCGCACAGGACCGTGTGTGAAGGAGGGCAGTGTGTGGGGGGCAAGTGTGTGTGTGGGGGGGTGTCTGTGCTGTGTGCGGGTGCCACGTGGTTGTTAAGCGGGGGGTGGGGGGGAGGGGCGGGCAGAGAGACACACCCGGGCCAAGGACAACGTACTGTGTGGCGGAGCGGGCGGGGGGTGGGTGGGAGTGTGGGTGCGGGGTGTGTGCGTGTGTGCGGTGCCCCATAGGACCGTGGGGGGGGGGCAGTGTGTGTGTGGGGGTGTGGGTCTGTGCTGTGTGCAGATCCCACGTAAGTGTGAGTGAGGGGAGGGGCAGAGGTAGAGGCAGAGGGACACAGCCAGGCCAAGGACAACATAGTTTGGGGGAGGGTCGGGGTGGGGGGTGCGAGTGTGCGTGCGGGGTGTGTGCGTGTGTGCGATGGCGCCTAGGACTGTGCGGGGGGGCGGGCAGTGTGTGGGGGGTGGTGTGTCTGTGCTGTGTGCGGGTGCCACGTGGGTGTGTGCGCCTGTGGGTGCGGGTGTGGGGGAGGGGAGCGGGCAGTGACAGCGGCAGAGAGAGACAGCCAGGCCAAGGACAACGTAGTGTGTGGGGGAGCGGGCGGGGGGTGGGAGTGTGGGTGTGGGGTGTGTGCGTGTGTGCGGTGGCCCATAGGACCGTGGGGGGGCAGTGTGTGTGTGGGGGGGTGTCTGTGCTGTGTGCAGGTCCCACGGAGGTGTGAGTGGGGGGAGGGGCAGAGGCAGAGAGACACAGCCAGGCCAAGGACAACATAGTGGGGGGGGGCGGGGGGGTGGGAGTGTGCGTGCGGGGTGTGTGCGCGTGTGCGATGACGCATAGGACCGTGTGTGGGGTGTTGCGTGTGTGCGACGGCACATAGGACCGTGTGTGGGGTGTTGTGTCTGTGCTGTGTGGGAATGCCACGGGGGTGTGTCCGGGTGTGTGGGGGGGCGGGCAGTGACAGAGGCAGAGAGAGACAGCCAGGCCAAGGACAACGTAGTGTGTGTGGGCGGGGTCGGGGTGCGGGGTGGGAGTGTGCGTGCAGGGTGTGTGTGGAGGCGCCTAGGACCGTGCGGGGGGGCGGGCAGTGTGTGGGGGGTGGTGTGTCTGTGCTGTGTGCGGGTGCCACGTGGGTGTGTGCGCCTGTGGGTGCGGGTGTGGGGGAGGGGAGCGGGCAGTGACAGCGGCAGAGAGAGACAGCCAGGCCAAGGACAACGTAGTGTGTGGGGGAGGGGGCGGGGGGGAGTGTGGGTGCGGGGTGTGTGCGGTGGCCCATAGGACCGTGGGGGGGGCAGTGTGTGTGTGTGTGGGGGTGTCTGTGCTGTGTGCAGGTCCCACGGAGGGGTGAGTGGGGGGAGGGGCAGAGGCAGAGGCAAAGAGACACAGCCAGGCCAAGGACAACATAGTGTGGGGGGGGCGGGGCGGGGGGTGGGAGTGTGCGTGCGGGGTGTGTGCGTGTGTGCGATGGCACCTAGGACCGTGTGTGTAGGGGGGCAGTGTGGGGGGATATTGTGTCTGTGCTGTGTGCGAATGCCACGGGGGTGTGTGCGCCTGTGGGTGCGGGTGTGGGAGGGGCGGGCAGTGACAGAGGCAGAGAGAGACAGCCAGGCCAAGGACAACGTAGTGTGGGTGGGCGGGTTCGGGGTGCGGGGTGGGGAGTGTGCGTGCGGGGTGTGTGCGTGTGTGCGGAGGCGCCTAGGACCGCGCGGGGGGGGGCAGTGTGTGTGTAGGGGGGGGTGTCTCTGCTGTGTGCGGGTGCCACGTGGGTGTGAGGGGGGCGGCGGGCAGAGAGACACACAGCCAGGCCAAGGACAACATAGTGTGTGGAGGGGGAGGGGCGGGGGTGGGTGGGGGGTGTGTCTGTGCTGTGTGCGGGTGCCACGTGGTTGTTAAGGGGGGGGCGGGCAGAGAGACACACAGCCAGGCCAAGGACAACATAGTGTGTGGGGGAGGGGCGGGGGGGTGAGAAGCAGTGTGGGTGCCGGGTGTGTGCGTGGGTGCGGTGGCCCATAGGACCGTGTGGGGGAGGGCAGTGTGTGTGGGGGGTGTGTGTCTGTGCTGTGTGCAGGTCCCACGTAGTTGTGAGTGGGGGGAGGGGCAGAGGCAGAGGCAGAGGCAGAGAGACACACAGCCAGGCCAAGGACAACATAGTGGGGCGGGTGGGAGTGTGCGTGCGGGGTGTGTGCCTGTGTGCGGTGGCGCATAGGGCCGTGTGTGTAGGGGGCCAGTGTCGGGGTGGTGGTGTGTCTGTGCGCCACGTGGGTGTGGGGGGGGGCCGGCAGAGAGACAGAGCCAGTCCAAGGACAACGCTGTGTGTGTGTGTGAGTGGGTGTGCAGGGTGTGGCCGGTGTGTGTGCGGGTGCTGCGTAGGGCCGTGCGGGAGTGCGTGCGCTGTGTGTGTACGCGTTGGGGGCGTGGGCAGCGTGTGTAGGTGGTGCGGGCAGAGACAGAAAGACACAGTCAGCAAAGGACAACGTGCACGGATATTCTTCTGAATATTTGCTTGTGTTTTCTGAGCTCATCACCTCCGGGATCAAGCTCACTCCCGTGCAACGGGAGTCTGCCCCCCTCACCTCAGCCACCACCGGCCAGCACTTGTCTTGGGCAGACAAGGGAGTGTTCCGATTTGGCCGGCGCGGGGGGGGGGGGGTGGCGGAGGAGTGGGGTGGGTGCGCAGGGTTTCGTTGTCACGAGGCGAACTTTGACCCTTGTGTTCTGCCCCTGAACCTCACTGGAGCGACTGGACCCGCGTGACCTGTCACGTCTTGGTTTCAACATCCTTGGCGGGAGAACTAAGATTCCCCCATGCGAAGTGATCAGGCCAGAGAGAAGGAAGTCGATTCCCTTGGGATCCAATGCCCGTTTTCTCGAATCCAGTTAAGTTTCGTCAAGATTTCCCACCCAAACCGAAAAGCCGAAGTGGCTACCTATCCCCGCCCCCTTGACCTCTGTCCCAAGGTGCCCCTCCCACACCGCCTCCTTCCACAGCCTCAAGGCATTCAAGAGTTAGCCGGCCCGGGCCGGCTCCATCCGTGGTCGCCCCGCCCCAAGACCCTCTGAAAAAGCGCCCGACAGGCAGGTGGCGCCCGACCCCCAACCAGCTATCCAGTGAGCCAGCCCCAGCATAGGAGCTTAGTGGGCGACCGACGGGGACTCGTTGCCAGACGGAGCCCATCCTAGTTCGCGTTTCTCCGCTCAGTCAACGGCGCAGACAGGAGAACGGGATCCGCCAACACTTCTCGAGAACGTCCCTGGGCGAGGGATGACGGACGCACGGACGGACGGGACGGGAAGGATTCTTGACTCCCCACCCACGGAGCAGCGGAATGCACTCCCATCCGAGGGGGATCGCAGGCCCACGTCAGACGGTGTGAGCACACGCCCCAGAACAACAACTCGCCAGCATCCCCGTCCGTGTCCCCGTCACCATCTTTGGGCACGCCAGGAGAAAGCCCTTTTGTGACCCGGACGACGGCTCTTTCGGCAAAAGCAACGTTGAGCAACGGCACAAATGAAGAGACTTGGATTTGAAACGACGCGTTCATATTGCAGCGCCTCAAAAGCAAAAGCACGCACTCGTCCCTCACATAACCGCAACCAACAAACCCGACGCACCTGAAAAAGAAAAAGCAAACGGAAGAGAACGGGTCGATCTGGCGGCTCGGTCGCCGAGACCAGATCAACCCCGGAAGGCAGGGCGAGCCGAGAGCCCACTCGGGTGAGGTCGAGCGGGATCAACACGGCAGCTCGGCGGCAGAGGTCGCGAGTGGGAGAGGTCCGTCCGGGTGCTCGACCCGCGGGCGCTGGCCGCTCTGCGGCCCAGTGAGGGAAGGAGGGGGGGAGGGGCGGAGACCCTGACAACTGGGCGACGCGCGCGCGCTGGCGGCTCGGCTGGCAAGGTCGCGAGTGGGAGAGGCCCGGCCGGCAGGTGGACCCGCGGGCACCGCCAGCTCGGCGGCAGAGTGAGGGAAGGAGGGAGGAGGGGCGGAGTCCCTGCCAGGCGGGCGACGCGCGCGCGCTGGCGGCTCGGCGCCAGAGGTCGCGAGTGCGAGAGGCCCGGCCGACAGGTGGACACGCGGGCACCGCCAGCTCGGCGGCAGAGTGAGGCAACGGGGTGAGGGGCAGACAGCCTGACAGCCGGGCGACGGGCGCGCGCTGGCGGCTCGGCGGGCGAGGTCGCGAGTGGGAGAGGCCCGGCCGGCAGGTGGACGCGCGGGCACCGCCAGCTCGGCGGCAGAGTGAGGGGAGGAGGGGGGGAGGGGCAGACAGCCTGACAGCCGGGCGACGGGCACGCGCTGGCGGCTCGGCGGGCGAGGTCGCGAGTGGGAGAGGCCCGGCCGGCAGGTGGACCCGCAGGCACCCGCAGCTCGTCGACAGGGTTAGGGAAGGGGGGGAGGGGATAGAGCCCCGTCGGGCTCGTCGACCCGCGGCTCCTGGCGGCTCTGCGGCCGAGTTAGGGGAGGAGGGGGGGAGGGGCAGTCAGCCTGACAGCCGGGGGACGCGCGCGCGCTGCCGGCTCGGCGGGCGAGGTCGCGAGTGGGAGAGGCCCGGCAGACAGGTGGACACGCGGGCACCGCCAGCTCGTCGACAGAGTGAGGGAAGGAGGGAGGAGGGGCAGAGTCCCTGCCAGGCTGGCGACGCGCGCGTGCCGGCGTCTCGGCGGCAGGGGTCGCGAGTGCGAGAGGCCCGGCCGACAGGTGGACCCGCGGGCACCGCCAGCTCGTCGACAGAGTGAGGGAAGGAGGGAGGAGGGGCGGAGTCCCTGCCAGGCGGGCGACGCGCGCGCGCTGGCGGCTCGGCGGCAGAGGTCGCGAGTGCGAGAGGCCCGGCCGACAGGTGGACACGCGGGCACCGCCAGCTCGGCGGCAGAGTGAGGGAAGGAGGGAGGAGGGGCAGAGTCCCTGCCAGGCGGGCGACGCGCGCGCGCTGGCGGCTCGGCGCCAGAGGTCGCGAGTGCGAGAGGCCCGGCCGACAGGTGGACACGCGGGCACCGCCAGCTCGGCGGCAGAGTGAGGGAAGGGGGGGAGGGGCAGACAGCCTGACAACCGGGCGACGGGCGCGCGCTGGCGCCTCGGCTGGCGAGGTCGCGAGTGGGAGAGGCCCTGCCCGCAGGTGGACACGCGGGCACCCGCAGCTCGTCGAGAGTTAGGGAAGGGGGGAAGTCAGGGAAGGGGGGGAGGGGATAGAACCCCGTAGGGCTCGTCGACCCGCGGCTCCTGGCGGCTCTGCGGCCGAGTTAGGGGAGGAGTGGGGGAGGGGCAGACAGCCTGACAGCCGGGCGACGGGCGCGCGCTGGCGGCTCGGCGGGCGAGGTCGCGAGTGGGAGAGGCCCTGCCCGCAGGTGGACCCGCGGGCACCCGCAGCTCGTCGACAGGGTTAGGGAAGGGGGGGAGTCAGGGAAGGGGGGGAGGGGCAGACAGCCTGACAGCCCGGCGACGGGCGCGCGCTGCCGGCTCGGCGGGCGAGGTCGCGAGTGGGAGAGGCCCTGCCCGCAGGTGGACCCGCGGGCACCCGCAGCTCGTCGACAGGGTTAGGGAAGGGGGGGAGGGGATAGAGCCCCGTCGGGCTCGTCGACCCGCGGCTCCTGGCGGCTCTGCGGCCGAGTTAGGGAAGGGGGGGGAGGGGCAGACTCCCTGCCAGGCGGGCGACGCGCGCGCGCTGGCGGCTGGGCGCCATAGGTCGCGAGTGCGAGAGGCCCGGCCGACAGGTGGACACGCGGGCACCGCCAGCTCGGCGGCAGAGTGAGGGAAGGGGGGGAGGGGCAGACAGCCTGACAACCGGGCGACGGGCGCGCGCTGGCGCCTCGGCGGGCGAGGTCGCGAGTGGGAGAGGCCCTGCCCGCAGGTGGACACGCGGGCACCCGCAGCTCGTCGAGAGTTAGGGAAGGGGGGAAGTCAGGGAAGGGGGGGAGGGGATAGAACCCCGTCGGGCTCGTCGACCCGCGGCTCCTGGCGGCTCTGCGGCCGAGTTAGGGGAGGAGGGGGGGAGGGGCAGACAGCCTGACAGCCGGGCGACGGGCGCGCGCTGGCGGCTCGGCGGGCGAGGTCGCGAGTGGGAGAGGCCCTGCCCGCAGGTGGACCCGCGGGCACCCGCAGCTCGTCGACAGGGTTAGGGAAGGGGGGGAGGGGATAGAGCCCCGTCGGGCTCGTCGACCCGCGGCTCCTGGCGGCTCTGCGGCCGAGTTAGGGAAGGGGGGGGAGGGGCAGACTCCCTGCCAGGCGGGCGACGCGCGCGCGCTGGCGGCTGGGCGCCATAGGTCGCGAGTGCGAGAGGCCCGGCCGACAGGTGGACACGCGGGCACCGCCAGCTGGGCGGCAGAGTGAGGGAAGGGGGGGAGGGGCAGACACCCTGACACCCGGGCGACGGGCGCGCGCTGGCGGCTCGGCGGGCGAGGTCGCGAGTGGGAGAGGCCCGGCCGACAGCTGGACCCGCGGGCACCGCCAGCTCGGCGGCAGAGTGAGGGAAGGAGGGAGGAGGGGCGGAGTCCCTGCCAGGCGGGCGACAAGCGCGCGCTGGCGGCTCGGCGGCAGAGGTCGCGAGTGCGAGAGGCCCGGCCGACAGGTGGACACGCGGGCACCGCCAGCTCGGCGGCAGAGTGAGGGAAGGAGGGAGGAGGGGCAGACACCCTGACACCCGGGCGACGGGCGCGCGCTGGCGGCTCGGCGCCAGAGGTCGCGAGTGCGAGAGGCCCGGCCGACAGCTGGACCCGCGGGCACCGCCAGCTCGGCGGCAGAGTGAGGGAAGTAGGGAGGAGGGGCGGAGTCCCTGCCAGGCGGGCGACAAGCGCGCGCTGGCGGCTCGGCGGCAGAGGTCGCGAGTGCGAGAGGCCCGGCCGACAGGTGGACACGCGGGCACCGCCAGCTCGGCGGCAGAGTGAGGGAAGGGGGGGAGGGGCAGACAGCCTGACAACCGGGCGACGGGCGCGCGCTGGCGCCTCGGCGGGCGAGGTCGCGAGTGGGAGAGGCCCTGCCCGCAGGTGGACACGCGGGCACCCGCAGCTCGTCGAGAGTTAGGGAAGGGGGGAAGTCAGGGAAGGGGGGGAGGGGATAGAACCCCGTCGGGCTCGTCGACCCGCGGCTCCTGGCGGCTCTGCGGCCGAGTTAGGGGAGGAGTGGGGGAGGGGCAGACAGCCTGACAGCCGGGCGACGGGCGCGCGCTGGCGGCTCGGCGGGCGAGGTCGCGAGTGGGAGAGGCCCTGCCCGCAGGTGGACCCGCGGGCACCCGCAGCTCGTCGACAGGGTTAGGGAAGGGGGGGAGGGGATAGAGCCCCGTCGGGCTCGTCGACCCGCGGCTCCTGGCGGCTCTGCTGCCGAGTTAGGGAAGGGGGGGGAGGGGCAGACTCCCTGCCAGGCGGGCGACGCGCGCGTCCTGGCGGCTGGGCGCCATAGGTCGCGAGTGCGAGAGGCCCGGCCGACAGGTGGACACGCGGGCACCGCCAGCTCGGCGGCAGAGTGAGGGAAGGGGGGGAGGGGCAGACACCCTGACAACCGGGCGACGGGCGCGCGCTGGCGGCTCGGCGGGCGAGGTCGCGAGTGGGAGAGGCCCGGCCGACAGCTGGACCCGCGGGCACCGCCAGCTCGGCGGCAGAGTGAGGGAAGGAGGGAGGAGGGGCGGAGTCCCTGCCAGGCGGGCGACGCGCGCGCGCTGGCGGCTCGGCGCCAGAGGTCGCGAGTGCGAGAGGCCCGGCCGACAGGTGGACACGCGGGCACCGCCAGCTCGGCGGCAGAGTGAGGGAAGGGGGGGAGGTGCAGACAGCCTGACAACCGGGCGACGGGCGCGCGCTGGCGCCTCGGCTGGCGAGGTCGCGAGTGGGAGAGGCCCTGCCCGCAGGTGGACACGCGGGCACCCGCAGCTCGTCGAGAGTTAGGGAAGGGGGGAAGTCAGGGAAGGGGGGGAGGGGATAGAACCCCGTCGGGTTCGTCGACCCGCGGCTCCTGGCGGCTCTGCGGCCGAGTTAGGGGAGGAGTGGGGGAGGGGCAGACAGCCTGACAGCCGGGCGACGGGCGCGCGCTGGCGGCTCGGCGGGCGAGGTCGCGAGTGGGAGAGGCCCTGCCCGCAGGTGGACCCGCGGGCACCCGCAGCTCGTCGACAGGGTTAGGGAAGGGGGGGAGTCAGGGAAGGGGGGGAGGGGCAGACAGCCTGACAGCCGGGCGACGGGCGCGCGCTGGCGGCTCGGTGGGCGAGGTCGCGAGTGGGAGAGGCCCTGCCCGCAGGTGCACCCGCGGGCACCCGAAGCTCGTCGACAGGGTTAGGGAAGGGGGGGAATTAGGGAAGGGGGGGAGGGGCTAGAACCCCTTCGGGCTCGTCGACCCGCGGCTCCAAGCGGCTCTGCGGCCGAGTTAGGGGAGAAGGGGGGGAGGGGCAGACAGCCTGACAGCCGCGCGACGGGCGCGCGCTGCCGGCTCGGCGGGCGAGGTCGCGAGTGGGAGAGGCCCTGCCCGCAGGTGGACCCGCGGGCACCCGCAGCTCGTCGACAGGGTTAGGGAAGGGGGGGAGGGGATAGAGCCCCGTCGGGCTCCTCGACCCGCGGCTCCTGGCGGCTCTGCGGCCGAGTTAGGGAAGGGGGGGGAGGGGCAGACTCCCTGCCAGGCGGGCGACGCGCGCGCGCTGGCGGCTGGGCGCCATAGGTCGCGAGTGCGAGAGGCCCGGCCGACAGGTGGACACGCGGGCACCGCCAGCTCGGCGGCAGAGTGAGGGAAGGGGGGGAGGGGCAGACACCCTGACACCCGGGCGACGGGCGCGCGCTGGCGGCTCGGCGGGCGAGGTCGCGAATGGGAGAGGCCCGGCCGACAGCTGGACCCGCGGGCACCGCCAGCTCGGCGGCAGAGTGAGGGAAGGAGGGAGGAGGGGCGGAGTCCCTACCAGGCGGGCGACGCGCGCGCGCTGGCGGCTCGGCGGCAGAGGTCGCGAGTGCGAGAGGCCCGGCCGACAGGTGGACACGCGGGCACCGCCAGCTCGGCGGCAGAGTGAGGGAAGGGGGGGAGGGGCAGACAGCCTGACAACCGGGCGACGGGCGCGCGCTGGCGCCTCGGCTGGCGAGGTCGCGAGTGGGAGAGGCCCTGCCCGCAGGTGGACACGCGGGCACCCGCAGCTCGTCGAGAGTTAGGGAAGGGGGGAAGTCACGGAAGGGGGGGAGGGGATAGAACCCCGTCGGGCTCGTCGACCCGCGGCTCCTGGCGGCTCTCCGGCCGAGTTAGGGGAGGAGTGGGGGAGGGGCAGACAGCCTGACAGCCGGGCGACGGGCGCGCGCTGGCGTCTCGGCGGGCGAGGTCGCGAGTGGGAGAGGCCCTGCCCGCAGGTGCACCCGCGGGCACCCGCAGCTCGTCGACAGGGTTAGGGAAGGGGGGGAGTTAGGGAAGGGGGGGAGGGGCTAGAACCCCGTCGGGCTCGTCGACCCGCGGCTCCAAGCGGCTCTGCGGCCGAGTTAGGGGAGGAGGGGGGGAGGGGCAGACAGCCTGACAGCCGGGCGACGGGCGCGCGCTGCCGGCTCGGCGGGCGAGGTCGCGAGTGGGAGACGCCCTGCCCGCAGGTGGACCCGCGGGCACCCGCAGCTCGTCGACAGGGTTAGGGAAGGGGGGGAGGGGATAGAGCCCCGTCGGGCTCGTGGACCCGCGGCTCCTGGCGGCTCTGCGGCCGAGTTAGGGAAGGGGGGGGAGGGGCAGACTCCCTGCCAGGCGGGCGACGCGCGCGCGCTGGCGGCTGGGCGCCATAGGTCGCGAGTGCGAGAGGCCCGGCCGACAGGTGGACACGCGGGCACCGCCAGCTCGGCGGCAGAGTGAGGGAAGGCGGGAGGAGGGGCGGAGTCCCTGCCAGGGGGGCGACAAGCGCGCGCTGGCGGCTCGGCGGCAGAGGTCGCGAGTGCGAGAGGCCCGGCCGACAGGTGGACACGCGGGCACCGCCAGCTCGGCGGCAGAGTGAGGGAAGGGGGGGAGGGGCAGACAGCCTGACAACCGGGCGACGGGCGCGCGCTGGCGCCTCGGCGGGCGAGGTCGCGAGTGGGAGAGGCCCTGCCCGCAGGTGGACACGCGGGCACCCGCAGCTCGTCGAGAGTTAGGGAAGGGGGGAAGTCAGGGAAGGGGGGGAGGGGATAGAACCCCGTCGGTCTCGTCGACCCGCGGCTCCTGGCGGCTCTGCGGCCGAGTTAGGGGAGGAGTGGGGGAGGGGCAGACAGCCTGACAGGCGGGCGACGGGCGCGCGCTGGCGGCTCGGCGGGCGAGGTCGCGAGTGGGAGAGGCCCTGCCCGCAGGTGGACCCGCGGGCACCCGCAGCTCGTCGACAGGGTTAGGGAAGGGGGGGAGTCAGGGAAGGGGGGGAGGGGCAGACAGCCTGACAGCCGGGCGACGGGCGCGCGCTGGCGGCTCGGCGGGCGAGGTCGCGAGTGGGAGAGGCCCTGCCCGCAGGTGGACCCGCGGGCACCCGCAGCTCGTCGACAGGGTTAGGGAAGGGGGGGAGGGGATAGAGCCCCGTCGGGCTCGTCGACCCGCGGCTCCTGGCGGCTCTGCTGCCGAGTTAGGGAAGGGGGGGGAGGGGCAGACTCCCTGCCAGGCGGGCGACGCGCGCGCGCTGGCGGCTGGGCGCCATAGGTCGCGAGTGCGAGAGGCCCGGCCGACAGGTGGACACGCGGGCACCGCCAGCTCGGCGGCAGAGTGAGGGAAGGGGGGGAGGGGCAGACACCCTGACAACCGGGCGACGGGCGCGCGCTGGCGGCTCGGCGGGCGAGGTCGCGAGTGGGAGAGGCCCGGCCGACAGCTGGACCCGCGGGCACCGCCAGCTCGGCGGCAGAGTGAGGGAAGGAGGGAGGAGGGGCGGAGTCCCTGCCAGGCGGGCGACGCCCGCGCGCTGGCGGCTCGGCGCCAGAGGTCGCGAGTGCGAGAGGCCCGGCCGACAGGTGGACACGCGGGCACCGCCAGCTCGGCGGCAGTGTGAGGGAAGGGGGGGAGGGGCAGACAGCCTGACAACCGGGCGACGGGCGCGCGCTGGCGCCTCGGCTGGCGAGGTCGCGAGTGGGAGAGGCCCTGCCCGCAGGTGGACACGCGGGCACCCGCAGCTCGTCGAGAGTTAGGGAAGGGGGGAAGTCAGCGAAGGGGGGGAGGGGATAGAACCCCGTCGGGCTCGTCGACCCGCGGCTCCTGGCGGCTCTGCGGCCGAGTTAGGGGAGGAGTGGGGGAGGGGCAGACAGCCTGACAGCCGGGCGACGGGCGCGCGCTGGCGGCTCGGCGGGCGAGGTCGCGAGTGGGAGAGGCCCTGCCCGCAGGTGGACCCGCGGGCACCCGCAGCTCGTCGACAGGGTTAGGGAAGGGGGGGAGTCAGGGAAGGGGGGGAGGGGCAGACAGCCTGACAGCCGGGCGACGGGCGCGCGCTGGCGGCTCGGTGGGCGAGGTCGCGAGTGGGAGAGGCCCTGCCCGCAGGTGCACCCGCGGGCACCCGCAGCTCGTCGACAGGGTTAGGGAAGGGGGGGAATTAGGGAAGGGGGGGAGCGGCTAGAACCCCTTCGGGCTCGTCGACCCGCGGCTCCAAGCGGCTCTGCGGCCGAGTTAGGGGAGGAGGGGGGGAGGGGCAGACAGCCTGACAGCCGCGCGACGGGCGCGCGCTGCCGGCTCGGCGGGCGAGGTCGCGAGTGGGAGAGGCCCTGCCCGCAGGTGGACCCGCGGGCACCCGCAGCTCGTCGACAGGGTTAGGGAAGGGGGGGAGGGGATAGAGCCCCGTCGGGCTCGTCGACCCGCGGCTCCTGGCGGCTCTGCGGCCGAGTTAGGGAAGGGGGGGGAGGGGCAGACTCCCTGCCAGGCGGGCGACGCGCGCGCGCTGGCGGCTGGGCGCCATAGGTCGCGAGTGCGAGAGGCCCGGCCGACAGGTGGACACGCGGGCACCGCCAGCTCGGCGGCAGAGTGAGGGAAGGGGGGGAGGGGCAGACACCCTGACACCCGGGCGACGGGCGCGCGCTGGCGGCTCGGCGGGCGAGGTCGCGAATGGGAGAGGCCCGGCCGACAGCTGGACCCGCGGGCACCGCCAGCTCGGCGGCAGAGTGAGGGAAGGAGGGAGGAGGGGCGGAGTCCCTACCAGGCGGGCGACGCGCGCGCGCTGGCGGCTCGGCGGCAGAGGTCGCGAGTGCGAGAGGCCCGGCCGACAGGTGGACACGCGGGCACCGCCAGCTCGGAGGCAGAGTGAGGGAAGGGGGGGAGGGGCAGACAGCCTGACAACCGGGCGACGGGCGCGCGCTGGCGCCTCGGCTGGCGAGGTCGCGAGTGGGAGAGGCCCTGCCCGCAGGTGGACACGCGGGCACCCGCAGCTCGTCGAGAGTTAGGGAAGGGGGGAAGTCAGGGAAGGGGGGGAGGGGATAGAACCCCGTCGGGCTCGTCGACCCGCGGCTCCTGGCGGCTCTCCGGCCGAGTTAGGGGAGGAGTGGGGGAGGGGCAGACAGCCTGACAGCCGGGCGACGGGCGCGCGCTGGCGGCTCGGCGGGCGAGGTCGCGAGTGGGAGAGGCCCTGCCCGCAGGTGGACCCGCGGGCACCCGCAGCTCGTCGACAGGGTTAGGGAAGGGGGGGAGTCAGGGAAGGGGGGGAGGGGCAGACAGCCTGACAGCCGGGCGACGGGCGCGCGCTGCCGGCTCGGCGGGCGAGGTCGCGAGTGGGAGAGGCCCTGCCCGCAGGTGCACCCGCGGGCACCCGCAGCTCGTCGACAGGGTTAGGGAAGGGGGGGAGTTAGGGAAGGGGGGGAGGGGCTAGAACCCCGTCGGGCTCGTCGACCCGCGGCTCCAAGCGGCTCTGCGGCCGAGTTAGGGGAGGAGGGGGGGAGGGGCAGACAGCCTGACAGCCGGGCGACGGGCGAGCGCTGCCGGCTCGGCGGGCGAGGTCGCGAGTGGGAGAGGCCCTGCCCGCAGGTGGACCCGCGGGCACCCGCAGCTCGTCGACAGGGTTAGGGAAGGGGGGGAGGGGATAGAGCCCCGTCGGGCTCGTCGACCCGCGGCTCCTGGCGGCTCTGCGGCCGAGTTAGGGAAGGGGGGGGAGGGGCAGACTCCCTGCCAGGCGGGCGACGCGCGCGCGCTGGCGGCTGGGCGCCATAGGTCGCGAGTGCGAGAGGCCCGGCCGACAGGTGGACACGCGGGCACCGCCAGCTCGGCGGCAGAGTGAGGGAAGGGGGGGAGGGGCAGACAGCCTGACAACCGGGCGACGGGCGCGCGCTGGCGCCTCGGCGGGCGAGGTCGCGAGTGGGAGAGGCCCTGCCCGCAGGTGGACACGCGGGCACCCGCAGCTCGTCGAGAGTTAGGGAAGGGGGGAAGTCAGGGAAGGGGGGGAGGGGATAGAACCCCGTCGGGCTCGTCGACCCGCGGCTCCTGGCGGCTCTGCGGCCGAGTTAGGGGAGGAGGGGGGGAGGGGCAGACAGCCTGACAGCCGGGCGACGGGCGCGCGCTGGCGGCTCGGCGGGCGAGGTCGCGAGTGGGAGAGGCCCTGCCCGCAGGTGGACCCGCGGGCACCCGCAGCTCGTCGACAGGGTTAGGGAAGGGGGGGAGGGGATAGAGCCCCGTCGGGCTCGTCGACCCGCGGCTCCTGGCGGCTCTGCGGCCGAGTTAGGGAAGGGGGGGGAGGGGCAGACTCCCTGCCAGGCGGGCGACGCGCGCGCGCTGGCGGCTGGGCGCCATAGGTCGCGAGTGCGAGAGGCCCGGCCGACAGGTGGACACGCGGGCACCGCCAGCTGGGCGGCAGAGTGAGGGAAGGGGGGGAGGGGCAGACACCCTGACACCCGGGCGACGGGCGCGCGCTGGCGGCTCGGCGGGCGAGGTCGCGAGTGGGAGAGGCCCGGCCGACAGCTGGACCCGCGGGCACCGCCAGCTCGGCGGCAGAGTGAGGGAAGGAGGGAGGAGGGGCGGAGTCCCTGCCAGGCGGGCGACAAGCGCGCGCTGGCGGCTCGGCGGCAGAGGTCGCGAGTGCGAGAGGCCCGGCCGACAGGTGGACACGCGGGCACCGCCAGCTCGGCGGCAGAGTGAGGGAAGGAGGGAGGAGGGGCAGACACCCTGACACCCGGGCGACGGGCGCGCGCTGGCGGCTCGGCGCCAGAGGTCGCGAGTGCGAGAGGCCCGGCCGACAGCTGGACCCGCGGGCACCGCCAGCTCGGCGGCAGAGTGAGGGAAGTAGGGAGGAGGGGCGGAGTCCCTGCCAGGCGGGCGACAAGCGCGCGCTGGCGGCTCGGCGGCAGAGGTCGCGAGTGCGAGAGGCCCGGCCGACAGGTGGACACGCGGGCACCGCCAGCTCGGCGGCAGAGTGAGGGAAGGGGGGGAGGGGCAGACAGCCTGACAACCGGGCGACGGGCGCGCGCTGGCGCCTCGGCGGGCGAGGTCGCGAGTGGGAGAGGCCCTGCCCGCAGGTGGACACGCGGGCACCCGCAGCTCGTCGAGAGTTAGGGAAGGGGGGAAGTCAGGGAAGGGGGGGAGGGGATAGAACCCCGTCGGGCTCGTCGACCCGCGGCTCCTGGCGGCTCTGCAGCCGAGTTAGGGGAGGAGTGGGGGAGGGGCAGACAGCCTGACAGCCGGGCGACGGGCGCGCGCTGGCGGCTCGGCGGGCGAGGTCGCGAGTGGGAGAGGCCCTGCCCGCAGGTGGACCCGCGGGCACCCGCAGCTCGTCGACAGGGTTAGGGAAGGGGGGGAGGGGATAGAGCCCCGTCGGGCTCGTCGACCCGCGGCTCCTGGCGGCTCTGCTGCCGAGTTAGGGAAGGGGGGGGAGGGGCAGACTCCCTGCCAGGCGGGCGACGCGCGCGTCCTGGCGGCTGGGCGCCATAGGTCGCGAGTGCGAGAGGCCCGGCCGACAGGTGGACACGCGGGCACCGCCAGCTCGGCGGCAGAGTGAGGGAAGGGGGGGAGGGGCAGACACCCTGACAACCGGGCGACGGGCGCGCGCTGGCGGCTCGGCGGGCGAGGTCGCGAGTGGGAGAGGCCCGGCCGACAGCTGGACCCGCGGGCACCGCCAGCTCGGCGGCAGAGTGAGGGAAGGAGGGAGGAGGGGCGGAGTCCCTGCCAGGCGGGCGACGCGCGCGCGCTGGCGGCTCGGCGCCAGAGGTCGCGAGTGCGAGAGGCCCGGCCGACAGGTGGACACGCGGGCACCGCCAGCTCGGCGGCAGAGTGAGGGAAGGGGGGGAGGGGCAGACAGCCTGACAACCGGGCGACGGGCGCGCGCTGGCGCCTCGGCTGGCGAGGTCGCGAGTGGGAGAGGCCCTGCCCGCAGGTGGACACGCGGGCACCCGCAGCTCGTCGAGAGTTAGGGAAGGGGGGAAGTCAGGGAAGGGGGGGAGGGGATAGAACCCCGTCGGGTTCGTCGACCCGCGGCTCCTGGCGGCTCTGCGGCCGAGTTAGGGGAGGAGTGGGGGAGGGGCAGACAGCCTGACAGCCGGGCGACGGGCGCGCGCTGGCGGCTCGGCGGGCGAGGTCGCGAGTGGGAGAGGCCCTGCCCGCAGGTGGACCCGCGGGCACCCGCAGCTCGTCGACAGGGTTAGGGAAGGGGGGGAGTCAGGGAAGGGGGGGAGGGGCAGACAGCCTGACAGCCGGGCGACGGGCGCGCGCTGGCGGCTCGGTGGGCGAGGTCGCGAGTGGGAGAGGCCCTGCCCGCAGGTGCACCCGCGGGCACCCGAAGCTCGTCGACAGGGTTAGGGAAGGGGGGGAATTAGGGAAGGGGGGGAGGGGCTAGAACCCCTTCGGGCTCGTCGACCCGCGGCTCCAAGCGGCTCTGCGGCCGAGTTAGGGGAGGAGGGGGGGAGGGGCAGACAGCCTGACAGCCGCGCGACGGGCGCGCGCTGCCGGCTCGGCGGGCGAGGTCGCGAGTGGGAGAGGCCCTGCCCGCAGGTGGACCCGCGGGCACCCGCAGCTCGTCGACAGGGTTAGGGAAGGGGGGGAGGGGATAGAGCCCCGTCGGGCTCCTCGACCCGCGGCTCCTGGCGGCTCTGCGGCCGAGTTAGGGAAGGGGGGGGAGGGGCAGACTCCCTGCCAGGCGGGCGACGCGCGCGCGCTGGCGGCTGGGCGCCATAGGTCGCGAGTGCGAGAGGCCCGGCCGACAGGTGGACACGCGGGCACCGCCAGCTCGGCGGCAGAGTGAGGGAAGGGGGGGAGGGGCAGACACCCTGACACCCGGGCGACGGGCGCGCGCTGGCGGCTCGGCGGGCGAGGTCGCGAATGGGAGAGGCCCGGCCGACAGCTGGACCCGCGGGCACCGCCAGCTCGGCGGCAGAGTGAGGGAAGGAGGGAGGAGGGGCGGAGTCCCTACCAGGCGGGCGACGCGCGCGCGCTGGCGGCTCGGCGGCAGAGGTCGCGAGTGCGAGAGGCCCGGCCGACAGGTGGACACGCGGGCACCGCCAGCTCGGCGGCAGAGTGAGGGAAGGGGGGGAGGGGCAGACAGCCTGACAACCGGGCGACGGGCGCGCGCTGGCGCCTCGGCTGGCGAGGTCGCGAGTGGGAGAGGCCCTGCCCGCAGGTGGACACGCGGGCACCCGCAGCTCGTCGAGAGTTAGGGAAGGGGGGAAGTCACGGAAGGGGGGGAGGGGATAGAACCCCGTCGGGCTCGTCGACCCGCGGCTCCTGGCGGCTCTCCGGCCGAGTTAGGGGAGGAGTGGGGGAGGGGCAGACAGCCTGACAGCCGGGCGACGGGCGCGCGCTGGCGTCTCGGCGGGCGAGGTCGCGAGTGGGAGAGGCCCTGCCCGCAGGTGCACCCGCGGGCACCCGCAGCTCGTCGACAGGGTTAGGGAAGGGGGGGAGTTAGGGAAGGGGGGGAGGGGCTAGAACCCCGTCGGGCTCGTCGACCCGCGGCTCCAAGCGGCTCTGCGGCCGAGTTAGGGGAGGAGGGGGGGAGGGGCAGACAGCCTGACAGCCGGGCGACGGGCGCGCGCTGCCGGCTCGGCGGGCGAGGTCGCGAGTGGGAGACGCCCTGCCCGCAGGTGGACCCGCGGGCACCCGCAGCTCGTCGACAGGGTTAGGGAAGGGGGGGAGGGGATAGAGCCCCGTCGGGCTCGTGGACCCGCGGCTCCTGGCGGCTCTGCGGCCGAGTTAGGGAAGGGGGGGGAGGGGCAGACTCCCTGCCAGGCGGGCGACGCGCGCGCGCTGGCGGCTGGGCGCCATAGGTCGCGAGTGCGAGAGGCCCGGCCGACAGGTGGACACGCGGGCACCGCCAGCTCGGCGGCAGAGTGAGGGAAGGCGGGAGGAGGGGCGGAGTCCCTGCCAGGGGGGCGACAAGCGCGCGCTGGCGGCTCGGCGGCAGAGGTCGCGAGTGCGAGAGGCCCGGCCGACAGGTGGACACGCGGGCACCGCCAGCTCGGCGGCAGAGTGAGGGAAGGGGGGGAGGGGCAGACAGCCTGACAACCGGGCGACGGGCGCGCGCTGGCGCCTCGGCGGGCGAGGTCGCGAGTGGGAGAGGCCCTGCCCGCAGGTGGACACGCGGGCACCCGCAGCTCGTCGAGAGTTAGGGAAGGGGGGAAGTCAGGGAAGGGGGGGAGGGGATAGAACCCCGTCGGTCTCGTCGACCCGCGGCTCCTGGCGGCTCTGCGGCCGAGTTAGGGGAGGAGTGGGGGAGGGGCAGACAGCCTGACAGGCGGGCGACGGGCGCGCGCTGGCGGCTCGGCGGGCGAGGTCGCGAGTGGGAGAGGCCCTGCCCGCAGGTGGACCCGCGGGCACCCGCAGCTCGTCGACAGGGTTAGGGAAGGGGGGGAGTCAGGGAAGGGGGGGAGGGGCAGACAGCCTGACAGCCGGGCGACGGGCGCGCGCTGGCGGCTCGGCGGGCGAGGTCTCGAGTGGGAGAGGCCCTGCCCGCAGGTGCACCCGCGGGCACCCGCAGCTCGTCGACAGGGTTAGGGAAGGGGGGGAGTTAGGGAAGGGGGGGAGGGGCTAGAACCCCGTCGGGCTCGTCGACCCGCGGCTCCAAGCGGCTCTGCGGCCGAGTTAGGGGAGGAGGGGGGGAGGGGCAGACAGCCTGACAGCCGGGCGACGGGCGCGCGCTGCCGGCTCGGCGGGCGAGGTCGCGAGTGGGAGAGGCCCTGCCCGCAGGTGGACCCGCGGGCACCCGCAGCTCGTCGACAGGGTTAGGGAAGGGGGGGAGGGGATAGAGCCCCGTCGGGCTCGTCGACCCGCGGCTCCTGGCGGCTCTGCGGCCGAGTTAGGGAAGGGGGGGGAGGGGCAGACTCCCTGCCAGGCGGGCGACGCGCGCGCGCTGGCGGCTGGGCGCCATAGGTCGCGAGTGCGAGAGGCCCGGCCGACAGGTGGACACGCGGGCACCGCCAGCTCGGCGGCAGAGTGAGGGAAGGGGGGGGAGGGGCAGACACCCTGACACCCGGGCGACGGGCGCGCGCTGGCGGCTCGGCGGGCGAGGTCGCGAGTGGGAGAGGCCTGGCCGACAGCTGGACCCGCGGGCACCGCCAGCTCGGCGGCAGAGTGAGGGAAGGAGGGAGGAGGGGCGGAGTCCCTGCCAGGCGGGCGACGCGCGCGCGCTGGCGGCTCGGCGGCAGAGGTCGCGAGTGCGAGAGGCCCGGCCGACAGGTGGACACGCGGGCACCGCCAGCTCGGCGGCAGAGTGAGGGAAGGAGGGAGGAGGGGCAGACACCCTGACACCCGGGCGACGGGCGCGCGCTGGCGGCTCGGCGCCAGAGGTCGCGAGTGCGAGAGGCCCGGCCGACAGCTGGACCCGCGGGCACCGCCAGCTCGGCGGCAGAGTGAGGGAAGGAGGGAGGAGGGGCGGAGTCCCTGCCAGGCGGGCGACAAGCGCGCGCTGGCGGCTCGGCGGCAGAGGTCGCGAGTGCGAGAGGCCCGGCCGACAGGTGGACACGCGGGCACCGCCAGCTCGGCGGCAGAGTGAGGGAAGGGGGGGAGGGGCAGACAGCCTGACAACCGGGCGACGGGCGCGCGCTGGCGCCTCGGCGGGCGAGGTCGCGAGTGGGAGAGGCCCTGCCCGCAGGTGGACACGCGGGCACCCGCAGCTCGTCGAGAGTTAGGGAAGGGGGGAAGTCAGGGAAGGGGGGGAGGGGATAGAACCCCGTCGGGCTCGTCGACCCGCGGCTCCTGGCGGCTCTGCGGCCGAGTTAGGGGAGGAGTGGGGGAGGGGCAGACAGCCTGACAGCCGGGCGACGGGCGCGCGCTTGCGGCTCGGCGGGCGAGGTCGCGAGTGGGAGAGGCCCTGCCCGCAGGTGGACCCGCGGGCACCCGCAGCTCGTCGACAGGGTTAGGGAAGGGGGGGAGGGGATAGAGCCCCGTCGGGCTCGTCGACCCGCGGCTCCTGGCGGCTCTGCGGCCGAGTTAGGGAAGGGGGGGGAGGGGCAGACTCCCTGCCAGGCGGGCGACGCGCGCGCGCTGGCGGCTGGGCGCCATAGGTCGCGAGTGCGAGAGGCCCGGCCGACAGCTGGACCCGCGGGCACCGCCAGCTCGGCGGCAGAGTGAGGGAAGGAGGGAGGAGGGGCGGAGTCCCTGCCAGGCGGGCGACAAGCGCGCGCTGGCGGCTCGGCGGCAGAGGTCGCGAGTGCGAGAGGCCCGGCCGACAGGTGGACACGCGGGCACCGCCAGCTCGGCGGCAGAGTGAGGGAAGGGGGGGAGGGGCAGACAGCCTGACAACCGGGCGACGGGCGCGCGCTGGCGCCTCGGCGGGCGAGGTCGCGAGTGGGAGAGGCCCTGCCCGCAGGTGGACACGCGGGCACCCGCAGCTCGTCGAGAGTTAGGGAAGGGGGGAATCAGGGAAGGGGGGGAGGGGATAGAACCCCGTCGGGCTCGTCGACCCGCGGCTCCTGGCGGCTCTGCGGCCGAGTTAGGGGAGGAGTGGGGGAGGGGCAGACAGCCTGACAGCCGGGCGACGGGCGCGCGCTGGCGGCTCGGCGGGCGAGGTCGCGAGTGGGAGAGGCCCTGCCCGCAGGTGGACCCGCGGGCACCCGCAGCTCGTCGACAGGGTTAGGGAAGGGGGGGAGTCAGGGAAGGGGGGGAGGGGCAGACAGCCTGACAGCCGAGCGACGGGATCGCGCTGGCGGCTCGGCGGGCGAGGTCGCGAGTGGGAGAGGCCCTGCCCGCAGGTGCACCCGCGGGCACCCGCAGCTCGTCGACAGGGTTAGGGAAGGGGGGGAGTTAGGGAAGGGGGGGAGGGGCTAGAACCCCGTCGGGCTCGTCGACCCGCGGCTCCAAGCGGCTCTGCGGCCGAGTTAGGGGAGGAGGGGGGGAGGGGCAGACAGCCTGACAGCCGGGCGACGGGCGCGCGCTGCCGGCTCGGCGGGCGAGGTCGCGAGTGGGAGAGGCCCTGCCCGCAGGTGGACCCGCGGGCACCCGCAGTTCGTCGACAGGGTTAGGGAAGGCGGGGAGGGGATAGAGCCCCGTCGGGCTCGTCGACCCGCGGCTCCTGGCGGCTCTGCGGCCGAGTTAGGGAAGGGGGGGGAGGGGCAGACTCCCTGCCAGGCGGGCGACGCGCGCGCGCTGGCGGCTGGGCGCCATAGGTCGCGAGTGCGAGAGGCCCGGCCGACAGGTGGACACGCGGGCACCGCCAGCTCGGCGGCAGAGTGAGGGAAGGGGGGAGAGGGGCAGACACCCTGACACCCGGGCGACGGGTGCGCGCTGGCGGCTCGGCGGGCGAGGTCGCGAGTGGGAGAGGCCCGGCCGACAGCTGGACCCGCGGGCACCGCCAGCTCGGCGGCAGAGTGAGGGAAGGAGGGAGGAGGGGCGGAGTCCCTGCCAGGCGGGCGACGCGCGCGCGCTGGCGGCTCGGCGGCAGAGGTCGCGAGTGCGAGAGGCCCGGCCGACAGGTGGACACGCGGGCACCGCCAGCTCGGCGGCAGAGTGAGGGAAGGAGGGAGGAGGGGCGGAGTCCCTGCCAGGCGGGCGACGCGCGCGCGCTGACGGCTCGGCGCCAGAGGTCGCGAGTGCGAGAGGCCCGGCCGACAGGTGGACACGCGGGCACCGCCAGCTCGGCGGCAGAGTGAGGGAAGGGGGGGAGGGGCAGAGAGCCTGACAACCGGGCGACGGGCGCGCGCTGGCGCCTCGGCTGGCGAGGTCGCGAGTGGGAGAGGCCCTGCCCGCAGGTGGACACGCGGGCACCCGCAGCTCGTCGAGAGTTAGGGAAGGGGGGAAGTCAGGGAAGGGGGGGAGGGGATAGAACCCCGTCGGGCTCGTCGACCCGCGGCTCCTGGCGGCTCTGCGGCCGAGTTAGGGGAGGAGTGGGGGAGGGGCAGACAGCCTGACAGCCGGGCGACGGGCGCGCGCTGGCGGCTCGGCGGGCGAGGTCGCGAGTGGGAGAGGCCCTGCCCGCAGGTGCACCCGCGGGCACCCGCAGCTCGTCGACAGGGTTAGGGAAGGGGGGGAGTTAGGGAAGGGGGGGAGGGGCTAGAACCCCGTCGGGCTCGTCGACCCGCGGCTCCAAGCGGCTCTTTGGCCGAGTTAGGGGAGGAGGGGGGGAGGGGCAGACAGCCTGACAGCCGGGCGACGGGCGCGCGCTGCCGGCTCGGCGGGCGAGGTCGCGAGTGGGAGAGGCCCTGCCCGCAGGTGGACCCGCGGGCACCCGCAGCTCGTCGACAGGGTTAGGGAAGGGGGGGAGGGGATAGAGCCCCGTCGGGCTCGTCGACCCGCGGCTCCTGGCGGCTCTGCGGCCGAGTTAGGGAAGGGGGGGGAGGGGCAGACTCCCTGCCAGGCGGGCGACGCGCGCGCGCTGGCGGCTGGGCGCCATAGGTCGCGAGTGCGAGAGGCCCGGCCGACAGGTGGACACGCGGGCACCGCCAGCTCGGCGGCAGAGTGAGGGAAGGAGGGAGGAGGGGCGGAGTCCCTGCCAGGCGGGCGACGCGCGCGCGCTGGCGGCTCGGCGGCAGAGGTCGCGAGTGCGAGAGGCCCGGCCGACAGGTGGACACGCGGGCACCGCCAGCTCGGCGGCAGAGTGAGGGAAGGGGGGGAGGGGCAGACAGCCTGACCACCGGGCGACGGGTGCGCGCTGGCGCCTCGGCTGGCGAGGTCGCGAGTGGGAGAGGCCCTGCCCGCAGGTGGACACGCGGGCACCCGCAGCTCGTCGAGAGTTAGGGAAGGGGGGAAGTCAGGGAAGGGGGGGGGGGATAGAACCCCGTCGGGCTCGTCGACCCGCGGCTCCTGGCGGCTCTGCGGCCGAGTTAGGGGAGGAGTGGGGGAGGGGCAGACAGCCTGACAGCCGGGCGACGGGCGCGCGCTGGCGGCTCGGCGGGCGAGGTCGCGAGTGGGAGAGGCCCTGCCCGCAGGTGGACCCGCGGGCACCCGCAGCTCGTCGACAGGGTTAGGGAAGGGGGGGAGTCAGGGAAGGGGGGGAGGGGCAAACAGCCTGACAGCCGGGCGACGGGCGCGCGCTGGCGGCTCGGCGGGCGAGGTCGCGAGTGGGAGAGGCCCTGCCCGCAGGTGCACCCGCGGGCACCCGCAGCTCGTCGACAGGGTTAGGGAAGGGGGGGAATTAGGGAAGGGGGGGAGGGGCTAGAACCTCGTCGGGCTCGTCGACCCGCGGCTCCAAGCGGCTCTGCGGCCGAGTTAGGGGAGGAGGGGGGGAGGGGCAGACAGCCTGACAGCCGGGCGACGGGCGCGCGCTGCCGGCTCGGCGGGCGAGGTCGCGAGTGGGAGAGGCCCTGCCCGCAGGTGGACCCGCGGGCACCCGCAGCTCGTCGACAGGGTTAGGGAAGGGGGGGAGGGGATAGAGCCCCGTCGGGCTCGTCGACCCGCGGCTCCTGGCGGCTCTGCGGCCGAGTTAGGGAAGGGGGGGGAGGGGCAGACTCCCTGCCAGGCGGGCGACGCGCGCGCGCTGGCGGCTGGGCGCCATAGGTCGCGAGTGCGAGAGGCCCGGCCGACAGGTGGACACGCGGGCACCGCCAGCTCGGCGGCAGAGTGAGGGAAGGGGGGGGAGGGGCAGACACCCTGACACCCGGGCGACGGGCGCGCGCTGGCGGCTCGGCGGGCGAGGTCGCGAGTGGGAGAGGCCCGGCCGACAGCTGGACCCGCGGGCACCGCCAGCTCGGCGGCAGAGTGAGGGAAGGAGGGAGGAGGGGCGGAGTCCCTGCCAGGCGGGCGACGCGCACGCGCTGGCGGCTCGGCGGCAGAGGTCGCGAGTGCGAGAGGCCCGGCCGACAGGTGGACACGCGGGCACCGCCAGCTCGGCGGCAGAGTGAGGGAAGGAGGGAGGAGGGGCGGAGTCCCTGCCAGGCGGGCGACGCGCGCGCGCTGGCGGCTCGGCGCCACAGGTCGCGAGTGCGAGAGGCCCGGCCGACAGGTGGACACGCGGGCACCGCCAGCTCGGCGGCAGAGTGAGGGAAGGGGGGGAGGGGCAGACAGCCTGACAACCGGGCGACGGGCGCGCGCTGGCGCCTCGCCTGGCGAGGTCGCGAGTGGGAGAGGCCCTGCCCGCAGGTGGACACGCGGGCACCCGCAGCTCGTCGAGAGTTAGGGAAGGGGGGAAGTCAGGGAAGGGGGGGAGGGGATACAACCCCGTCGGGCTCGTCGACCCGCGGCTCCAAGCGGCTCTGCGGCCGAGTTAGGGGAGGAGGGGGGGAGGGGCAGACAGCCTGACAGCCGGGCGACGGGCGCGCGCTGCCGGCTCGGCGGGCGAGGTCGCGAGTGGGAGAGGCCCGGCCGACAGCTGGACCCGCGGGCACCGACAGCTCGGCGGCAGAGTGAGGGAAGGAGGGAGGAGGGGCGGAGTCCCTGCCAGGCGGGCGACGCGCGCGCGCTGGCGGCTCGGCGGCAGAGGTCGCGAGTGCGAGAGGCCCGGCCGACAGGTGGACACGCGGGCACCGCCAGCTCGGCGGCAGAGTGAGGGAAGGAGGGAGGAGGGGCGGAGTCCCTGCCAGGCGGGCGACGCGCGCGCGCTGGCGGCTCGGCGCCAGAGGTCGCGAGTGCGAGAGGCCCGGCCGACAGGTGGACACGCGGGCTCCGCCAGCTCGGCGGCAGAGTGAGGGAAGGGGGGGAGGGGCAGACAGCCTGACAACCGGGCGACGGGCGCGCGCTGGCGGCTCGGCGGGCGAGGTCGCGAGTGGGAGAGGCCCTGCCCGCAGGTGGACCCGCGGGCACCCGCAGCTCGTCGACAGGGTTAGGGAAGGGGGGGAGTTAGGGAAGGGGGGGAGGGGCTAGAACCCCGTCGGGCTCGTCGACCCGCGGCTCCAAGCGGCTCTGCGGCCGAGTCAGGGGAGGAGGGGGGGAGGGGCAGACAGCCTGACAGCCGGGCGACGGGCGCGCGCTGCCGGCTCGGCGGGCGAGGTCGCGAGTGGGAGAGGCCCTGCCCGCAGGGGGACCCGCGGGCACCCGCAGCTCGTCGACAGGGTTAGGGAAGGGGGGGAGGGGATAGAGCCCCGTCGGGCTCGTCGACCCGCGGCTCCTGGCGGCTCTGCGGCCGAGTTAGGGAAGGGGGGGGAGGGGCAGACTCCCTGCCAGGCGGGCGACGCGCGCGCGCTGGCGGCTGGGCGCCATAGGTCGCGAGTGCGAGAGGCCCGGCCGACAGGTGGACACGCGGGCACCGCCAGCTCGGCGGCAGAGTGAGGGAAGGGGGGGAGGGGCAGACACCCTGACAACCGGGCGACGGGCGCGCGCTGGCGGCTCGGCGGGCGAGGTCGCGAGTGGGAGAGGCCCGGCCGACAGCTGGACCCGCGGGCACCGCCAGCTCGGCGGCAGAGTGAGGGAAGGAGGGAGGAGGGGCGGAGTCCCTGCCAGGCGGGCGACGCGCGCGCGCTGGCGGCTCGGCGGCAGAGGTCGCGAGTGCTAGAGGCCCGGCCGACAGGTGGACACGCGGGCACCGCCAGCTCGGCGGCAGAGTGAGGGAAGGGGGGGAGGGGCAGACAGCCTGACAGCCGGGCGACGGGCGCGCGCTGGCGGCTCGGCGGGCGAGGTCGCGAGTGGGAGAGGCCCTGCCCGCAGGTGGACCCGCGGGCACCCGCAGCTCGTCGAGAGTTAGGGAAGGGGGGAAGTCAGGGAAGGGGGGGAGGGGATAGAACCCCGTCGGGCTCGTCGACCCGCGGCTCCTGGCGGCTCTGCGGCCGAGTTAGGGGAGGAGTGGGGGAGGGGCAGACAGCCTGACAGCCGGGCGACGGGCGCGCGCTGGCGGCTCGGCGGGCGAGGTCGCGAGTGGGAGAGGCCCTGCCCGCAGGTGCACCCGCGGCACCCGCAGCTCGTCGACAGGGTTAGGGAAGGGGGGGAGTTAGGGAAGGTGGGGAGGGGCTAGAACCCCGTCGGGCTCGTCGACCCGCGGCTCCAAGCGGCTCTGCGGCCGAGTTAGGGGAGGAGGGGGGGAGGGGCAGACAGCCTGACAGCCGGGCGACGGGCGCGCGCTGCCGGCTCGGCGGGCGAGGTCGCGAGTGGGAGAGGCCCTGCCCGCAGGTGGACCCGCGGGCACCCGCAGCTCGTCGTCAGGGTTAGGGAAGGGGGGGAGGGGATAGAGCCCCGTCGGGCTCGTCGACCCGCGGCTCCTGGCGGCTCTGCGGCCGAGTTAGGGAAGGGGGGGGAGGGGCAGACTCCCTGCCAGGCGGGCGACGCGAGCGCGCTGGCGGCTGGGCGCCATAGGTCGCGAGTGCGAGAGGCCCGGCCGACAGGTGGACACGCGGGCACCGCCAGCTCGGCGGCAGAGTGAGGGAAGGGGGGGGAGGGGCAGACACCCTGACACCCGGGCGACGGGCGCGCGCTGGCGGCTCGGCGGGCGAGGTCGCGAGTGGGAGAGGCCCGGCCGACAGCTGGACCCGCGGGCACCGCCAGCTCGGCGGCAGAGTGAGGGAAGGAGGGAGGAGGGGCGGAGTCCCGGCCAGGTGGGCGACGCGCGCGCGCTGGCGGCTCGGCGGCAGAGGTCGCGAGTGCGAGAGGCCCGGCCGACAGGTGGACACGCGGGCACCGCCAGCTCGGCGGCAGAGTGAGGGAAGGAGGAAAGAGGGGCGGAGTCCCTGCCAGGCGGGCGACGCGCGCGCGCTGGCGGCTCGGCGCCAGAGGTCGCGAGTGCGAGAGGCCCGGCCGACAGGTGGACACGCGGGCACCGCCAGCTCGGCGGCAGAGTGAGGGAAGGGGGGGAGGGGCAGACAGCCTGACAGCCGGGCGACGGGCGCGCGCTGGCGGCTCGGCGGGCGAGGTCGCGAGTGGGAGAGGCCCTGCCCGCAGGTGGACCCGCGGGCACCCGCAGCTCGTCGACAGGGTTAGGGAAGGGGGGGAGTTAGGGAAGGGGGGGAGGGGCTAGAACCCCGTCGGGCTCGTCGACCCCCGGCTCCAAGCGGCTCTGCGGCCGAGTTAGGGGAGGAGGGGGGGAGGGGCAGACAGCCTGACAGCCGGGCGACGGGCGCGCGCTGCCGGCTCGGCGGGCGAGGGCGCGAGTGGGAGAGGCCCTGCCCGCAGGTGGACCCGCGGGCACCCGCAGCTCGTCGACAGGGTTAGGGAAGGGGGGGAGGGGATAGAGCCCCGTCGGGCTCGTCGACCCGCGGCTCCTGGCGGCTCTGCGGCCGAGTTAGGGAAGGGGGGGGAGGGGCAGACTCCCTGCCAGGCGGGCGACGCGCGCGCGCTGGCGGCTGGGCGCCATAGGTCGCGAGTGCGAGAGGCCCGGCCGACAGCTGGACCCGCGGGCACCGCCAGCTCGGCGGCAGAGTGAGGGAAGGAGGGAGGAGGGGCGGAGTCCCTGCCAGGCGGGCGACAAGCGCGCGCTGGCGGCTCGGCGGCAGAGGTCGCGAGTGCGAGAGGCCCGGCCGACAGGTGGACACGCGGGCACCGCCAGCTCGGCGGCAGAGTGAGGGAAGGGGGGGAGGGGCAGACAGCCTGACAACCGGGCGACGGGCGCGCGCTGGCGCCTCGGCGGGCGAGGTCGCGAGTGGGAGAGGCCCTGCCCGCAGGTGGACACGCGGGCACCCGCAGCTCGTCGAGAGTTAGGGAAGGGGGGAATCAGGGAAGGGGGGGAGGGGATAGAACCCCGTCGGGCTCGTCGACCCGCGGCTCCTGGCGGCTCTGCGGCCGAGTTAGGGGAGGAGTGGGGGAGGGGCAGACAGCCTGACAGCCGGGCGACGGGCGCGCGCTGGCGGCTCGGCGGGCGAGGTCGCGAGTGGGAGAGGCCCTGCCCGCAGGTGGACCCGCGGGCACCCGCAGCTCGTCGACAGGGTTAGGGAAGGGGGGGAGTCAGGGAAGGGGGGGAGGGGCAGACAGCCTGACAGCCGAGCGACGGGATCGCGCTGGCGGCTCGGCGGGCGAGGTCGCGAGTGGGAGAGGCCCTGCCCGCAGGTGCACCCGCGGGCACCCGCAGCTCGTCGACAGGGTTAGGGAAGGGGGGGAGTTAGGGAAGGGGGGGAGGGGCTAGAACCCCGTCGGGCTCGTCGACCCGCGGCTCCAAGCGGCTCTGCGGCCGAGTTAGGGGAGGAGGGGGGGAGGGGCAGACAGCCTGACAGCCGGGCGACGGGCGCGCGCTGCCGGCTCGGCGGGCGAGGTCGCGAGTGGGAGAGGCCCTGCCCGCAGGTGGACCCGCGGGCACCCGCAGTTCGTCGACAGGGTTAGGGAAGGCGGGGAGGGGATAGAGCCCCGTCGGGCTCGTCGACCCGCGGCTCCTGGCGGCTCTGCGGCCGAGTTAGGGAAGGGGGGGGAGGGGCAGACTCCCTGCCAGGCGGGCGACGCGCGCGCGCTGGCGGCTGGGCGCCATAGGTCGCGAGTGCGAGAGGCCCGGCCGACAGGTGGACACGCGGGCACCGCCAGCTCGGCGGCAGAGTGAGGGAAGGGGGGAGAGGGGCAGACACCCTGACACCCGGGCGACGGGTGCGCGCTGGCGGCTCGGCGGGCGAGGTCGCGAGTGGGAGAGGCCCGGCCGACAGCTGGACCCGCGGGCACCGCCAGCTCGGCGGCAGAGTGAGGGAAGGAGGGAGGAGGGGCGGAGTCCCTGCCAGGCGGGCGACGCGCGCGCGCTGGCGGCTCGGCGGCAGAGGTCGCGAGTGCGAGAGGCCCGGCCGACAGGTGGACACGCGGGCACCGCCAGCTCGGCGGCAGAGTGAGGGAAGGAGGGAGGAGGGGCGGAGTCCCTGCCAGGCGGGCGACGCGCGCGCGCTGACGGCTCGGCGCCAGAGGTCGCGAGTGCGAGAGGCCCGGCCGACAGGTGGACACGCGGGCACCGCCAGCTCGGCGGCAGAGTGAGGGAAGGGGGGGAGGGGCAGAGAGCCTGACAACCGGGCGACGGGCGCGCGCTGGCGCCTCGGCTGGCGAGGTCGCGAGTGGGAGAGGCCCTGCCCGCAGGTGGACACGCGGGCACCCGCAGCTCGTCGAGAGTTAGGGAAGGGGGGAAGTCAGGGAAGGGGGGGAGGGGATAGAACCCCGTCGGGCTCGTCGACCCGCGGCTCCTGGCGGCTCTGCGGCCGAGTTAGGGGAGGAGTGGGGGAGGGGCAGACAGCCTGACAGCCGGGCGACGGGCGCGCGCTGGCGGCTCGGCGGGCGAGGTCGCGAGTGGGAGAGGCCCTGCCCGCAGGTGCACCCGCGGGCACCCGCAGCTCGTCGACAGGGTTAGGGAAGGGGGGGAGTTAGGGAAGGGGGGGAGGGGCTAGAACCCCGTCGGGCTCGTCGACCCGCGGCTCCAAGCGGCTCTTTGGCCGAGTTAGGGGAGGAGGGGGGGAGGGGCAGACAGCCTGACAGCCGGGCGACGGGCGCGCGCTGCCGGCTCGGCGGGCGAGGTCGCGAGTGGGAGAGGCCCTGCCCGCAGGTGGACCCGCGGGCACCCGCAGCTCGTCGACAGGGTTAGGGAAGGGGGGGAGGGGATAGAGCCCCGTCGGGCTCGTCGACCCGCGGCTCCTGGCGGCTCTGCGGCCGAGTTAGGGAAGGGGGGGGAGGGGCAGACTCCCTGCCAGGCGGGCGACGCGCGCGCGCTGGCGGCTGGGCGCCATAGGTCGCGAGTGCGAGAGGCCCGGCCGACAGGTGGACACGCGGGCACCGCCAGCTCGGCGGCAGAGTGAGGGAAGGAGGGAGGAGGGGCGGAGTCCCTGCCAGGCGGGCGACGCGCGCGCGCTGGCGGCTCGGCGGCAGAGGTCGCGAGTGCGAGAGGCCCGGCCGACAGGTGGACACGCGGGCACCGCCAGCTCGGCGGCAGAGTGAGGGAAGGGGGGGAGGGGCAGACAGCCTGACCACCGGGCGACGGGTGCGCGCTGGCGCCTCGGCTGGCGAGGTCGCGAGTGGGAGAGGCCCTGCCCGCAGGTGGACACGCGGGCACCCGCAGCTCGTCGAGAGTTAGGGAAGGGGGGAAGTCAGGGAAGGGGGGGGGGATAGAACCCCGTCGGGCTCGTCGACCCGCGGCTCCTGGCGGCTCTGCGGCCGAGTTAGGGGAGGAGTGGGGGAGGGGCAGACAGCCTGACAGCCGGGCGACGGGCGCGCGCTGGCGGCTCGGCGGGCGAGGTCGCGAGTGGGAGAGGCCCTGCCCGCAGGTGGACCCGCGGGCACCCGCAGCTCGTCGACAGGGTTAGGGAAGGGGGGGAGTCAGGGAAGGGGGGGAGGGGCAAACAGCCTGACAGCCGGGCGACGGGCGCGCGCTGGCGGCTCGGCGGGCGAGGTCGCGAGTGGGAGAGGCCCTGCCCGCAGGTGCACCCGCGGGCACCCGCAGCTCGTCGACAGGGTTAGGGAAGGGGGGGAATTAGGGAAGGGGGGGAGGGGCTAGAACCTCGTCGGGCTCGTCGACCCGCGGCTCCAAGCGGCTCTGCGGCCGAGTTAGGGGAGGAGGGGGGGAGGGGCAGACAGCCTGACAGCCGGGCGACGGGCGCGCGCTGCCGGCTCGGCGGGCGAGGTCGCGAGTGGGAGAGGCCCTGCCCGCAGGTGGACCCGCGGGCACCCGCAGCTCGTCGACAGGGTTAGGGAAGGGGGGGAGGGGATAGAGCCCCGTCGGGCTCGTCGACCCGCGGCTCCTGGCGGCTCTGCGGCCGAGTTAGGGAAGGGGGGGGAGGGGCAGACTCCCTGCCAGGCGGGCGACGCGCGCGCGCTGGCGGCTGGGCGCCATAGGTCGCGAGTGCGAGAGGCCCGGCCGACAGGTGGACACGCGGGCACCGCCAGCTCGGCGGCAGAGTGAGGGAAGGGGGGGGAGGGGCAGACACCCTGACACCCGGGCGACGGGCGCGCGCTGGCGGCTCGGCGGGCGAGGTCGCGAGTGGGAGAGGCCCGGCCGACAGCTGGACCCGCGGGCACCGCCAGCTCGGCGGCAGAGTGAGGGAAGGAGGGAGGAGGGGCGGAGTCCCTGCCAGGCGGGCGACGCGCACGCGCTGGCGGCTCGGCGGCAGAGGTCGCGAGTGCGAGAGGCCCGGCCGACAGGTGGACACGCGGGCACCGCCAGCTCGGCGGCAGAGTGAGGGAAGGAGGGAGGAGGGGCGGAGTCCCTGCCAGGCGGGCGACGCGCGCGCGCTGGCGGCTCGGCGCCACAGGTCGCGAGTGCGAGAGGCCCGGCCGACAGGTGGACACGCGGGCACCGCCAGCTCGGCGGCAGAGTGAGGGAAGGGGGGGAGGGGCAGACAGCCTGACAACCGGGCGACGGGCGCGCGCTGGCGCCTCGCCTGGCGAGGTCGCGAGTGGGAGAGGCCCTGCCCGCAGGTGGACACGCGGGCACCCGCAGCTCGTCGAGAGTTAGGGAAGGGGGGAAGTCAGGGAAGGGGGGGAGGGGATACAACCCCGTCGGGCTCGTCGACCCGCGGCTCCAAGCGGCTCTGCGGCCGAGTTAGGGGAGGAGGGGGGGAGGGGCAGACAGCCTGACAGCCGGGCGACGGGCGCGCGCTGCCGGCTCGGCGGGCGAGGTCGCGAGTGGGAGAGGCCCGGCCGACAGCTGGACCCGCGGGCACCGACAGCTCGGCGGCAGAGTGAGGGAAGGAGGGAGGAGGGGCGGAGTCCCTGCCAGGCGGGCGACGCGCGCGCGCTGGCGGCTCGGCGGCAGAGGTCGCGAGTGCGAGAGGCCCGGCCGACAGGTGGACACGCGGGCACCGCCAGCTCGGCGGCAGAGTGAGGGAAGGAGGGAGGAGGGGCGGAGTCCCTGCCAGGCGGGCGACGCGCGCGCGCTGGCGGCTCGGCGCCAGAGGTCGCGAGTGCGAGAGGCCCGGCCGACAGGTGGACACGCGGGCTCCGCCAGCTCGGCGGCAGAGTGAGGGAAGGGGGGGAGGGGCAGACAGCCTGACAACCGGGCGACGGGCGCGCGCTGGCGGCTCGGCGGGCGAGGTCGCGAGTGGGAGAGGCCCTGCCCGCAGGTGGACCCGCGGGCACCCGCAGCTCGTCGACAGGGTTAGGGAAGGGGGGGAGTTAGGGAAGGGGGGGAGGGGCTAGAACCCCGTCGGGCTCGTCGACCCGCGGCTCCAAGCGGCTCTGCGGCCGAGTCAGGGGAGGAGGGGGGGAGGGGCAGACAGCCTGACAGCCGGGCGACGGGCGCGCGCTGCCGGCTCGGCGGGCGAGGTCGCGAGTGGGAGAGGCCCTGCCCGCAGGGGGACCCGCGGGCACCCGCAGCTCGTCGACAGGGTTAGGGAAGGGGGGGAGGGGATAGAGCCCCGTCGGGCTCGTCGACCCGCGGCTCCTGGCGGCTCTGCGGCCGAGTTAGGGAAGGGGGGGGAGGGGCAGACTCCCTGCCAGGCGGGCGACGCGCGCGCGCTGGCGGCTGGGCGCCATAGGTCGCGAGTGCGAGAGGCCCGGCCGACAGGTGGACACGCGGGCACCGCCAGCTCGGCGGCAGAGTGAGGGAAGGGGGGGAGGGGCAGACACCCTGACAACCGGGCGACGGGCGCGCGCTGGCGGCTCGGCGGGCGAGGTCGCGAGTGGGAGAGGCCCGGCCGACAGCTGGACCCGCGGGCACCGCCAGCTCGGCGGCAGAGTGAGGGAAGGAGGGAGGAGGGGCGGAGTCCCTGCCAGGCGGGCGACGCGCGCGCGCTGGCGGCTCGGCGGCAGAGGTCGCGAGTGCTAGAGGCCCGGCCGACAGGTGGACACGCGGGCACCGCCAGCTCGGCGGCAGAGTGAGGGAAGGGGGGGAGGGGCAGACAGCCTGACAGCCGGGCGACGGGCGCGCGCTGGCGGCTCGGCGGGCGAGGTCGCGAGTGGGAGAGGCCCTGCCCGCAGGTGGACCCGCGGGCACCCGCAGCTCGTCGAGAGTTAGGGAAGGGGGGAAGTCAGGGAAGGGGGGGAGGGGATAGAACCCCGTCGGGCTCGTCGACCCGCGGCTCCTGGCGGCTCTGCGGCCGAGTTAGGGGAGGAGTGGGGGAGGGGCAGACAGCCTGACAGCCGGGCGACGGGCGCGCGCTGGCGGCTCGGCGGGCGAGGTCGCGAGTGGGAGAGGCCCTGCCCGCAGGTGCACCCGCGGCACCCGCAGCTCGTCGACAGGGTTAGGGAAGGGGGGGAGTTAGGGAAGGTGGGGAGGGGCTAGAACCCCGTCGGGCTCGTCGACCCGCGGCTCCAAGCGGCTCTGCGGCCGAGTTAGGGGAGGAGGGGGGGAGGGGCAGACAGCCTGACAGCCGGGCGACGGGCGCGCGCTGCCGGCTCGGCGGGCGAGGTCGCGAGTGGGAGAGGCCCTGCCCGCAGGTGGACCCGCGGGCACCCGCAGCTCGTCGTCAGGGTTAGGGAAGGGGGGGAGGGGATAGAGCCCCGTCGGGCTCGTCGACCCGCGGCTCCTGGCGGCTCTGCGGCCGAGTTAGGGAAGGGGGGGGAGGGGCAGACTCCCTGCCAGGCGGGCGACGCGAGCGCGCTGGCGGCTGGGCGCCATAGGTCGCGAGTGCGAGAGGCCCGGCCGACAGGTGGACACGCGGGCACCGCCAGCTCGGCGGCAGAGTGAGGGAAGGGGGGGGAGGGGCAGACACCCTGACACCCGGGCGACGGGCGCGCGCTGGCGGCTCGGCGGGCGAGGTCGCGAGTGGGAGAGGCCCGGCCGACAGCTGGACCCGCGGGCACCGCCAGCTCGGCGGCAGAGTGAGGGAAGGAGGGAGGAGGGGCGGAGTCCCGGCCAGGTGGGCGACGCGCGCGCGCTGGCGGCTCGGCGGCAGAGGTCGCGAGTGCGAGAGGCCCGGCCGACAGGTGGACACGCGGGCACCGCCAGCTCGGCGGCAGAGTGAGGGAAGGAGGAAAGAGGGGCGGAGTCCCTGCCAGGCGGGCGACGCGCGCGCGCTGGCGGCTCGGCGCCAGAGGTCGCGAGTGCGAGAGGCCCGGCCGACAGGTGGACACGCGGGCACCGCCAGCTCGGCGGCAGAGTGAGGGAAGGGGGGGAGGGGCAGACAGCCTGACAGCCGGGCGACGGGCGCGCGCTGGCGGCTCGGCGGGCGAGGTCGCGAGTGGGAGAGGCCCTGCCCGCAGGTGGACCCGCGGGCACCCGCAGCTCGTCGACAGGGTTAGGGAAGGGGGGGAGTTAGGGAAGGGGGGGAGGGGCTAGAACCCCGTCGGGCTCGTCGACCCCCGGCTCCAAGCGGCTCTGCGGCCGAGTTAGGGGAGGAGGGGGGGAGGGGCAGACAGCCTGACAGCCGGGCGACGGGCGCGCGCTGCCGGCTCGGCGGGCGAGGGCGCGAGTGGGAGAGGCCCTGCCCGCAGGTGGACCCGCGGGCACCCGCAGCTCGTCGACAGGGTTAGGGAAGGGGGGGAGGGGATAGAGCCCCGTCGGGCTCGTCGACCCGCGGCTCCTGGCGGCTCGGCGGCCGAGTTAGGGAAGGGGGGGAGGGGCAGACTCCCTGCCAGGCGGGCGACGCGCGCGCGCTGGCGGCTGGGCGCCATAGGTCGCGAGTGCGAGAGGCCCGGCCGACAGGTGGACACGCGGGCACCGCCAGCTCGGCGGCAGAGTGAGGGAAGGGGGGGAGGGGCAGACACCCTGACAACCGGGCGACGGGCGCGCGCTGGCTGCTCGGCGGCCGAGGTCGCGAGTGGGAGAGGCCCGGCCGACAGCTGGACCCGCGGGCACCGCCAGCTCGGCGGCAGAGTGAGGGAAGGACGGAGGAGGGGCGGAGTCCCTGCCAGGCGGGCGACGCGCGCGCGCTGGCGGCTCGGCGGCAGAGGTCGCGAGTGCGAGAGGCCCGGCCGACAGGTGGACACGCGGGCACCGCCAGCTCGGCGGCAGAGTGAGGGAAGGGGGGGGAGGGGCAGACACCCTGACAACCGGGCGACGGGCGCGTGCTGGCGGCTCGGCGGGCGAGGTCGCGAGTGGGAGAGGCCCGGCCGACAGCTGGACCCGCGGGCACCGCCAGCTCGGCGGCAGAGTGAGGGAAGGAGGGAGGAGGGGCGGAGTCCCTGCCAGGCGGGCGACGCGCGCGCGCTGGCGGCTCGGCGGCAGAGGTCGCGAGTGCGAGAGGCCCGGCCGACAGGTGGACACGCGGGCACCGCCAGCTCGGCGGCAGAGTGAGGGAAGGAGGGAGGAGGGGCGGAGTCCCTGCCAGGCGGGCGACGCGCGCGCGCTGGCGGCTCGGCGCCAGAGGTCGCGAGTGCGAGAGGCCCGGCCGACAGGTGGACACGCGGGCACCGCCAGCTCGGCGGCAGAGTGAGGGAAGGGGGGGAGGGGCAGACAGCCTGACAACCGGGCGACGGGCGCGCGCTGGCGCCTCGGCTGGCGAGGTCGCGAGTGGGAGAGGCCCTGCCCGCAGGTGGACACGCGGGCACCCGCAGCTCGTCGAGAGTTAGGGAAGGGGGGAAGTCAGGGAAGGGGGGGAGGGGATAGAACCCCGTCGGGCTCGTCGACCCGCGGCTCCTGGCGGCTCTGCGGCCGAGTTAGGGGAGGAGGGGGGGAGGGGCAGACAGCCTGACAGCCGGGCGACGGGCGCGCGCTGCCGGCTCGGCGGGCGAGGTCGCGAGTGGGAGAGGCCCTGCCCGCAGGTGGACCCGCGGGCACCCGCAGCTCGTCGACAGGGTTAGGGAAGGGGGGGAGGGGATAGAGCCCCGTCGGGCTCGTCGACCCGCGGCTCCTGGCGGCTCTGCGGCCGAGTTAGGGACGGGGGGGAGGGGCAGACTCCCTGCCAGGCGGGCGACGCGCGCGCGCTGGCGGCTGGGCGCCATAGGTCGCGAGTGCGAGAGGCCCGGCCGACAGGTGGACACGCGGGCACCGCCAGCTCGGCGGCAGAGTGAGGGAAGGGGGGGGAGGGGCAGACACCGTGACAACCGGGCGACGGGCGCTCGCTGGCGGCTCGGCGGGCGAGGTCGCGAGTGGGAGAGGCCCGGCCGACAGCTGGACCGCGGGCACCGCCAGCTCGGCGGCAGAGTGAGGGAAGGAGGGAGGAGGAGCGGAGTCCCTGCCAGGCGGGCGACGCGCGCGCGCTGGCGGCTCGGCGGCAGAGGTCGCGAGTGCGAGAGGCCCGGCCGACAGGTGGACACGCGGGCACCGCCAGCTCGGCGGCAGAGTGAGGGAAGGAGGGAGGAGGGGCGGAGTCCCAGCCAGGCGGGCGACGCGCGCGCGCTGGCGGCTCGGCGCCAGAGGTCGCGAGTGCGAGAGGCCCGGCCGACAGGTGGACACGCGGGCACCGCCAGCTCGTCGACAGAGTGAGGGAAGGAGGGAGGAGGGGCAGAGTCCCTGCCAGGCTGGCGACGCGCGCGTGCCGGCGTCTCGGCGGCAGGGGTCGCGAGTGCGAGAGGCCCGGCCGACAGGTGGACCCGCGGGCACCGCCAGCTCGTCGACTGAGTGAGGGAAGGAGGGAGGAGGGGCAGAGTCCCTGCCAGGCTGGCGACGCGCGCGTGCCGGTGTCTCGGCGGCAGGGGTCGCGAGTGCGAGAGGCCCGGCCGACAGGTGGACCCGCGGGCACCGCCAGCTCGGCGGCAGAGTGAGGGAAGGGGGGGAGGGGCAGACAGCCTGACAACCGGGCGACGGGCGCGCGCTGGCGCCTCGGCTGGCGAGGTCGCGAGTGGGAGAGGCCCTGCCCGCAGGTGGACACGCGGGCACCCGCAGCTCGTCGAGAGTTAGGGAAGGGGGGAAGTCAGGGAAGGGGGGGAGGGGATAGAACCCCGTCGGGCTCGTCGACCCGCGGCTCCTGGCGGCTCTGCGGCCGAGTTAGGGGAGGAGTGGGGGAGGGGCAGACAGCCTGACAGCCGGGCGACGGGCGCGCGCTGGCGGCTCGGCGGGCGAGGTCGCGAGTGGGAGAGGCCCTGCCCGCAGGTGGACCCGCGGGCACCCGCAGCTCGTCGACAGGGTTAGGGAAGGGGGGGAGATAGGGAAGGGGGGGAGGGGCTAGAACCCCGTCGGGCTCGTCGACCCGCGGCTCCAAGCGGCTCTGCGGCCGAGTTAGGGGAGGAGGGGGGGAGGGGCAGACAGCCTGACAGCCGGGCGACGGGCGCGCGCTGCCGGCTCGGCGGGCGAGGTCGCGAGTGGGAGAGGCCCTGACCGCAGGTGGACCCACGGGCACCCGCAGCTCGTCGACAGGGTTAGGGAAGGGGGGGAGGGGATAGAGCCCCGTCGGGCTCGTCGACCCGCGGCTCCTGGCGGCTCTGCGGCCGAGTTAGGGAAGGGGGGGGAGGGGCAGACTCCCTGCCAGGCGGGCGACGCGCGCGCGCTGGCGGCTGGGCGCCATAGGTCGCGAGTGCGAGAGGCCCGGCCTACAGGTGGACACGCGGGCACCGCCAGCTCGGCGGCAGAGTAAGGGAAGGGGGGGAGGGGCAGACACCCTGACAACCGGGCGACGCGCGCGCGCTGGCGGCTGGGCGCCATAGGTCGCGAGTGCGAGAGGCCCGGCCGACAGGTGGACACGCGGGCACGGCCAGCTCGGCGGCAGAGTGAGGGAAGGGGGGGGAGGGGCAGACACCCTGACACCCGGGCGACGGGCGCGCGCTGGCGGCTCGGCGGGCGAGGTCGCGAGTGCGAGAGGCCCGGCCGACAGGTGGACACGCGGGCACCGCCAGCTCGGCGGCAGAGTGAGGGAAGGAGGGAGGAGGGGCAGACACCCTGACACCCGGGCGACGGGCGCGCGCTGGCGGCTCGGCGCCAGAGGTCGCGAGTGCGAGAGGCCCGGCCGACAGCTGGACCCGCGGGCACCGCCAGCTCGGCGGCAGAGTGAGGGAAGGAGGGAGGAGGGGCGGAGTCCCTGCCAGGCGGGCGACAAGCGCGCGCTGGCGGCTCGGCGGCAGAGGTCGCGAGTTCGAGAGGCCCGGCCGACAGGTGGACACGCGGGCACCGCCAGCTCGGCGGCAGAGTGAGGGAAGGGGGGGGAGGGGCAGACACCCTGACACCCGGGCGACGGGCGCGCGCTGGCGGATCGGCGGGCGAGGTCGCGAGTGGGAGAGGCCCGGCCGACAGCTGGACCCGCGGGCACCGCCAGCTCGGCGGCAGAGTGAGGGAAGGAGGGAGGAAGGGCGGAGTCCCTGCCAGGCGGGCGACGCGCGCGCGCTGGCGGCTCGGCGGCAGAGGTCGCGAGTGCGAGAGGCCCGGCCGACAGGTGGACACGCGGGCACCGCCAGCTCGGCGGCAGAGTGAGGGAAGGAGGGAGGAGGGGCGGAGTCCCTGCCAGGCGGGCGACGCGCGCGCGCTGGCGGCTCGGCGCCAGAGGTTGCGAGTGCGAGAGGCCCGGCCGACAGGTGGACACGCGGGCACCGCCAGCTCGGCGGCAGAGTGAGGGAAGGGGGGGAGGGGCAGACAGCCTGACAACCGGGCGACGGGCGCGCGCTGGCGCCTCGGCTGGCGAGGTCGCGAGTGGGAGAGGCCCTGCCCGCAGGTGGACACGCGGGCACCCGCAGCTCGTCGAGAGTTAGGGAAGGGGGGAAGTCAGGGAAGGGGGGGAGGGGATACAACCCCGTCGGGCTCGTCGACCCGCGGCTCCTGGCGGCTCTGCGGCCGAGTTAGGGGAGGAGAGGGGGAGGGGCAGACAGCCTGACAGCCGGGCGACGGGCGCGCGCTGGCGGCTCGGCGGGCGAGGTCGCGTGTGGGAGAGGCCCTGCCCGCAGGTGGACCCGCGGGCACCCGCAGCTCGTCGACAGGGTTAGGGAAGGGGGGGAGTCAGGGAAGGGGGGGAGGGGCAGACAGCCTGAGAGCCGGGCGACGGGCGCGCGCTGGCGGCTCGGCGGGCGAGGTCGCGAGTGGGAGAGGCCCTGCCCGCAGGTGCACCCGCGGGCACCCGCAGCTCGTCGACAGGGTTAGGGAAGGGGGGGAGGGGATAGAGCCCCGTCGGGCTCGTCGACCCGCGGCTCCTGGCGGCTCTGCGGCCGAGTTAGGGAAGGGGGGGGAGGGGCAGACTCCCTGCCAGGCGGGCGACGCGCGCGCGCTGGCGGCTGGGCGCCATAGGTCGCGAGTGCGAGAGGCCCGGCCGACAGGTGGACACGCGGGCACCGCCAGCTCGGCGGCACAGTGAGGGAAGGGGGGGGAGGGGCAGACACCCTGACACCCGGGCGTCGGGCGCGCGCTGGCGGCTCGGCGGGCGAGGTCGCGAGTGGGAGAGGCCCGGCCGACAGCTGGACCCGCGGGCACCGCCAGCTCGGCGGCAGAGTGAGGGAAGGAGGGAGGAGGGGCGGAGTCCCTGCCAGGCGGGCGACGCGCGCGCGCTGGCGGCTCGGCGGCAGAGGTCGCGAGTGCGAGAGGCCCGGCCGACAGGTGGACACGCGGGCACCGCCAGCTCGGCGGCAGAGTGTGGGAAGGAGGGAGGAGGGGCGGAGTCCCTGCCAGGCGGGCGACGCGCGCGCGCTGGCGGCTCGGCGCCAGAGGTCGCGAGTGCGAGAGGCCCGGCCGACAGGTGGACACGCGGGCACCGCCAGCTCGGCGGCAGAGTGAGGGAAGGGGGGGAGGGGCAGACAGCCTGACAACCGGGCGACGGGCGCGCGCTGGCGCCTCGGCTGGCGAGGTCGCGAGTGGGAGAGGCCCTGCCCGCAGGTGGACACGCGGGCACCCGCAGCTCGTCGAGAGTTAGGGAAGGGGGGAAGTCAGGGAAGGGGGGGAGGGGATAGAACCCAGTCGGGCTCGTCGACCCGCGGCTCCTGGCGGCTCTGCGGCCGAGTTAGGGGAGGAGTGGGGGAGGGGCAGACTCCCTGCCAGGCGGGCGACGCGCGCGCGCTGGCGGCTGGGCGCCATAGGTCGCGAGTGCGAGAGGCCCGGCCAACAGGTGGACACGCGGGCACCGCCAGCTCGGCGGCAGAGTGAGGGAAGGAGGGAGGAGGGGCGGAGTCCCTGCCAGGCGGGCGACGCGCGCGCGCTGGCGGCTGGGCGCCATAGGTCGCGAGTGCGAGAGGCCCGGCCAACAGGTGGACACGCGGGCACCGCCAGCTCGGCGGCAGAGTGAGGGAAGGGGGGGGAGGGGCAGACACCCTGACACCCGGGCGACGGGCGCGCGCTGGCGGCTCGGCGGGCGAGGTCGCGAGTGGGAGAGGCCCGGCCGACAGCTGGACCCGCGGGAACCGCCAGCTCGGCGGCAGAGTGAGGGAAGGAGGGAGGAGGGGCGGAGTCCCTGCCAGGCGGGCGACGCGCGCGCGCTGGCGGCTCGGCGGCAGAGGTCGCGAGTGCGAGAGGCCCGGCCGACAGGTGGACACGCGGGCACCGCCAGCTCGGCGGCAGAGTGAGGGAAGGAGGGAGGAGGGGCAGACACCCTGACCCCGGGCGACGGGCGCGCGCTGGCGGCTCGGCGCCAGAGGTCGCGAGTGCGAGAGGCCCGGCCGACAGCTGGACCCGCGGGCACCGCCAGCTCGGCGGCAGAGTGAGGGAAGGAGGGAGGAGGGGCGGAGTCCCTGCCAGGCGGGCGACAAGCGCGCGCTGGCGGCTCGGCGGCAGAGGTCGCGAGTGCGAGAGGCCCGGCCGACAGGTGGACACGCGGGCACCGCCAGCTCGGCGGCAGAGTGAGGGAAGGGGGGGAGGGGCAGACAGCCTGACAACCGGGCGAAGGGCGCGCGCTGGCGCCTCGGCGGGCGAGGTCGCGAGTGGGAGAGGCCCTGCCCGCAGGTGGACCCGCGGGCACCCGCAGCTCGTCGAGAGTTAGGGAAGGGGGGAAGTCAGGGAAGGGGGGGAGGGGATAGAACCCCGTCGGGCTCGTCGACCCGCGGCTCCTGGCGGCTCTGCGGCCGAGTTAGGGGAGGAGTGGGGGAGGGGCAGACAGCCTGACAGCCGGGCGACGGGCGCGCGCTGGCGGCTCGGCGGGCGAGGTCGCGAGTGGGAGAGGCCCTGCCCGCAGGTGGACCCGCGGGCACCCGCAGCTCGTCGACAGGGTTAGGGAAGGGGGGGAGTCAGGGAAGGGGGGGAGGGGCAGACAGCCTGACAACCGGGCGACGGGCGCGCGCTGGCGCCTCGGCTGGCGAGGTCGCGAGTGGGAGAGGCCCTGCCCGCAGGTGGACACGCGGGCACCCGCAGCTCGTCGAGAGTTAGGGAAGGGGGGAAGTCAGGGAAGGGGGGGAGGGGATAGAACCCCGTCGGGCTCGTCGACCCGCGGCTCCTGGCGGCTCTGCGGCCGAGTTAGGGGAGGAGGGGGGGAGGGGCAGACAGCCTGACAGCCGGGCGACGGGCGCGCGCTGCCGGCTCGGCGGGCGAGGTCGCGAGTGGGAGAGGCCCTGCCCGCAGGTGCACCCGGGGGCACCCGCAGCTCGTCGACAGGGTTAGGGAAGGGGGGAGGGGATAGAGCCCCGTCGGGCTCGTCGACCCGCGGCTCCTGGCGGCTCTGCGGCCGAGTTAGGGAAGGGGGGGGAGGGGCAGACTCCCTGCCAGGCGGGCGTCGCGCGCGCGCTGGCGGCTGGGCGCCATAGGTCGCGAGTGCGAGAGGCCCGGCCGACAGGTGGACACGCGGGCACCGCCAGCTCGGCGGCAGAGTGAGGGAAGGGGGGGAGGGGCAGACACCCTGACAACCGGGCGACGGGCGCGCGCTGGCGGATCGGCGGGCGAGGTCGCGAGTGGGAGAGGCCCGGCCGACAGCTGGACCCGCGGGCACCGCCAGCTCGGCGGCAGAGTGAGGGAAGGAGGGAGGAGGGGCGGAGTCCCTGCCAGGCGGGCGACAAGCGCGCGCTGGCGGCTCGGCGGCAGAGGTCGCGAGTGCGAGAGGCCCGGCCGACAGGTGGACACGCGGGCACCGCCAGCTCGGCGGCAGAGTGAGGGAAGGGGGGGAGGGGCAGACAGCCTGACAGCCGGGCGACGGGCGCGCGCTGGCGGCTCGGCGGGTGAGGTCGCGAGTGGGAGAGGCCCTGCCCGCAGGTGGACCCGCGGGCACCCGCAGCTCGTCGACAGGGTTAGGGAAGGAGGGGAAGTTAGGGAAGGGGGGGAGGGGCTAGAACCCCGTCGGGCTCGTCGACCCGCGGCTCCAAGCGGCTCTGCGGCCGAGTTAGGGGAGGAGGGGGGGAGGGGCAGACAGCCTGACAGCCGGGCGACGGGCGCGCGCTGGCGGCTCGGCGGGCGAGGTCGCGAGTGGGAGAGGCCCTGCCCGCAGGTGGACCCGCGGGCACCCGCAGCTCGTCGACAGGGTTAGGGAAGGGGGGGAGTCAGGGAAGGGGGGGAGGGGCAGACAGCCTGAGAGCCGGGCGACGGGCGCGCGCTGGCGGCTCGGCGGGCGAGGTCGCGAGTGGGAGAGGCCCTGCCCGCAGGTGCACCCGCGGGCACCCGCAGCTCGTCGACAGGGTTAGGGAAGGGGGGGAGTTAGGGAAGGGGGGGAGGGGCTAGAACCCCGTCGGGCTCGTCGACCCGCGGCTCCAAGCGGCTCTGCGGCCGAGTTAGGGGAGGAGGGGGGGAGGGGCAGACAGCCTGACAGCCGGGCGACGGGCGCGCGCTGCCGGCTCGGCGGGCGAGGTCGCGAGTGGGAGAGGCCCTGCCCGCAGGTGGACCCGCGGGCACCCGCAGCTCGTCGACAGGGTTAGGGAAGGGGGGGACGGGATAGAGCCCGTCGGGCTCGTCGACCCGCGGCTCCTGGCGGCTCTGCGGCCGAGTTAGGGAAGGGGGGGAGGGGCAGACTCCCTGCCAGGCGGGCGACGCGCGCGCGCTTGCGGCTGTGCGCCATAGGTCGCGAGTGCGAGAGGCCCGGCCGACAGGTGGACACGCGGGCACCGCCAGCTCGGCGGCAGAGTGAGGGAAGGAGGGAGGAGGGGCGGAGTCCCTGCCAGGCGGGCGACGCGCGCGCGCTGGCGGCTCTGCGGCAGAGGTCGCGAGTGCGAGAGGCCCGGCCGACAGGTGGACACGCGGGCACCGCCAGCTCGGCGGCAGAGTGAGGGAAGGAGGGAGGAGGGGCGGAGTCCCTGCCAGGCGGGCGACGCGTGCGCGCTGGCGGCTCGGCGCCAGAGGTCGCGAGTGCGAGAGGCCCGGCCGACAGGTGGACACGCGGGCACCGCCAGCTCGGCGGCAGAGTGAGGGAAGGGGGGGAGGGGCAGACAGCCTGACAACCGGGCGACGGGCGAGCGCTGGCGCCTCGGCTGGCGAGGTCGCGAGTGGGAGAGGCCCTGCCCGCAGGTGGACACGCGGGCACCCGCAGCTCGTCGAGAGTTAGGGAAGGGGGGAAGTCAGGGAAGGGGGGGAGGGGATAGAACCCCGTCGGGCTCGTCGACCCGCGGCTCCTGGCGGCTCTGCGGCCGAGTTAGGGGAGGAGTGGGGGAGGGGCAGACAGCCTGACAGCCGGGCGACGGGCGCGCGCTGGCGGCCTGGCGGGCGAGGTCGCGAGTGGGAGAGGCCCTGCCCGCAGGTGCACCCGCGGGCACCCGCAGCTCGTCGACAGGGTTAGGGAAGGGGGGGAGTTAGGGAAGGGGGGGAGGGGCTAGAACCCCGTCGGGCTCGTCGACCCGCGGCTCCAAGCGGCTCTGCGGCCGAGTTAGGGGAGGAGGGGGGGAGGGGCAGACAGCCTGACAGCCGGGCGACGGGCGCGCGCTGCCGGCTCGGCGGGCGAGGTCCCGAGTCGGAGAGGCCCTGCCCGCAGGTGGACCCGCGGGCACCCGCAGCTCGTCGACAGGGTTAGGGAAGGGGGGGAGGGGATAGAGCCCCGTCGGGCTCGTGGACCCGCGGCTCCTGGCGGCTCTGCGGCCGAGTTAGGGAAGGGGGGGGAGGGGCAGACTCCCTGCCAGGCGGGCGACGCGCGCGCGCTGGCGGCTGGGCGCCATAGGTCGCGAGTGCGAGAGGCCCGGCCGACAGGTGGACACGCGGGCACCGCCAGCTCGGCGGCAGAGTGAGGGAAGGGGGGGGAGGGGCAGACACCCTGACACCCGGGCGACGGGCGCGCGCTGGCGGCTCGGCGGGCGAGGTCGCGAGTAGGAGAGGCCCGGCCGACAGCTGGACCCGCGGGCACCGCCAGCTCGGCGGCAGAGTGAGGGAAGGAGGGAGGAGGGGCGGAGTCCCAGCCAGGCGGGCGACGCGCGCGCGCTGGCGGCTCGGCGCCAGAGGTCGCGAGTGCGAGAGGCCCGGCCGACAGGTGGACACGCGGGCACCGCCAGCTCGTCGACAGAGTGAGGGAAGGAGGGAGGAGGGGCAGAGTCCCTGCCAGGCTGGCGACGCGCGCGTGCCGGCGTCTCGGCGGCAGTTGTCGCGAGTGCGAGAGGCCCGGCCGACAGGTGGACACGCGGGCACCGCCAGCTCGTCGACAGAGTGAGGGAAGGAGGGAGGAGGGGCAGAGTCCCTGCCAGGCTGGCGACGCGCGCGTGCCGGCGTCTCGGCGGCAGGGGTCGCGAGTGCGAGAGGCCCGGCCGACAGGTGGACCCGCGGGCACCGCCAGCTCGTCGACAGAGTGAGGGAAGGAGGGAGGAGGGGCAGAGTCCCTGCCAGGCGGGCGACGCGCGCGCGCTCGCGGCTCGGCGACAGAGGTCGCGAGTGCGAGAGGCCCGGCCGACAGGTGGACACGCGGGCACCGCCAGCTCGGCGGCAGCATGAGGGAAGGGGGGGGAGGCGCAGACAGCCTGACAGCCGGGCGACGGGCGAGCGCTGGCGGCTCGGCGGGCGAGGTCGCGAGTGGGAGAGGCCCTGCCCGCAGGTGGACACGCGGGCACCCGCAGCTCGTCGAGAGTTAGGGAAGGGGGGGAGTTAGGGAAGGGGGGGAGGGGATAGAACCCCGTCGGGCTCGTCGACCCGCGGCTCCTGGCGGCTCTGCGGCCGAGTTAGGGGAGGAGTGGGGGAGGGGCAGACAGCCTGACAGCCGGGCGACGGGCGCGCGCTGGCGGCTCGGCGGGCGAGGTCGCGAGTGGGAGAGGCCCTGCCCGCAGGTGGACCCGCGGGCACCCGCAGCTCGTCGACAGGGTTAGGGAAGGGGGGGACGGGATAGAGCCCCGTCGGGCTCGTCGACCCGCGGCTCCTGGCGGCTCTGCGGCCGAGTTAGGGAAGGGGGGGGAGGGGCAGACTCCCTGCCAGGCGGGCGACGCGCGCGCGCTGGCGGCTGGGCGCCATAGGTCGCGAGTGCGAGAGGCCCGGCCGACAGGTGGACACGCGGGCACCGCCAGCTCGGCGGCAGAGTGAGGGAAGGGGGGGGAGGGGCAGACACCCTGACACCCGGGCGACGGGCGCGCGCTGGCGGCTCGGCGGGCGAGGTCGCGAGTAGGAGAGGCCCGGCCGACAGCTGGACCCGCGGGCACCGCCAGCTCGGCGGCAGAGTGAGGGAAGGAGGGAGGAGGGGCGGAGTCCCAGCCAGGCGGGCGACGCGCGCGCGCTGGCGGCTCGGCGCCAGAGGTCGCGAGTGCGAGAGGCCCGGCCGACAGGTGGACACGCGGGCACCGCCAGCTCGTCGACAGAGTGAGGGAAGGAGGGAGGAGGGGCAGAGTCCCTGCCAGGCTGGCGACGCGCGCGTGCCGGCGTCTCGGCGGCAGTTGTCGCGAGTGCGAGAGGCCCGGCCGACAGGTGGACACGCGGGCACCGCCAGCTCGTCGACAGAGTGAGGGAAGGAGGGAGGAGGGGCAGAGTCCCTGCCAGGCTGGCGACGCGCGCGTGCCGGCGTCTCGGCGGCAGGGGTCGCGAGTGCGAGAGGCCCGGCCGACAGGTGGACCCGCGGGCACCGCCAGCTCGTCGACAGAGTGAGGGAAGGAGGGAGGAGGGGCAGAGTCCCTGCCAGGCGGGCGACGCGCGCGCGCTCGCGGCTCGGCGACAGAGGTCGCGAGTGCGAGAGGCCCGGCCGACAGGTGGACACGCGGGCACCGCCAGCTCGGCGGCAGCATGAGGGAAGGGGGGGGAGGCGCAGACAGCCTGACAGCCGGGCGACGGGCGAGCGCTGGCGGCTCGGCGGGCGAGGTCGCGAGTGGGAGAGGCCCTGCCCGCAGGTGGACACGCGGGCACCCGCAGCTCGTCGAGAGTTAGGGAAGGGGGGGAGTTAGGGAAGGGGGGGAGGGGATAGAACCCCGTCGGGCTCGTCGACCCGCGGCTCCTGGCGGCTCTGCGGCCGAGTTAGGGGAGGAGTGGGGGAGGGGCAGACAGCCTGACAGCCGGGCGACGGGCGCGCGCTGGCGGCTCGGCGGGCGAGGTCGCGAGTGGGAGAGGCCCTGCCCGCAGGTGGACCCGCGGGCACCCGCAGCTCGTCGACAGGGTTAGGGAAGGGGGGGACGGGATAGAGCCCCGTCGGGCTCGTCGACCCGCGGCTCCTGGCGGCTCTGCGGCCGAGTTAGGGAAGGGGGGGGAGGGGCAGACTCCCTGCCAGGCGGGCGACGCGCGCGCGCCGGCGGCTGGGCGCCATAGTTCGCGAGTGCGAGAGGCCCGGCCGACAGGTGGACACGCGGGCACCGCCAGCTCGGCGGCAGAGTGAGGGAAGGGGGGGAGGGGCAGACACCCTGACAACCGGGCGACGGGCGCGCGCTGGCGGCTGGGCGGGCGAGGTCGCGAGTGGGAGAGGCCCGGCCGACAGCTGGACCCGCGGGCACCGCCAGCTCGGCGGCAGAGTGAGGGAAGGAGGGAGGAGGGGCGGAGTCCCTGCCAGGCGGGCGACACGCGCGCGCTGGCGGCTCGGCGGCAGAGGTCGCGAGTGCGAGAGGCCCGGCCGACAGGTGGACACGCGGGCACCGCCAGCTCGGCGGCAGAGTGAGGGAAGGAGGGGGAGGGGCAGACACCCTGACAACCGGGCGACGGGCGCGTGCTGGCGGCTCGGCGGGCGAGGTCGCGAGTGGGAGAGGCCCGGCCGACAGCTGGACCCGCGGGCACCGCCAGCTCGGCGGCAGAGTGAGGGAAGGAGGGAGGAGGGGCGGAGTCCCTGCCAGGCGGGCGACGCGCGCGCGCTGGCGGCTCGGCGGCAGAGGTCGCGAGTGCGAGAGGCCCGGCCGACAGGTGGACACGCGGGCACCGCCAGCTCGGCGGCAGAGTGAGGGAAGGGGGGAGGGGCAGACAGCCTGACAGCCGGGCGACGGGCGCGCGCTGGCGGCTCGGCGGGCGAGGTCGCGAGTGGGAGAGGCCCTGCCCGCAGGTGGACCCGCGGGCACCCGCAGCTCGTCGACAGGGTTAGGGAAGGGGGGGAGTTAGGGAAGGGGGGGAGGGGCTAGAACCCCGTCGGGCTCGTCGACCCGCGGCTCCAAGCGGCTCTGCGGCCGAGTTAGGGGAAGAGGGGGGGAGGGGCAGACAGCCTGACAGCCGGGCGACGGGCGCGCGCTGCCGGCTCGGCGGGCGAGGTCGCGAGTGGGAGAGGCCCTGCCCGCAGGTGGACCCGCGGGCACCCGCAGCTCGTCGACAGGGTTAGGGAAGGGGGGGAGGGGATAGAGCCCCGTCGGGCTCGTCGACCCGCGGCTCCTGGCGGCTCTGCGGCCGAGTTAGGGAAGGGGGGGGAGGGGCAGACTCCCTGCCAGGCGGGCGACGCGCGCGCGCTGGCGGCTGGGCGCCATAGGTCGCGAGTGCGAGAGGCCCGGCCGACAGGTGGACACGCGGGCACCGCCAGCTCGGCGGCAGAGTGAGGGAAGGAGGGAGGAGGGGCGGAGTCCCTGCCAGGCGGGCGACGCGCGCGCGCTGGCGGCTCGGCGGCAGAGGTCGCGAGTGCGAGAGGCCCGGCCGACAGGTGGACACGCGGGCACCGCCAGCTCGGCGGCAGAGTGAGGGAAGGAGGGAGGAGGGGCGGAGTCCCTGCCAGGCGGGCGACGGGCGCGCGCTGGCGGCTCGGCGGGTGAGGTCGCGAGTGGGAGAGGCCCTGCCCGCAGGTGGACCCGCGGGCACCCGCAGCTCGTCGACAGGGTTAGGGAAGGAGGGGAAGTTAGGGAAGGGGGGGAGGGGCTAGAACCCCGTCGGGCTCGTCGACCCGCGGCTCCAAGCGGCTCTGCGGCCGAGTTAGGGGAGGAGGGGGGGAGGGGCAGACAGCCTGACAGCCGGGCGACGGGCGCGCGCTGGCGGCTCGGCGGGCGAGGTCGCGAGTGGGAGAGGCCCTGCCCGCAGGTGGACCCGCGGGCACCCGCAGCTCGTCGACAGGGTTAGGGAAGGGGGGGAGTCAGGGAAGGGGGGGAGGGGCAGACAGCCTGAGAGCCGGGCGACGGGCGCGCGCTGGCGGCTCGGCGGGCGAGGTCGCGAGTGGGAGAGGCCCTGCCCGCAGGTGCACCCGCGGGCACCCGCAGCTCGTCGACAGGGTTAGGGAAGGGGGGGAGTTAGGGAAGGGGGGGAGGGGCTAGAACCCCGTCGGGCTCGTCGACCCGCGGCTCCAAGCGGCTCTGCGGCCGAGTTAGGGGAGGAGGGGGGGAGGGGCAGACAGCCTGACAGCCGGGCGACGGGCGCGCGCTGCCGGCTCGGCGGGCGAGGTCGCGAGTGGGAGAGGCCCTGCCCGCAGGTGGACCCGCGGGCACCCGCAGCTCGTCGACAGGGTTAGGGAAGGGGGGGACGGGATAGAGCCCGTCGGGCTCGTCGACCCGCGGCTCCTGGCGGCTCTGCGGCCGAGTTAGGGAAGGGGGGGAGGGGCAGACTCCCTGCCAGGCGGGCGACGCGCGCGCGCTTGCGGCTGTGCGCCATAGGTCGCGAGTGCGAGAGGCCCGGCCGACAGGTGGACACGCGGGCACCGCCAGCTCGGCGGCAGAGTGAGGGAAGGAGGGAGGAGGGGCGGAGTCCCTGCCAGGCGGGCGACGCGCGCGCGCTGGCGGCTCTGCGGCAGAGGTCGCGAGTGCGAGAGGCCCGGCCGACAGGTGGACACGCGGGCACCGCCAGCTCGGCGGCAGAGTGAGGGAAGGAGGGAGGAGGGGCGGAGTCCCTGCCAGGCGGGCGACGCGTGCGCGCTGGCGGCTCGGCGCCAGAGGTCGCGAGTGCGAGAGGCCCGGCCGACAGGTGGACACGCGGGCACCGCCAGCTCGGCGGCAGAGTGAGGGAAGGGGGGGAGGGGCAGACAGCCTGACAACCGGGCGACGGGCGAGCGCTGGCGCCTCGGCTGGCGAGGTCGCGAGTGGGAGAGGCCCTGCCCGCAGGTGGACACGCGGGCACCCGCAGCTCGTCGAGAGTTAGGGAAGGGGGGAAGTCAGGGAAGGGGGGGAGGGGATAGAACCCCGTCGGGCTCGTCGACCCGCGGCTCCTGGCGGCTCTGCGGCCGAGTTAGGGGAGGAGTGGGGGAGGGGCAGACAGCCTGACAGCCGGGCGACGGGCGCGCGCTGGCGGCCTGGCGGGCGAGGTCGCGAGTGGGAGAGGCCCTGCCCGCAGGTGCACCCGCGGGCACCCGCAGCTCGTCGACAGGGTTAGGGAAGGGGGGGAGTTAGGGAAGGGGGGGAGGGGCTAGAACCCCGTCGGGCTCGTCGACCCGCGGCTCCAAGCGGCTCTGCGGCCGAGTTAGGGGAGGAGGGGGGGAGGGGCAGACAGCCTGACAGCCGGGCGACGGGCGCGCGCTGCCGGCTCGGCGGGCGAGGTCCCGAGTCGGAGAGGCCCTGCCCGCAGGTGGACCCGCGGGCACCCGCAGCTCGTCGACAGGGTTAGGGAAGGGGGGGAGGGGATAGAGCCCCGTCGGGCTCGTGGACCCGCGGCTCCTGGCGGCTCTGCGGCCGAGTTAGGGAAGGGGGGGGGAGGGGCAGACTCCCTGCCAGGCGGGCGACGCGCGCGCGCTGGCGGCTGGGCGCCATAGGTCGCGAGTGCGAGAGGCCCGGCCGACAGGTGGACACGCGGGCACCGCCAGCTCGGCGGCAGAGTGAGGGAAGGGGGGGAGGGGCAGACACCCTGACACCCGGGCGACGGGCGCGCGCTGGCGGCTCGGCGGGCGAGGTCGCGAGTAGGAGAGGCCCGGCCGACAGCTGGACCCGCGGGCACCGCCAGCTCGGCGGCAGAGTGAGGGAAGGAGGGAGGAGGGGCGGAGTCCCAGCCAGGCGGGCGACGCGCGCGCGCTGGCGGCTCGGCGCCAGAGGTCGCGAGTGCGAGAGGCCCGGCCGACAGGTGGACACGCGGGCACCGCCAGCTCGTCGACAGAGTGAGGGAAGGAGGGAGGAGGGGCAGAGTCCCTGCCAGGCTGGCGACGCGCGCGTGCCGGCGTCTCGGCGGCAGTTGTCGCGAGTGCGAGAGGCCCGGCCGACAGGTGGACACGCGGGCACCGCCAGCTCGTCGACAGAGTGAGGGAAGGAGGGAGGAGGGGCAGAGTCCCTGCCAGGCTGGCGACGCGCGCGTGCCGGCGTCTCGGCGGCAGGGGTCGCGAGTGCGAGAGGCCCGGCCGACAGGTGGACCCGCGGGCACCGCCAGCTCGTCGACAGAGTGAGGGAAGGAGGGAGGAGGGGCAGAGTCCCTGCCAGGCGGGCGACGCGCGCGCGCTCGCGGCTCGGCGACAGAGGTCGCGAGTGCGAGAGGCCCGGCCGACAGGTGGACACGCGGGCACCGCCAGCTCGGCGGCAGCATGAGGGAAGGGGGGGGAGGCGCAGACAGCCTGACAGCCGGGCGACGGGCGAGCGCTGGCGGCTCGGCGGGCGAGGTCGCGAGTGGGAGAGGCCCTGCCCGCAGGTGGACACGCGGGCACCCGCAGCTCGTCGAGAGTTAGGGAAGGGGGGGAGTTAGGGAAGGGGGGGAGGGGATAGAACCCCGTCGGGCTCGTCGACCCGCGGCTCCTGGCGGCTCTGCGGCCGAGTTAGGGGAGGAGTGGGGGAGGGGCAGACAGCCTGACAGCCGGGCGACGGGCGCGCGCTGGCGGCTCGGCGGGCGAGGTCGCGAGTGGGAGAGGCCCTGCCCGCAGGTGGACCCGCGGGCACCCGCAGCTCGTCGACAGGGTTAGGGAAGGGGGGGACGGGATAGAGCCCCGTCGGGCTCGTCGACCCGCGGCTCCTGGCGGCTCTGCGGCCGAGTTAGGGAAGGGGGGGGAGGGGCAGACTCCCTGCCAGGCGGGCGACGCGCGCGCGCTGGCGGCTGGGCGCCATAGGTCGCGAGTGCGAGAGGCCCGGCCGACAGGTGGACACGCGGGCACCGCCAGCTCGGCGGCAGAGTGAGGGAAGGGGGGGGAGGGGCAGACACCCTGACACCCGGGCGACGGGCGCGCGCTGGCGGCTCGGCGGGCGAGGTCGCGAGTAGGAGAGGCCCGGCCGACAGCTGGACCCGCGGGCACCGCCAGCTCGGCGGCAGAGTGAGGGAAGGAGGGAGGAGGGGCGGAGTCCCAGCCAGGCGGGCGACGCGCGCGCGCTGGCGGCTCGGCGCCAGAGGTCGCGAGTGCGAGAGGCCCGGCCGACAGGTGGACACGCGGGCACCGCCAGCTCGTCGACAGAGTGAGGGAAGGAGGGAGGAGGGGCAGAGTCCCTGCCAGGCTGGCGACGCGCGCGTGCCGGCGTCTCGGCGGCAGTTGTCGCGAGTGCGAGAGGCCCGGCCGACAGGTGGACACGCGGGCACCGCCAGCTCGTCGACAGAGTGAGGGAAGGAGGGAGGAGGGGCAGAGTCCCTGCCAGGCTGGCGACGCGCGCGTGCCGGCGTCTCGGCGGCAGGGGTCGCGAGTGCGAGAGGCCCGGCCGACAGGTGGACCCGCGGGCACCGCCAGCTCGTCGACAGAGTGAGGGAAGGAGGGAGGAGGGGCAGAGTCCCTGCCAGGCGGGCGACGCGCGCGCGCTCGCGGCTCGGCGACAGAGGTCGCGAGTGCGAGAGGCCCGGCCGACAGGTGGACACGCGGGCACCGCCAGCTCGGCGGCAGCATGAGGGAAGGGGGGGGAGGCGCAGACAGCCTGACAGCCGGGCGACGGGCGAGCGCTGGCGGCTCGGCGGGCGAGGTCGCGAGTGGGAGAGGCCCTGCCCGCAGGTGGACACGCGGGCACCCGCAGCTCGTCGAGAGTTAGGGAAGGGGGGGAGTTAGGGAAGGGGGGGAGGGGATAGAACCCCGTCGGGCTCGTCGACCCGCGGCTCCTGGCGGCTCTGCGGCCGAGTTAGGGGAGGAGTGGGGGAGGGGCAGACAGCCTGACAGCCGGGCGACGGGCGCGCGCTGGCGGCTCGGCGGGCGAGGTCGCGAGTGGGAGAGGCCCTGCCCGCAGGTGGACCCGCGGGCACCCGCAGCTCGTCGACAGGGTTAGGGAAGGGGGGGACGGGATAGAGCCCCGTCGGGCTCGTCGACCCGCGGCTCCTGGCGGCTCTGCGGCCGAGTTAGGGAAGGGGGGGGAGGGGCAGACTCCCTGCCAGGCGGGCGACGCGCGCGCGCCGGCGGCTGGGCGCCATAGTTCGCGAGTGCGAGAGGCCCGGCCGACAGGTGGACACGCGGGCACCGCCAGCTCGGCGGCAGAGTGAGGGAAGGGGGGGAGGGGCAGACACCCTGACAACCGGGCGACGGGCGCGCGCTGGCGGCTGGGCGGGCGAGGTCGCGAGTGGGAGAGGCCCGGCCGACAGCTGGACCCGCGGGCACCGCCAGCTCGGCGGCAGAGTGAGGGAAGGAGGGAGGAGGGGCGGAGTCCCTGCCAGGCGGGCGACACGCGCGCGCTGGCGGCTCGGCGGCAGAGGTCGCGAGTGCGAGAGGCCCGGCCGACAGGTGGACACGCGGGCACCGCCAGCTCGGCGGCAGAGTGAGGGAAGGAGGGGGAGGGGCAGACACCCTGACAACCGGGCGACGGGCGCGTGCTGGCGGCTCGGCGGGCGAGGTCGCGAGTGGGAGAGGCCCGGCCGACAGCTGGACCCGCGGGCACCGCCAGCTCGGCGGCAGAGTGAGGGAAGGAGGGAGGAGGGGCGGAGTCCCTGCCAGGCGGGCGACGCGCGCGCGCTGGCGGCTCGGCGGCAGAGGTCGCGAGTGCGAGAGGCCCGGCCGACAGGTGGACACGCGGGCACCGCCAGCTCGGCGGCAGAGTGAGGGAAGGGGGGAGGGGCAGACAGCCTGACAGCCGGGCGACGGGCGCGCGCTGGCGGCTCGGCGGGCGAGGTCGCGAGTGGGAGAGGCCCTGCCCGCAGGTGGACCCGCGGGCACCCGCAGCTCGTCGACAGGGTTAGGGAAGGGGGGGAGTTAGGGAAGGGGGGGAGGGGCTAGAACCCCGTCGGGCTCGTCGACCCGCGGCTCCAAGCGGCTCTGCGGCCGAGTTAGGGGAAGAGGGGGGGAGGGGCAGACAGCCTGACAGCCGGGCGACGGGCGCGCGCTGCCGGCTCGGCGGGCGAGGTCGCGAGTGGGAGAGGCCCTGCCCGCAGGTGGACCCGCGGGCACCCGCAGCTCGTCGACAGGGTTAGGGAAGGGGGGGAGGGGATAGAGCCCCGTCGGGCTCGTCGACCCGCGGCTCCTGGCGGCTCTGCGGCCGAGTTAGGGAAGGGGGGGGAGGGGCAGACTCCCTGCCAGGCGGGCGACGCGCGCGCGCTGGCGGCTGGGCGCCATAGGTCGCGAGTGCGAGAGGCCCGGCCGACAGGTGGACACGCGGGCACCGCCAGCTTGGCGGCAGAGTGAGGGAAGGGGGGGAGGGGCAGACACCCTGACAACCGGGCGACGGGCGCGCGCTGGCGTCTCGGCGGGCGAGGTCGCGAGTGGGAGAGGCCCGGCCGACAGCTGGACCCGCGGGCACCGCCAGCTCGGCGGCAGAGTGAGGGAAGGAGGGAGGAGGGGCGGAGTCCCTGCCAGGCGGGCGACGCGCGCGCGCTGGCGGCTCGGCGGCAGAGGTCGCGAGTGCGAGAGGCCCGGCCGACAGGTGGACACGCGGGCACCGCCAGCTCGGCGGCAGAGTGAGGGAAGGGGGGGGAGGGGCAGACACCCTGACAACCGGGCGACGGGCGCGTGCTGGCGGCTCGGCGGGCGAGGTCGCGAGTGGGAGAGGCCCGGCCGACAGCTGGACCCGCGGGCACCGCCAGCTCGGCGGCAGAGTGAGGGAAGGAGGGAGGAGGGGCGGAGTCCCTGCCAGGCGGGCGACGCGCGCGCGCTGGCGGCTCGGCGGCAGAGGTCGCGAGTGCGAGAGGCCCGGCCGACAGGTGGACACGCGGGCACCGCCAGCTCGGCGGCAGAGTGAGGGAAGGAGGGAGGAGGGGCGGAGTCCCAGCCAGACGGGCGACGCGCGCGCGCTGGCGGCTCGGCGGCAGAGGTCGCGAGTGCGAGAGGCCCGGCCGACAGGTGGACACGCGGGCACCGCCAGCTCGGCGGCAGAGTGAGGGAAGGAGGGAGGAGGGGCGGAGTCCCTGCCAGGCGGGCGACGCGCGCGCGCTGGTGGCTCGGCGGCAGGGGTCGCGAGTGCGAGAGGCCCGGCCGACAGGTGGACCCGCGGGCACCGCCAGCTCGTCGACAGAGTGAGGGAAGGAGGGAGGAGGGGCAGAGTCCCTGCCAGGCTGGCGACGCGCGCGTGCCGGCGTCTCGGCGGCAGGGGTCGCGAGTGCGAGAGGCCCGGCGGACAGGTGGACCCGCGGGCACCGCCAGCTCGTCGACAGAGTGAGGGAAGGAGGGAGGAGGGGCAGAGTCCCTGCCAGGCGGGCGACGCGCGCGCGCTGGCGGCTCGGCGACAGAGGTCGCGAGTGCGAGAGGCCCGGCCGACAGGTGGACACGCGGGCACCGCCAGCTCGGCGGCAGAATGAGGGAAGGGGGGGGAGGCGCAGATAGCCTGACAGCCGGGCGACGGGCGAGCGCTGGCGGCTCGGCGGGCGAGGTCGCGAGTGGGAGAGGCCCTGCCCGCAGGTGGACCCGCGGGCACCCGCAGCTCGTCGAGAGTTAGGGAAGGGGGGGAGTTAGGGAAGGGGGGGAGGGGATAGAACCCCGTCGGGCTCGTCGACCCGCGGCTCCTGGCGGCTCTGCGGCCGAGTTAGGGGAGGAGTGGGGGAGGGGCAGACAGCCTGACACCCGGGCGACGGGCGCGCGCTGGCGGCTCGGCGGGCGAGGTCGCGAGTGGGAGAGGCCCTGCCCGCAGGTGGACCCGCGGGCACCCGCAGCTCGTCGACAGGGTTAGGGAAGGGGGGGAGTTAGGGAAGGGGGGGAGGGGCTAGAACCCCGTCGGGCTCGTCGACCCGCGGCTCCAAGCGGCTCTGCGGCCGAGTTAGGGGAGGAGGGGGGGAGGGGCAGACAGCCTGACAGCCGGGCGACGGGCGCGCGCTGCCGGCTCGGCGGGCGAGGTCGCGAGTGGGAGAGGCCCTGCCCGCAGGTGGACCCGCGGGCACCCGCAGCTCGTCGACAGGGTTAGGGAAGGGGGGGAGGGGATAGAGCCCCGTCGGGCTCGTCGACCCGCGGCTCCTGGCGGCTCTGCGGCCGAGTTAGGGAAGGGGGGGGAGGGGCAGACTCCCTGCCAGGCGGGCGACGCGCGCGCGCTGGCGGCTGGGCGCCATAGGTCGCGAGTGCGAGAGGCCCGGGCGACAGGTGGACACGCGGGCACCGCCAGCTCGGCGGCAGAGTGAGGGAAGGGGGGGAGGGGCAGACACCCTGACAACCGGGCGACGGGCGCGCGCTGGCGGCTCGGCGGGCGAGGTCGCGAGTGGGAGAGGCCCGGCCGACAGCTGGACCCGCGGGCACCGCCATCTCGGCGGCAGAGTGAGGGAAGGAGGGAGGAGGGGCGGAGTCCCTGCCAGGCGGGCGACGCGCGCGCGCTGGCGGCTCGGCGGCAGAGGTCGCGAGTGCGAGAGGCCCGGCCGACAGGTGGACACGCGGGCACCGCCAGCTCGGCGGCAGAGTGAGGGAAGGGGGGGAGGGGCAGACAGCCTGACAGCCGGGCGACGGGCGCGCGCTGGCGGCTCGGCGGGCGAGGTCGCGAGTGGGAGAGGCCCTGCCCGCAGGTGGACCCGCGGGCACCCGCAGCTCGTCGACAGGGTTAGGGAAGGGGGGGAGTTAGGGAAGGGGGGGAGGGGCTAGAACCCCGTCGGGCTCGTCGACCCGCGGCTCCAAGCGGCTCTGCGGCCGAGTTAGGGGAGGAGGGGGGAGGGGCAGACAGCCTGACAGCCGGGCGACGGGCGCGCGCTGGCGGCTCGGCGGGCAAGGTCGCGAGTGGGAGAGGCCCTGCCCGCAGGTGCACCCGCGGCACCCGCAGCTCGTCGACAGGGTTAGGGAAGGGGGGGAGTTAGGGAAGGTGGGGAGGGGCTAGAACCCCGTCGGGCTCGTCGACCCGCGGCTCCAAGCGGCTCTGCGGCCGAGTTAGGGAAGGGGGGGGAGGGGCAGACTCCCTGCCAGGCGGGCGACGCGCGCGCGCTGGCGGCTGGGCGCCATAGGTCGCGAGTGCGAGAGGCCCGGCCGACAGGTGGACACGCGGGCACCGCCAGCTCGGCGGCAGAGTGAGGGAAGGGGGGGAGGGGCAGACACCCTGACACCCGGGCGACGGGCGCGCGCTGGCGGCTCGGCGTGCGAGGTCGCGAGTGGGAGAGGCCCGGCCGACAGCTGGACCCGCGGGCACCGCCAGCTCGGCGGCAGAGTGAGGGAAGGAGGGAGGAGGGGCGGAGTCCCTGCCAGGCGGGCGACGCGCGCGCGCTGGCGGCTCGGCGGCAGAGGTCGCGAGTGCGAGAGGCCCGGCCGACAGGTGGACACGCGGGCACCGCCAGCTCGGCGGCAGAGTGAGGGAAGGAGGGAGGAGGGGCGGAGTCCCTGCCAGGCGGGCGACGCGCGCGCGCTGGCGGCTCGGCGCCAGAGGTCGCGAGTGCGAGAGGCCCGGCCGACAGGTGGACACGCGGGCACCGCCAGCTCGGCGGCAGAGTGAGGGAAGGGGGGGAGGGGCAGACAGCCTGACAGCCGGGCGACGGGCGCGCGCTGGTGGCTCGGCGGGCGAGGTCGCGAGTGGGAGAGGCCCTGCCCGCAGGTGGACCCGCGGGCACCCGCAGCTCGTCGACAGGGTTAGGGAAGGGGGGGAGGGGATAGAGCCCCGTCGGGCTCGTCGACCCGCGGCTCCTGGCGGCTCTGCGGCCGAGTTAGGGAAGGGGGGGGAGGGGCAGACTCCCTGCCAGGCGGGCGACGCGCGCGCGCTGGCGGCTGGGCGCCATAGGTCGCGAGTGCGAGAGGCCCGGCCGAAAGGTGGACACGCGGGCACCGCCAGCTCGGCGGCAGAGTGAGGGAAGGGGGGGAGGGGCAGACACCCTGACAACCGGGCGACGGGCGCGCGCTGGCGGCTCGGCGTGCGAGGTCGCGAGTGGGAGACGCCCGGCCGACAGCTGGACCCGCGGGCACCGCCAGCTCGGCGGCAGAGTGAGGGAAGGAGGGAAGAGGGGCGGAGTCCCTGCCAGGCGGGCGACGCGCGCGCGCTGGCGGCTCGGCGCCAGAGGTCGCGAGTGCGAGAGGCCCGGCCGACAGGTGGACATGCGGGCACCGCCAGCTCGTCGACAGAGTGAGGGAAGGAGGGAGGAGGGGCAGAGTCCCTGCCAGGCTGGCGACGCGCGCGTGCCGGCGTCTCGGCGGCAGGGGTCGCGAGTGCGAGAGGCCCGGCCGACAGGTGGACCCGCGGGCACCGCCAGCTCGTCGACAGAGTGAGGGAAGGAGGGAGGAGGGGCAGAGTCCCTGCCAGGCGGGCGACGCGCGCGCGCTGGCGGCTCGGCGACAGAGGTCGCGAGTGCGAGAGGCCCGGCCGACAGGTGGACACGCGGGCACCGCCAGCTCGGTGGCAGAATGAGGGAAGGGGGGGGAGGCGCAGACAGCCTGACAGCCGGGCGACGGGCGAGCGCTGGCGGCTCGGCGGGCGAGGTCGCGAGTGGGAGAGGCCCTGCCCGCAGGTGGACACGCGGGCACCCGCAGCTCGTCGAGAGTTAGGGAAGGGGGGGAGTTAGGGAAGGGGGGGAGGGGATAGAACCCCGTCGGGCTCGTCGACCCGCGGCTCCTGGCGGCTCTGCGGCCGAGTTAGGGGAGGAGTGGGGGAGGGGCAGACAGCCTGACAGCCGGGCGACGGGCGAGCGCTGCCGGCTCGGCGGGCGAGGTCGCGAGTGGGAGAGGCCCTGCCCGCAGGTGGACCCGCGGGCACCCGCAGCTCGTCGACAGGGTTAGGGAAGGGGGGGAGGGGATAGAGCCCCGTCGGGCTCGTCGACCCGCGGCTCCTGGCGGCTCTGCGGCCGAGTTAGGGAAGGGGGGGGAGGGGCAGACTCCCTGCCAGGCGGGCGACGCGCGCGCGCTGGCGGCTGGGCGCCATAGGTCGCGAGTGCGAGAGGCCCGGCCGACAGGTGGACACGCGGGCACCGCCAGCTCGGCGGCAGAGTAAGGGAAGGGGGGGAAGGCAGACACCCTGACAACCGGGCGACGGGCGCGCGCTGGCGGCTCGGCGGGCGAGGTCGCGAGTGGGAGAGGCCCGGCCGACAGCTGGACCCGCGGGCACCGCCAGCTCGGCGGCAGAGTGAGGGAAGGACGGAGGAGGGGCGGAGTCCCTGCCAGGCGGGCGACGCGCGCGCGCTGGCGGCTCGGCGGCAGAGGTCGCGAGTGCGAGAGGCCCGGCCGACAGGTGGACACGCGGGCACCGCCAGCTCGGCGGCAGAGTGAGGGAAGCGGGGGGAGGGGCAGACACCCTGACAACCGGGCGACGGGCGCGTGCTGGCGGCTCGGCGGGCGAGGTCGCGAGTGGGAGAGGCCCGGCCGACAGCTGGACCCGCGGGCACCGCCAGCTCGGTGGCAGAGTGAGGGAAGGAGGGAGCAGGGGCGGAGTCCCTGCCAGGCGGGCGACGCGCGCGCTGGCGGCTCGGCGGCAGAGGTCGCGAGTGCGAGAGGCCCGGCCGACAGGTGGACACGCGGGCACCGCCAGCTCGGCGGCAGAGTGAGGGAAGGGGGGGAGGGGCAGACAGCCTGACAACCGGGCGACGGGCGCGTGCTGGCGGCTCGGCGGGCGAGGTCGCGAGTGGGAGAGGCCCTGCCCGCAGGTGGACCCGCGGGCACCCGCAGCTCGTCGACAGGGTTAGGGAAGGGGGGGAGTTAGGGAAGGGGGGGAGCGGCTAGAACCCCGTCGGGCTCGTCGACCCGCGGCTTCAAGCGGCTCTGCGGCCGAGTTAGGGGAGGAGTGGGGGAGGGGCAGACAGCCTGACAGCCGGGCGACGGGCGCGCGCTGGCGGCTCGGCGGGCGAGGTCGCGAGTGGGAGAGGCCCTGCCCGCAGGTGGACCCGCGGGCACCCGCAGCTCGTCGACAGGGTTAGGGAAGGGGGGGAGTCAGGGAAGGGGGGGAGGGGCAGACAGCCTGAGAGCCGGGCGACGGGCGCGCGCTGGCGGCTCGGCGGGCGAGGTCGCGAGTGGGAGAGGCCCTGCCCGCAGGTGCACCCGCGGGCACCCGCAGCTCGTCGACAGGGTTAGGGAAGGGGGGGAGTTAGGGAAGGGGGGGAGGGGCTAGAACCCCGTCGGGCTCGTCGACCCGCGGCTCCAAGCGGCTCTGCGGCCGAGTTAGGGGAGGAGGGGGGGAGGGGCAGACAGCCTGACAGCCGGGCGACGGGCGCGCGCTGCCGGCTCGGCGGGCGAGGTCGCGAGTGGGAGAGGCCCTGCCCGCAGGTGGACCCGCGGGCACCCGCAGCTCGTCGACAGGGTTAGGGAAGGGGGGGACGGGATAGAGCCCCGTCGGGCTCGTCGACCCGCGGCTCCTGGCGGCTCTGCGGCCGAGTTAGGGAAGGGGGGGGAGGGGCAGACTCCCTGCCAGGCGGGCGACGCGCGCGCGCTGGCGGCTGGGCGCCATAGGTCGCGAGTGCGAGAGGCCCGGCCGACAGGTGGACACGCGGGCACCGCCAGCTCGGCGGCAGAGTGAGGGAAGGGGGGGGAGGGGCAGACACCCTGACACCCGGGCGACGGGCGCGCGCTGGCGGCTCGGCGGGCGAGGTCGCGAGTGCGAGAGGCCCGGCCGACAGGTGGACACGCGGGCACCGCCAGCTCGGCGGCAGAGTGAGGGAAGGGGGGGAGGGGCAGACAGCCTGACAACCGGGCGACGGGCGCGCGCTGGCGCCTCGGCGGGCGAGGTCGCGAGTGGGAGAGGCCCTGCCCGCAGGTGGACACGCGGGCACCCGCAGCTCGTCGAGAGTTAGGGAAGGGGGGAAGTCAGGGAAGGGGGGGAGGGGATAGAACCCCGTCGGGCTCGTCGACCCGCGGCTCCTGGCGGCTCTGCGGCCGAGTTAGGGGAGGAGTGGGGTAGGGGCAGACAGCCTGACAGCCGGGCGACGGGCGCGCGCTGGCGGCTCGGCGGGCGAGGTCGCGAGTGGGAGAGGCCCTGCCCGCAGGTGGACCCGCGGGCACCCGCAGCTCGTCGACAGGGTTAGGGAAGGGGGGGAGGGGATAGAGCCCCGTCGCGCTCGTCGACCCGCGGCTCCTGGCGGCTCTGCGGCCGAGTTAGGGAAGGGGGGGGAGGGGCAGACTCCCTGCCAGGCGGGCGACGCGCGCGCGCTGGCGGCTGGGCGCCATAGGTCGCGAGTGCGAGAGGCCCGGCCGACAGGTGGACACGCGGGCACCGCCAGCTCGGCGGCAGAGTGAGGGAAGGGGGGGAGTTAGGGAAGGGGGGGAGCGGCTAGAACCCCGTCGGGCTCGTCGACCCGCGGCTTCAAGCGGCTCTGCGGCCGAGTTAGGGGAGGAGTGGGGGAGGGGCAGACAGCCTGACAGCCGGGCGACGGGCGCGCGCTGGCGGCTCGGCGGGCGAGGTCGCGAGTGGGAGAGGCCCTGCCCGCAGGTGGACCCGCGGGCACCCGCAGCTCGTCGACAGGGTTAGGGAAGGGGGGGAGTCAGGGAAGGGGGGGAGGGGCAGACAGCCTGAGAGCCGGGCGACGGGCGCGCGCTGGCGGCTCGGCGGGCGAGGTCGCGAGTGGGAGAGGCCCTGCCCGCAGGTGCACCCGCGGGAACCCGCAGCTCGTCGACAGGGTTAGGGAAGGGGGGGAGTTAGGGAAGGGGGGGAGGGGCTAGAACCCCGTCGGGCTCGTCGACCCGCGGCTCCAAGCGGCTCTGCGGCCGAGTTAGGGGAGGAGGGGGGGAGGGGCAGACAGCCTGACAGCCGGGCGACGGGCGCGCGCTGCCGGCTCGGCGGGCGAGGTCGCGAGTGGGAGAGGCCCTGCCCGCAGGTGGACCCGCGGGCACCCGCAGCTCGTCGACAGGGTTAGGGAAGGGGGGGACGGGATAGAGCCCCGTCGGGCTCGTCGTCCCGCGGCTCCTGGCGGCTCTGCGGCCGAGTTAGGGAAGGGGGGGGAGGGGCAGACTCCCTGCCAGGTGGGCGACGCGCGCGCGCTGGCGGCTGGGCGCCATAGGTCGCGAGTGCGAGAGGCCCGGCCGACAGGTGGACACGCGGGCACCGCCAGCTCGGCGGCAGAGTGAGGGAAGGGGGGGGAGGGGCAGACACCCTGACACCCGGGCGACGGGCGCGCGCTGGCGGCTCGGCGGGCGAGGTCGCGAGTGCGAGAGGCCCGGCCGACAGGTGGACACGCGGGCACCGCCAGCTCGGCGGCAGAGTGAGGGAAGGAGGGAGGAGGGGCAGACACCCTGACACCCGGGCGATGGGCGCGCGCTGGCGGCTCGGCGCCAGAGGTCGCGAGTGCGAGAGGCCCGGCCGACAGCTGGACCCGCGGGCACCGCCAGCTCGGCGGCAGAGTGAGGGAAGGAGGGAGGACGGGCGGAGTCCCTGCCAGGCGGGCGACAAGCACGCGCTGGCGGCTCGGCGGCAGAGGTCGCGAGTTCGAGAGGCCCGGCCGACAGGTGGACACGCGGGCACCGCCAGCTCGGCGGCAGAGTGAGGGAAGGGGGGGAGGGGCAGACAGCCTGACAACCGGGCGACGGGCGCGCGCTGGCGCCTCGGCGGGCGAGGTCGCGAGTGGGAGAGGCCCTGCCCGCAGGTGGACACGCGGGCACCCGCAGCTCGTCGAGAGTTAGGGAAGGGGGGAAGTCAGGGAAGGGGGGGAGGGAATAGAACCCCGTCGGGCTCGTCGACCCGCGGCTCCTGGCGGCTCTGCGGCCGAGTTAGGGGAGGAGTGGGGTAGGGGCAGACAGCCTGACAGCCGGGCGACGGGCGCGCGCTGGCGGCTCGGCGGGCGAGGTCGCGAGTGGGAGAGGCCCTGCCCGCAGGTGGACCCGCGGGCACCCGCAGCTCGTCGACAGGGTTAGGGAAGGGGGGGAGGGGATAGAGCCCCGTCGCGCTCGTCGACCCGCGGCTCCTGGCGGCTCTGCGGCCGAGGTAGGGAAGGGGGGGAAGGGGCAGACTCCCTGCCAGGCGGGCGACGCGCGCGCGCTGGCGGCTGGGCGCCATAGGTCGCGAGTGCGAGAGGCCCGGCCGACAGGTGGACACGCGGGCACCGCCAGCTCGGCGGCAGAGTGAGGGAAGGGGGGGGAGGGGCAGACACCCTGACAACCGGGCGACGGGCGCGCGCTGGCGGCTCGGCGGGCGAGGTCGCGAGTGGGAGAGGCCCGGCCGACAGCTGGACCCGCGGGCACCGCCAGCTCGGCGGCAGAGTGAGGGAAGGAGGGAGGAGGGGCGGAGTCCCTGCCAGGCGGGCGACGCGCGCGCGCTGGCGGCTCGGCGCCAGAGGTCGCGAGTGCGAGAGGCCCGGCCGACAGGTGGACACGCGGGCACCGCCAGCTCGGCGGCAGAGTGAGGGAAGGGGGGGAGGGGCAGACAGCCTGACAACCGGGCGACGGGCGCGCGCTGGCGCCTCGGCTGGCGAGGTCGCGAGTGGGAGAGGCCCTGCCCGCAGGTGGACACGCGGGCACCCGCAGCTCGTCGAGAGTTAGGGAAGGGGGGAAGTCAGGGAAGGGGGGGGGGGATAGAACCCCGTCGGGCTCGTCGACCCGCGGCTCCTGGCGGCTCTGCGGCCGAGTTAGGGGAGGAGTGGGGGAGGGGCAGACAGCCTGACAGCCGGGCGACGGGCGCGCGCTGGCGGCTCGGCGGGCGAGGTCGCGAGTGGGAGAGGCCCTGCCCGCAGGTGCACCCGGGGGCACCCGCAGGTCGTCGACAGGGTTAGGGAAGGGGGGGAGTTAGGGAAGGGGGGGAGGGGCTAGAACCCCGTCGGGCTCGTCGACCCGCGGCTCCAAGCGGCTCTGCGGCCGAGTTAGGGGAGGAGGGGGGGAGGGGCAGACAGCCTGACAGCCGGGCGACGGTCGTGCGCTGCCGGCTCGGCGGGCGAGGTCGCGAGTGGGAGAGGCCCTGCCCGCAGGTGGACCCGCGGGCACCCGCAGCTCGTCGACAGGGTTAGGGAAGGGGGGGAGGGGATAGAGCCCCGTCGGGCTCGTCGACCCGCGGCTCCTGGCGGCTCTGCGGCCGAGTTAGGGAAGGGGGGGGAGGGGCAGACTCCCTGCCAGGCGGGCGACGCGCGCGCGCTGGCGGCTGGGCGCCATAGGTCGCGAGTGCGAGAGGCCCGGCCGACAGGTGGACACGCGGGCACCGCCAGCTCGGCGGCAGAGTGAGGGAAGGGGGGGAGGGGCAGACACCCTGACACCCGGGCGACGGGCGCGCGCTGGCGGCTCGGCGGGCGAGGTCGCGAGTGGGAGAGGCCCGGCCGACAGCTGGACCCGCGGGCACCGCCAGCTCGGCGGCAGAGTGAGGGAAGGAGGGAGGAGGGGCGGAGTCCCTGCCAGGCGGGCGACGCGTGCGCGCTGGCGGCTCGGCGGCAGAGGTCGCGAGTGCGAGAGGCCCGGCCGACAGGTGGACACGCGGGCACCGCCAGCTCGGCGGCAGAGTGAGGGAAGGAGGGAGGAAGGGCAGACACCCTGACACCCGGGCGACGGGCGCGCGCTGGCGGCTCGGAGCCAGAGGTCGCGAGTGCGAGAGGCCCGGCCGACAGCTGGACCCGCGGGCACCGCCAGCTCGGCGGCAGAGTGAGGGAAGGAGGGAGGAGGGGCGGAGTCCCTGCCAGGCGGGCGACAAGCGCGCGCTGGCGGCTCGGCGGCAGAGGTCGCGAGTGCGAGAGGCCCGGCCGACAGGTGGACACGCGGGCACCGCCAGCTCGGCGGCAGAGTGAGGGAAGGGGGGGAGGGGCAGACAGCCTGACAACCGGGCGACGGGCGCGCGCTGGCGCCTCGGCGGGCGAGGTCGCGAGTGGGAGAGGCCCTGCCCGCAGGTGGACACGCGGGCACCCGCAGCTCGTCGAGAGTTAGGGAAGGGGGGAAGTCAGGGAAGGGGGGGAGGGGATAGAACCCCGTCGGGCTCGTCGACCCGCGGCTCCTGGCGGCTCTGCGGCCGAGTTAGGGGAGGAGTGGGGGAGGGGCAGACCCCCTGACAGCCGGGCGACGGGCGCGCGCTGGCGGCTCGGCTGGCGAGGTCGCGAGTGGGAGAGGCCCTGCCCGCAGGTGGACCCGCGGGCACCGCCAGCTCAGCGGCAGAGTGAGGGAAGGAGGGAGGAGGGGCGGAGTCCCTGCCAGGCGGGCGACGCGCGCGCGCTGGCGGCTCGGCGCCAGAGGTCGCGAGTGCGAGAGGCCCGGCCGACAGGTGGACACGCGGGCACCGCCAGCTCGTCGACAGAGTGAGGGAAGGAGGGAGGAGGGGCAGAGTCCCTGCCAGGCTGGCGACGCGCGCGTGCCGGCGTCTCGGCGGCAGGGTTCGCGAGTGCGAGAGGCCCGGCCGACAGGTGGACCCGCGGGCACCGCCAGCTCGTCGACAGAGTGAGGGAAGGAGGGAGGAGGGGCAGAGTCCCTGCCAGGCTAGCGACGCGCGCGTGCCGGTGTCTCGGCGGCAGGGGTCGCGAGTGCGAGAGGCCCGGCGGACACGTGGACCCGCGGGCACCGCCAGCTCGTCGACAGAGTGAGGGAAGGAGGGAGGAGGGGCAGAGTCCCTGCCAGGCGGGCGACGCGCGCGCGCTGGCGGCTCGGCGACAGAGGTCGCGAGTGCGAGAGGCCCGGCCGACAGGTGGACACGCGGGCACCGCCAGCTCGGCGGCAGAATGAGGGAAGGGGGGGGAGGCGCAGATAGCCTGACAGCCGGGCGACGGGCGAGCGCTGGCGGCTCGGCGGGCGAGGTCGCGAGTGGGAGAGGCCCTGCCCGCAGGTGGACACGCGGGCACCCGCAGCTCGTCGAGAGTTAGGGAAGGGGGGGAGTTAGGGAAGGGGGGGAGGGGATAGAACCCCGTCGGGCTCGTCGACCCGCGGCTCCTGGCGGCTCTGCGGCCGAGTTAGGGGAGGAGTGGGGGAGGGGCAGACAGCCTGACAGCCGGGCGACGGGCGCGCGCTGGCGGCTCGGCGGGCGAGGTCGCGAGTGGGAGAGGCCCTGCCCGCAGGTGGACCCGCGGGCACCCGCAGCTCGTCGACAGGGTTAGGGAAGGGGGGGAGGGGATAGAGCCCCGTCGGGCTCGTCGACCCGCGGCTCCTGGCGGCTCTGCGGCCGAGTTAGGGAAGGGGGGGGAGGGGCAGACTCCCTGCCAGGCGGGCGACGCGCGCGCGCTGGCGGCTGGGCGCCATAGGTCGCGAGTGCGAGAGGCCCGGCCGACAGGTGGACACGCGGGCACCGCCAGCTCGGCGGCAGAGTGAGGGAAGGGGGGGAGGGGCAGACACCCTGACAACCGGGCGACGGGCGCGCGCTGGCGGCTCGGCGGGCGAGGTCGCGAGTGGGAGAGGCCCGGCCGACAGCTGGACCCGCGGGCACCGCCAGCTCGGCGGCAGAGTGAGGGAAGGAGGGAGGAGGGGCGGAGTCCCTGCCAGGCGGGCGACGCGCGCGCGCTGGCGGCTCGGCGGCAGAGGTCGCGAGTGCGAGAGGCCCGGCCGACAGGTGGACACGCGGGCACCGCCAGCTCGGCGGCAGAGTGAGGGAAGGGGGGGAGGGGCAGACAGCCTGACAGCCGGGCGACGGGCGCGCGCTGGCGGCTCGGCGGGCGAGGTCGCGAGTGGGAGAGGCCCTGCCCGCAGGTGGACCCGCGGGCACCCGCAGCTCGTCGACAGGGTTAGGGAAGGGGGGGAGTTAGGGAAGGGGGGGAGGGGCTAGAACCCCGTCGGGCTCGTCGACCCGCGGCTCCAAGCGGCTCTGCGGCCGAGTTAGGGGAGGAGGGGGGGAGGGGCAGACAGCCTGACAGCCGGGCGACGGGCGCGCGCTGGCGGCTCGGCGGGCGAGGTCGCCAGTGGGAGAGGCCCTGCCCGCAGGTGGACCCGCGGGCACCCGCAGCTCGTCGACAGGTTTAGGGAAGGGGGGGAGGGGATAGAGCCCCGTCGGGCTCGTCGACCCGCGGCTCCTGGCGGCTCTGCGGCCGAGTTAGGGAAGGGGGGGGAGGGGCAGACTCCCTGCCAGGCGGGCGACGCGCGCGCGCTGGCGGCTGGGCGCCATAGGTCGCGAGTGCGAGAGGCCCGGCCGACAGGTGGACACGCGGGCACCGCCAGCTCGGCGGCAGAGTGAGGGAAGGGGGGGAGGGGCAGACACCCTGACAACCGGGCGACGGGCGCGCGCTGGCGGCTCAGCGGGCGAGGTCGCGAGTGGGAGAGGCCCGGCCGACAGCTGGACCCGCGGGCACCGCCAGCTCGGCGGCAGAGTGAGGGAAAGAGGGAGGAGGGGCGGAGTCCCTGCCAGGCGGGCGACGCGCGCGCGCTGGCGGCTCGGCGGCAGAGGTCGCGAGTGCGAGAGGCCCGGCCGACAGGTGGACACGCGGGCACCGCCAGCTCGGCGGCAGAGTGAGGGAAGGAGGGGGAGGGGCAGACACCCTGACAACCGGGCGACGGGCGCGTGCTGGCGGCTCGGCGGGCGAGGTCGCGAGTGGGAGAGGCCCGGCCGACAGCTGGACCCGCGGGCACCGCCAGCTCGGCGGCAGAGTGAGGGAAGGAGGGAGGAGGGGCGGAGTCCCTGCCAGGCGGGCGACGCGCGCGCGCTGGCGGCTCGGCGGCAGAGGTCGCGAGTGCTAGAGGCCCGGCCGACAGGTGGACACGCGGGCACCGCCAGCTCGGCGGCAGAGTGAGGGAAGGGGGGGAGGGGCAGACAGCCTGACAGCCGGGCGACGGGCGCGCGCTGGCGGCTCGGCGGGCGAGGTCGCGAGTGGGAGAGGCCCTGCCCGCAGGTGGACCCGCGGGCACCCGCAGCTCGTCGAGAGTTAGGGGAGGGGGGAAGTCAGGGAAGGGGGGGAGGGGATAGAACCCCGTCGGGCTCGTCGACCCGCGGCTCCTGGCGGCTCTGCGGCCGAGTTAGGGGAGGAGTGGGGGAGGGGCAGACAGCCTGACAGCCGGGCGACGGGCGCGCGCTGGCGGCTCGGCGGGCGAGGTCGCGAGTGGGAGAGGCCCTGCCCGCAGGTGCACCCGCGGCACCCGCAGCTCGTCGACAGGGTTAGGGAAGGGGGGGAGTTAGGGAAGGTGGGGAGGGGCTAGAACCCCGTCGGGCTCGTCGACCCGCGGCTCCAAGCGGCTCTGCGGCCGAGTTAGGGAAGGGGGGGGAGGGGCAGACTCCCTGCCAGGCGGGCGACGCGCGCGCGCTGGCGGCTGGGCGCCATAGGTCGCGAGTGCGAGAGGCCCGGCCGACAGGTGGACACGCGGGCACCGCCAGCTCGGCGGCAGAGTGAGGGAAGGGGGGGAGGGGCAGACACCCTGACACCCGGGCGACGGGCGCGCGCTGGCGGCTCGGCGGGCGAGGTCGCGAGTGGGAGAGGCCCGGCCGACAGCTGGACCCGCGGGCACCGCCAGCTCGGCGGCAGAGTGAGGGAAGGAGGGAGGAGGGGCGGAGTCCCTGCCAGGCGGGCGACGCGCACGCGCTGGCGGCTCGGCGGCAGAGGTCGCGAGTGCGAGAGGCCCGGCCGACAGGTGGACACGCGGGCACCGCCAGCTCGGCGGCAGAGTGAGGGAAGGAGGGAGGAGGGGCGGAGTCCCTGCCAGGCGGGCGACGCGCGCGCGCTGGCGGCTCGGCGCCAGAGGTCGCGAGTGCGAGAGGCCCGGCCGACAGGTGGACACGCGGGCACCGCCAGCTCGGCGGCAGAGTGAGGGAAGGGGGGGAGGGGCAGACAGCCTGACAGCCGGGCGACGGGCGCGCGCTGGCGGCTCGGCGGGCGAGGTCGCGAGTGGGAGAGGCCCTGCCCGCAGGTGGACCCGCGGGCACCCGCAGCTCGTCGACAGGGTTAGGGAAGGGGGGGAGGGGATAGAGCCCCGTCGGGCTCGTCGACCCGCGGCTCCTGGCGGCTCTGCGGCCGAGTTAGGGAAGGGGGGGGAGGGGCAGACTCCCTGCCAGGCGGGCGACGCGCGCGCGCTGGCGGCTGGGCGCCATAGGTCGCGAGTGCGAGAGGCCCGGCCGACAGGTGGACACGCGGGCACCGCCAGCTCGGCGGCAGAATGAGGGAAGGGGGGGGAGGCGCAGACAGCCTGACAGCCGGGCGACGGGCGAGCGCTGGCGGCTCGGCGGGCGAGGTCGCGAGTGGGAGAGGCCCTGCCCGCAGGTGGACACGCGGGCACCCGCAGCTCGTCGAGAGTTAGGGAAGGGGGGGAGTTAGGGAAGGGGGGGAGGGGATAGAACCCCGTCGGGCTCGTCGACCCGCGGCTCCTGGCGGCTCTGCGGCCGAGTTAGGGGAGGAGTGGGGGAGGGGCAGACAGCCTGACAGCCGGGCGACGGGCGCGCGCTGCCGGCTCGGCGGGCGAGGTCGCGAGTGGGAGAGGCCCTGCCCGCAGGTGGACCCGCGGGCACCCGCAGCTCGTCGACAGGGTTAGGGAAGGGGGGGAGGGGATAGAGCCCCGTCGGGCTCGTCGACCCGCGGCTCCTGGCGGCTCTGCGGCCGAGTTAGGGAAGGGGGGGTAGGGGCAGACTCCCTGCCAGGCGGGCGACGCGCGCGCGCTGGCGGCTGGGCGCCATAGGTCGCGAGTGCGAGAGGCCCGGCCGACAGGTGGACACGCGGGCACCGCCAGCTCGGCGGCAGAGTGAGGGAAGGGGGGGGAGGGGCAGACACCCTGACAACCGGGCGACGGGCGCGCGCTGGCGGCTCGGCGGGCGAGGTCGCGAGTGGGAGAGGCCCGGCCGACAGCTGGACCCGCGGGCACCGACAGCTCGGCGGCAGAGTGAGGGAAGGAGGGAGGAGGGGCGGAGTCCCTGCCAGGCGGGCGACGCGCGCGCGCTGGCGGCTCGGCGGCAGAGGTCGCGAGTGCGAGAGGCCCGGCCGACAGGTGGACACGCGGGCACCGCCAGCTCGGCGGCAGAGTGAGGGAAGGAGGGAGGAGGGGCGGAGTGCCTGCCAGGCGGGCGACGCTCGCGCGCTTGCGGCTCGGCGCCAGAGGTCGCGAGTGCGAGAGGCCCGGCCGACAGGTGGACACGCGGGCACCGCCAGCTCGGCGGCAGAGTGAGGGAAGGGGGGGAGGGGCAGACAGCCTGACAACCGGGCGACGGGCGCGCGCTGGCGCCTCGGCTGGCGAGGTCGCGAGTGGGAGAGGCCCTGCCCGCAGGTGGACACGCGGGCACCCGCAGCTCGTCGAGAGTTAGGGAAGGGGGGAAGTCAGGGAAGGGGGGGAGGGGATAGAACCCCGTCGGGCTCGTCGACCCGCGGCTCCTGGCGGCTCTGCGGCCGAGTTAGGGGAGGAGTGGGGGAGGGGCAGACAGCCTGACAGCCGGGCGACGGGCGCGCGCTGGCGGCTCGGCGGGCGAGGTCGCGAGTGGGAGAGGCCCTGCCCGCAGGTGGACCCGCGGGCACCCGCAGCTCGTCGACAGGGTTAGGGAAGGGGGGGAGTTAGGGAAGGGGGGGAGGGGCTAGAACCCCGTCGGGCTCGTCGACCCGCGGCTCCAAGCGGCTCTGCGGCCGAGTTAGGGGAGGAGGGGGGGAGGGGCAGACAGCCTGACAGCCGGGCGACGGGCGCGCGCTGCCGGCTCGGCGGGCGACGTCGCGAGTGGGAGAGGCCCTGCGCGCAGGTGGACCCGCGGGCACCCGCAGCTCGTCGACAGGGTTAGGGAAGGGGGGGAGGGGATAGAGCCCCGTCGGGCTCGTCGACCCGCGGCTCCTGGCGGCTCTGCGGCCGAGTTAGGGAAGGGGGGGGAGGGGCAGACTCCCTGCCAGGCGGGCGACGCGCGCGCGCTGGCGGCTGGGCGCCATAGGTCGCGAGTGCGAGAGGCCCGGCCGACAGGTGGACACGCGGGCACCGCCAGCTCGGCGGCAGAGTAAGGGAAGGGGGGGAGGGCAGACACCCTGACAACCGGGCGACGGGCGCGCGCTGGCGGCTCGGCGGGCGAGGTCGCGAGTGGGAGAGGCCCGGCCGACAGCTGGACCCGCGGGCACCGCCAGCTCGGCGGCAGAGTGAGGGAAGGACGGAGGAGGGGCGGAGTCCCTGCCAGGCGGGCGACGCACGCGCGCTGGCGGCTCGGCGGCAGAGGTCGCGAGTGCGAGAGGCCCGGCCGACAGGTGGACACGCGGGCACCGCCAGCTCGGCGGCAGAGTGAGGGAAGCGGGGGGAGGGGCAGACACCCTGACAACCGGGCGACGGGCGCGTGCTGGCGGCTCGGCGGGCGAGGTCGCGAGTGGGAGAGGCCCGGCCGACAGCTGGACCCGCGGGCACCGCCAGCTCGGCGGCAGAGTGAGGGAAGGAGGGAGGAGGGGCGGAGTCCCTGCCAGGCGGGCGACGCGCGCGCTGGCGGCTCGGCGGCAGAGGTCGCGAGTGCGAGAGGCCCGGCCGACAGGTGGACACGCGGGCACCGCCAGCTCGGCGGCAGAGTGAGAGAAGGGGGGGAGGGGCAGACAGCCTGACAACCGGGCGACGGGCGCGTGCTGGCGGCTCGGCGGGCGAGGTCGCGAGTGGGAGAGGCCCTGCCCGCAGGTGGACCCGCGGGCACCCGCAGCTCGTCGACAGGGTTAGGGAAGGGGGGGAGTTAGGGAAGGGGGGGAGCGGCTAGAACCCCGTCGGGCTCGTCGACCCGCGGCTTCAAGCGGCTCTGCGGCCGAGTTAGGGGAGGAGTGGGGGAGGGGCAGACAGCCTGACAGCCGGGCGACGGGCGCGCGCTGGCGGCTCGGCGGGCGAGGTCGCGAGTGGGAGAGGCCCTGCCCGCAGGTGGACCCGCGGGCACCCGCAGCTCGTCGACAGGGTTAGGGAAGGGGGGGAGTCAGGGAAGGGGGGGAGGGGCAGACAGCCTGAGAGCCGGGCGACGGGCGCGCGCTGGCGGCTCGGCGGGCGAGGTCGCGAGTGGGAGAGGCCCTGCCCGCAGGTGCACCCGCGGGCACCCTCAGCTCGTCGACAGGGTTAGGGAAGGGGGGGAGTTAGGGAAGGGGGGGAGGGGCTAGAACCCCGTCGGGCTCGTCGACCCGCGGCTCCAAGCGGCTCTGCGGCCGAGTTAGGGGAGGAGGGGGGGAGGGGCAGACAGCCTGACAGCCGGGCGACGGGCGCGCGCTGCCGGCTCGGCGGGCGAGGTCGCGAGTGGGAGAGGCCCTGCCCGCAGGTGGACCCGCGGGCACCCGCAGCTCGTCGACAGGGTTAGGGAAGGGGGGGACGGGATAGAGCCCCGTCGGGCTCGTCGACCCGCGGCTCCTGGCGGCTCTGCGGCCGAGTTAGGGAAGGGGGGGGAGGGGCAGACTCCCTGCCAGGCGGGCGACGCGCGCGCGCTGGCGGCTGGGCGCCATAGGTCGCGAGTGCGAGAGGCCCGGCCGACAGGTGGACACGCGGGCACCGCCAGCTCGGCGGCAGAGTGAGGGAAGGGGGGGGAGGGGCAGACACCCTGACACCCGGGCGACGGGCGCGCGCTGGCGGCTCGGCGGGCGAGGTCGCGAGTGCGAGAGGCCCGGCCGACAGGTGGACAGGCGGGCACCGCCAGCTCGGCGGCAGAGTGAGGGAAGGAGGGAGGAGGGGCAGACACCCTGACACCCGGGCGATGGGCGCGCGCTGGCGGCTCGGCGCCAGAGGTCGCGAGTGCGAGAGGCCCGGCCGACAGCTGGACCCGCGGGCACCGCCAGCTCGGCGGCAGAGTGAGGGAAGGAGGGAGGACGGGCGGAGTCCCTGCCAGGCGGGCGACAAGCGCGCGCTGGCGGCTCGGCGGCAGAGGTCGCGAGTTCGAGAGGCCCGGCCGACAGGTGGACACGCGGGCACCGCCAGCTCGGCGGCAGAGTGAGGGAAGGGGGGGAGGGGCAGACAGCCTGACAACCGGGCGACGGGCGCGCGCTGGCGGCTCGGCGGGCGAGGTCGCGAGTGGGAGAGGCCCGGCCGACAGCTGCACCCGCGGGCACCGCCAGCTCGGCGGCAGAGTGAGGGAAGGAGGGAGGAGGGGCGGAGTCCCTGCCAGGCGGGCGACGCGCGCGCGCTGGCGGCTCGGCGGCAGAGGTCGCGAGTGCGAGAGGCCCGGCCGACAGGTGGACACGCGGGCACCCGCAGCTCGTCGAGAGTTAGGGAAGGGGGGAAGTCAGGGAAGGGGGGGGGGATAGAACCCCGTCCGGCTCGTCGACCCGCGGCTCCTGGCGGCTCTGCGGCCGAGTTAGGGGAGGAGTGGGGGAGGGGCAGACAGCCTGACAGCCGGGCGACGGGCGCGCGCTGGCGGCTCGGCGGGCGAGGTCGCGAGTGGGAGAGGCCCTGCCCGCAGGTGGACCCGCGGGCACCCGCAGCTCGTCGACAGGGTTAGGGAAGGGGGGGAGTCAGGGAAGGGGGGGAGGGGCAGACAGCCTGACAGCCGGGCGACGGGCGCGCGCTGGCGGCTCGGCGGGCGAGGTCGCGAGTGGGAGAGGCCCTGCCCGCAGGTGCACCCGCGGGCACCCGCAGCTCGTCGACAGGGTTAGGGAAGGGGGGGAGTTAGGGAAGGCGGGGAGGGGCTAGAACCCCGTCGGGCTCGTCGACCCGCGGCTCCAAGCGGCTCTGCGGCCGAGTTAGGGGAGGAGGGGGGGAGGGGCAGACAGCCTGACAGCCGGGCGACGGGCGTGCGCTGCCGGCTCGGCGGGCGAGGTCGCGAGTGGGAGAGGCCCTGCCCGCAGGTGGACCCGCGGGCACCCGCAGCTCGTCGACAGGGTTAGGGAAGGGGGGGAGGGGATAGAGCCCCGTCGGGCTCGTCGACCCGCGGCTCCTGGCGGCTCTGCGGCCGAGTTAGGGAAGGGGGGGGAGGGGCAGACTCCCTGCCAGGCGGGCGACGCGCGCGCGCTGGCGGCTGGGCGCCATAGGTCGCGAGTGCGAGAGGCCCGGCCGACAGGTGGACACGCGGGCACCGCCAGCTCGGCGGCAGAGTGAGGGAAGGAGGGAGGAAGGGCAGACACCCTGACACCCGGGCGACGGGCGCGCGCTGGCGGCTCGGCGCCAGAGGTCGCGAGTGCGAGAGGCCCGGCCGACAGCTGGACCCGCGGGCACCGCCAGCTCGGCGGCAGAGTGAGGGAAGGAGGGAGGAGGGGCGGAGTCCCTGCCAGGCGGGCGACAAGCGCGCGCTGGCGGCTCGGCGGCAGAGGTCGCGAGTGCGAGAAGCCCGGCCGACAGGTGGACACGCGGGCACCGCCAGCTCGGCGGCAGAGTGAGGGAAGGGGGGGAGGGGCAGACAGCCTGACAACCGGGCGACGGGCGCGCGCTGGCGCCTCGGCGGGCGAGGTCGCGAGTGGGAGAGGCCCTGCCCGCAGGTGGACACGCGGGCACCCGCAGCTCGTCGAGAGTTAGGGAAGGGGGGAAGTCAGGGAAGGGGGGGAGGGGATAGAACCCCGTCGGGCTCGTCGACCCGCGGCTCCTGGCGGCTCTGCGGCCGAGTTAGGGGAGGAGTGGGGGAGGGGCAGACCCCCTGACAGCCGGGCGACGGGCGCGCGCTGGCGGCTCGGCTGGCGAGGTCGCGAGTGGGAGAGGCCCTGCCCGCAGGTGGACCCGCGGGCACCCGCAGCTCGTCGACAGGGTTAGGGAAGGGGGGGAGGGGATAGAGCCCCGTCGGGCTCGTCGACCCGCGGCTCCTGGCGGCTCTGCGGCCGAGTTAGGGAAGGGGGGGGAGGGGCAGACTCCCTGCCAGGCGGGCGACGCGCGCGCGCTGGCGGCTGGGCGCCATAGGTCGCGAGTGCGAGAGGCCCGGCCGACAGGTGGACACGCGGGCACCGCCAGCTCGGCGGCAGAGTGAGGGAAGGGGGGGGAGGGGCAGACCCCCTGACAACCGGGCGACGGGCGCGCGCTGGCGGCTCGGCGGGCGAGGTCGCGAGTGGGAGAGGCCCGGCAGACAGCTGGACCCGCGGGCACCGCCAGCTCGGCGGCAGAGTGAGGGAAGGAGGGAGGAGGGGCGGAGTCCCTGCCAGGCGGGCGACGCGCGCGCGCTGGCGGCTCGGCGCCAGAGGTCGCGAGTGCGAGAGGCCCGGCCGACAGGTGGACACGCGGGCACCGCCAGCTCGGCGGCAGAGTGAGGGAAGGGGGGGAGGGGCAGACAGCCTGACAACCGGGCGACGGGCGCGCGCTGGCGCCTCGGCTGGCGAGGTCGCGAGTGGGAGAGGCCCTGCCCGCAGGTGGACACGCGGGCACCTGCAGCTCGTCGAGGGTTAGGGAAGGGGGGAAGTCAGGGAAGGGGGGGAGGGGATAGAACCCCGTCGGGCTCGTCGACCCGCGGCTCCTGGCGGCTCTGCGGCCGAGTTAGGGGAGGAGTGGGGGAGGGGCAGACAGCCTGACAGCCGGGCGACGGGCGCGCGCTGGCGGCTCGGCGGGCGAGGTCGCGAGTGGGAGAGGCCCTGCCCGCAGGTGGACCCGCGGGCACCCGCAGCTCGTCGACAGGGTTAGGGAAGGGGGGGAGTAAGGGAAGGGGGGGAGGGGCAGACAGCCTGACAGCCGGGCGACGGGCGCGCGCCGGCGGCTCGGCGGGCGAGGTCGCGAGTGGGAGAGGCCCTGCCCGCAGGTGCACCCGCGGGCACCCGCAGCTCGTCGACAGGGTTAGGGAAGGGGGGGAATTAGGGAAGGGGGGGAGGGGCTAGAACCCCGTCGGGCTCGTCGACCCGCGGCTCCAAGCGGCTCTGCGGCCGAGTTAGGGGAGGAGTGGGGGAGGGGCAGACAGCCTGACAGCCGGGCGACGGGCGCGCGCTGGCGGCTCGGCGGGCGAGGTCGCGAGTGGGAGACGCCCTGCCCGCAGGTGGACCCGCGGGCACCCGCAGCTCGTCGACAGGGTTAGGGAAGGGGGGGAGTTAGGGAAGGGGGGGAGGGGCTAGAACCCCGTCGGGCTCGTCGACCCGCGGCTCCAAGCGGCTCTGCGGCCGAGTTAGGGGAGGAGTGGGGGAGGGGCAGACAGCCTGACAGCCGGGCGACGGGCGCGCGCTGGCGGCTCGGCGGGCGAGGTCGCGAGTGGGAGAGGCCCTGCCCGCAGGTGGACCCGCGGGCACCCGCAGCTCGTCGACAGGGTTAGGGAAGGGGGGGAGTCAGGGAAGGGGGGGAGGGGCAGACAGCCTGACAGCCGGGCGACGGGCACGCGCTGGCGGCTCGGCGGGCGAGGTCGCGAGTGGGAGAGGCCCTGCCCGCAGGTGGACCCGCGGGCACCCGCAGCTCGTCGAGAGTTAGGGAAGGGGGGAAGTCAGGGAAGGGGGGGAGGGGATAGAACCCCGTCGGGCTCGTCGACCCGCGGCTCCTGGCGGCTCTGCGGCCGAGTTAGGGGAGGAGTGGGGGAGGGGCAGACAGCCTGACAGCCGGGCGACGGGCGCGCGCTGGCGGCTCGGCGGGCGAGGTCGCGAGTGGGAGAGGCCCTGCCCGCAGGTGCACCCGCGGGCACCCGCAGCTCGTCGACAGGGTTAGGGAAGGGGGGGAGTTAGGGAAGGTGGGGAGGGGCTAGAACCCCGTCGGGCTCGTCGACCCGCGGCTCCAAGCGGCTCTGCGGCCGAGTTAGGGGAGGAGGGGGGGAGGGGCAGACAGCCTGACAGCCGGGCGACGGGCGCGCGCTGCCGGCTCGGCGGGCGAGGTCGCGAGTGGGAGAGGCCCTGCCCGCAGGTGGACCCGCGGGCACCCGCAGCTCGTCGACAGGGTTATGGAAGGGGGGGAGGGGATAGAGCCCCGTCGGGCTCGTCGACCCGCGGCTCCTGGCGGCTCTGCGGCCGAGTTAGGGAAGGGGGGGAGGGGCAGACTCCCTGCCAGCCGGGCGACGCGCGCGCGTTGGCGGCTGGGCGCCATAGGTCGCGAGTGCGAGAGGCCCGGCCGACAGGTGGACACGCGGGCACCGCCAGCTCGGCGGCAGAGTGAGGGAAGGGGGGGGAGGGGCAGACACCCTGACACCCGGGCGACGGGCGCGCGCTGGCGGCTCGGCGGGCGAGGTCGCGAGTGGGAGAGGCCCGGCCGACAGCTGGACCCGCGGGCACCGCCAGCTCGGCGGCAGAGTGAGGGAAGGAGGGAGGAGGGGCGGAGTCCCTGCCAGGCGGGCGACGCGCGCGCGCTGGCGGCTCGGCGGCAGTGGTCGCGAGTGCGAGAGGCCCGGCCGACAGGTGGACACGCGGGCACCGCCAGCTCGGCGGCAGAGTGAGGGAAGGAGGGAGGAGGGGCGGAGTCGCTGCCAGGCGGGCGACGCGCGCGCGCTGGCGGCTCGGCGCCAGAGTTCGCGAGTGCGAGAGGCCCGGCCGACAGGTGGACACGCGGGCACCGCCAGCTCGGCGGCAGAGTGAGGGAAGGGGGGGAGGGGCAGACAGCCTGACAGCCGGGCGACGGGCGCGCGCTGGCGGCTCGGCGGGCGAGGTCGCGAGTGGGAGAGGCCCTGCCCGCAGGTGGACCCGCGGGCACCCGCAGCTCGTCGACAGGGTTAGGGAAGGGGGGGAGTTAGGGAAGGGGGGGAGGGGCTAGAACCCCGTCGGGCTCGTCGACCCGCGGCTCCAAGCGGCTCTGCGGCCGAGTTAGGGGAGGAGGGGGGGAGGGGCAGACAGCCTGACAGCCGGGCGACGGGCGCGCGCTGGCGGCTCGGCGGGCGAGGTCGCGAGTGGGAGAGGCCCTGCCCGCAGGTGGACCCGCGGGCACCCGCAGCTCGTCGACAGGGTTAGGGAAGGGGGGGAGGGGATAGAGCCCCGTCGGGCTCGTCGACCCGCGGCTCCTGGCGGCTCTGCGGCCGAGTTAGGGAAGGGGGGGGAGGGGCAGACTCCCTGCCAGGCGGGCGACGCGCGCGCGCTGGCGGCTGGGTGCCATAGGTCGCGAGTGCGAGAGGCCCGGCCGACAGGTGGACACGCGGGCACCGCCAGCTCGGCGGCAGAGTGAGGGAAGGGGGGGAGGGGCAGACACCCTGACAACCGGGCGACGGGCACGCGCTGGCGGCTCGGCGTGCGAGGTCGCGAGTGGGAGAGGCCCGGCCGACAGCTGGACCCGCGGGCACCGCCAGCTCGGCGGCAGAGTGAGGGAAGGAGGGAGGAGGGGCGGAGTCCCTGCCAGGCGGGCGACGCGCGCGCGCTGGCGGCTCGGCGGCAGAGGTCGCGAGTGCGAGAGGCCCGGCCGACAGGTGGACACGCGGGCACCGCCAGCTCGGCGGCAGAGTGAGGGAAGGAGGGAGGAGGGGCGGAGTCCCAGCCAGGCGGGCGACGCGCGCGCGCTGGCGGCTCGGCGCCAGAGGTCGCGAGTGCGAGAGGCCCGGCCGACAGGTGGACACGCGGGCACCGCCAGCTCGTCGACAGAGTGAGGGAAGGAGGGAGGAGGGGCAGAGTCCCTGCCAGGCTGGCGACGCGCGCGTGCCGGCGTCTCGGCGGCAGGGGTCGCGAGTGCGAGAGGCCCGGCCGACAGGTGGACCCGCGGGCACCGCCAGCTCGTCGACAGAGTGAGGGAAGGAGGGAGGAGGGGCAGAGTCCCTGCCAGGCTGGCGACGCGCGCGTGCCGGCGTCTCGGCGGCAGGGGTCGCGAGTGCGAGAGGCCCGGCCGACAGGTGGACCCGCGGGCACCGCCAGCTCGTCGACAGAGTGAGGGAAGGAGGGAGGAGGGGCAGAGTCCCTGCCAGGCGGGCGACGCGCGCGCGCTGGCGGCTCGGCGACAGAGGTCGCGAGTGCGAGAGGCCCGGCCGACAGGTGGACACGCGGGCACCGCCAGCTCGGCGGCAGAATGAGGGAAGGGGGGGGAGGCGCAGACAGCCTGACAGCCGGGCGACAGGCGAGCGCTGGCGGCTCGGCGGGCGAGGTCGCGAGTGGGAGAGGCCCTGCCCGCAGGTGGACACGCGGGCACCCGCAGCTCGTCGAGAGTTAGGGAAGGGGGGGAGTTAGGGAAGGGGGGGAGGGGATAGAACCCCGTCGGGCTCGTCGACCCGCGGCTCCTGGCGGCTCTGCGGCCGAGTTAGGGGAGGAGTGGGGGAGGGGCAGACAGCCTGACAGCCGGGCGACGGGCGCGCGCTGGCGGCTCGGCGGGCGAGGTTGTGAGTGGGAGAGGCCCGGCCGACAGGTGGACACGCGGGCACCGCCAGCTCGGCGGCAGAGTGAGGGAAGGAGGGAGGAGGGGCGGAGTCCCTGCCAGGCGGGCGACGCGCGCGCGCTGGCGGCTCGGCGCCAGAGGTCGCAAGTGCGAGAGGCCCGGACGACAGGTGGACACGCGGGCACCGCCAGCTCGGCGGCAGAGTGAGGGAAGGGGGGGAGGGGCAGACAGCCTGACAACCGGGCGACGGGCGCGCGCTGGCGCCTCGGCTGGCGAGGTCGCGAGTGGGAGAGGCCCTGCCCGCAGGTGGACACGCGGGCACCCGCAGCTCGTCGAGAGTTAGGGAAGGGGGGAAGTCAGGGAAGGGGGGGAGGGGATAGAACCCCGTCGGGCTCGTCGACCCGCGGCTCCTGGCGGCTCTGCGGCCGAGTTAGGGGAGGAGTGGGGGAGGGGCAGACAGCCTGACAGCCGGGCGACGGGCGCGCGCTGGCGGCTCGGCGGGCGAGGTCGCGAGTGGGAGAGGCCCTGCCCGCAGGTGGACCCGTGGGCACCCGCAGCTCGTCGACAGGGTTAGGGAAGGGGGGGAGTTAGGGAAGGGGGGGAGGGGCTAGAACCCCGTCGGGCTCGTCGACCCGCGGCTTCTGGCGGCTCTGCGGCCGAGTTAGGGAAGGGGGGGAGGGGCAGACTCCCTGCCAGGCGGGCGACGCGCGCGCGCTGCCGGCTGGGCGCCATAGGTCGCGAGTGCGAGAGGCCCGGCCGACAGGTGGACACGCGGGCACCGCCAGCTCGGCGGCAGAGTGAGGGAAGGGGGGGAGGGGCAGACACCCTGACAACCGGGCGACGGGCGCGTGCTGGCGGCTCGGCGGGCGAGGTCGCGAGTGGGAGAGGCCCGGCCGACAGCTGGACCCGCGGGCACCGCCAGCTCGGCGGCAGAGTGAGGGAAGGAGGGAGGAGGGGCGGAGTCCCTGCCAGGCGGGCGACGCGCGCGCGCTGGCGGCTCGGCGCCAGAGGTCGCGAGTGCGAGAGGCCCGGCCGACAGGTGGACACGCGGGCACCGCCAGCTCGGCGGCAGAGTGAGGGAAGGGGGGGAGGGGCAGACAGCCTGACAACCGGGCGACGGGCGCGCGCTGGCGCCTCGGCTGGCGAGGTCGCGAGTGGGAGAGGCCCTGCCCGCAGGTGGACACGCGGTCACCCGCAGCTCGTCGAGAGTTAGGGAAGGGGGGAAGTCAGGGAAGGGGGGGAGAGGATAGAACCCCGTCGGGCTCGTCGACCCGCGGCTCCTGGCGGCTCTGCGGCCGAGTTAGGGGAGGAGTGGGGGAGGGGCAGACAGCCTGACAGCCGGGCAACGGGCGCGCGCTAGCGGCTCGGCGGGCGAGGTCGCGAGTGGGAGAGGCCCTGCCCGCAGGTGGACCCGCGGGCCCCCGCAGCTCGTCGACAGGGTTAGGGAAGGGGGGGAGTCAGGGAAGGGGGGGAGGGGCAGACAGCCTGACAGCCGGGCGACGGGCGCGCGCTGGCGGCTCGGCGGGCGAGGTCGCGAGTGGGAGAGGCCCTGCCCGCAGGTGCACCCGCGGGCACCCGCAGCTCGTCGACAGGGTTAGGGAAGGGGGGGAGTTAGGGAAGGCGGGGAGGGGCTAGAACCCCGTCGGGCTCGTCGACCCGCGGCTCCAAGCGGCTCTGCGGCCGAGTTAGGGGAGGAGGGGGGGAGGGGCAGACAGCCTGACAGCCGGGCGACGGGCGTGCGCTGCCGGCTCGGCGGGCGAGGTCGCGAGTGGGAGAGGCCCTGCCCGCAGGTGGACCCGCGGGCACCCGCAGCTCGTCGACAGGGTTAGGGAAGGGGGGGAGGGGATAGAGCCCCGTCGGGCTCGTCGACCCGCGGCTCCTGGCGGCTCTGCGGCCGAGTTAGGGAAGGGGGGGGAGGGGCAGACTCCCTGCCAGGCGGGCGACGCGCGCGCGCTGGCGGCTGGGCGCCATAGGTCGCGAGTGCGAGAGGCCCGGCCGACAGGTGGACACGCGGGCACCGCCAGCTCGGCGGCAGAGTGAGGGAAGGAGGGAGGAAGGGCAGACACCCTGACACCCGGGCGACGGGCGCGCGCTGGCGGCTCGGCGCCAGAGGTCGCGAGTGCGAGAGGCCCGGCCGACAGCTGGACCCGCGGGCACCGCCAGCTCGGCGGCAGAGTGAGGGAAGGAGGGAGGAGGGGCGGAGTCCCTGCCAGGCGGGCGACAAGCGCGCGCTGGCGGCTCGGCGGCAGAGGTCGCGAGTGCGAGAAGCCCGGCCGACAGGTGGACACGCGGGCACCGCCAGCTCGGCGGCAGAGTGAGGGAAGGGGGGGAGGGGCAGACAGCCTGACAACCGGGCGACGGGCGCGCGCTGGCGCCTCGGCGGGCGAGGTCGCGAGTGGGAGAGGCCCTGCCCGCAGGTGGACACGCGGGCACCCGCAGCTCGTCGAGAGTTAGGGAAGGGGGGAAGTCAGGGAAGGGGGGGAGGGGATAGAACCCCGTCGGGCTCGTCGACCCGCGGCTCCTGGCGGCTCTGCGGCCGAGTTAGGGGAGGAGTGGGGGAGGGGCAGACCCCCTGACAGCCGGGCGACGGGCGCGCGCTGGCGGCTCGGCTGGCGAGGTCGCGAGTGGGAGAGGCCCTGCCCGCAGGTGGACCCGCGGGCACCCGCAGCTCGTCGACAGGGTTAGGGAAGGGGGGGAGGGGATAGAGCCCCGTCGGGCTCGTCGACCCGCGGCTCCTGGCGGCTCTGCGGCCGAGTTAGGGAAGGGGGGGGAGGGGCAGACTCCCTGCCAGGCGGGCGACGCGCGCGCGCTGGCGGCTGGGCGCCATAGGTCGCGAGTGCGAGAGGCCCGGCCGACAGGTGGACACGCGGGCACCGCCAGCTCGGCGGCAGAGTGAGGGAAGGGGGGGAGGGGCAGACCCCCTGACAACCGGGCGACGGGCGCGCGCTGGCGGCTCGGCGGGCGAGGTCGCGAGTGGGAGAGGCCCGGCAGACAGCTGGACCCGCGGGCACCGCCAGCTCGGCGGCAGAGTGAGGGAAGGAGGGAGGAGGGGCGGAGTCCCTGCCAGGCGGGCGACGCGCGCGCGCTGGCGGCTCGGCGCCAGAGGTCGCGAGTGCGAGAGGCCCGGCCGACAGGTGGACACGCGGGCACCGCCAGCTCGGCGGCAGAGTGAGGGAAGGGGGGGAGGGGCAGACAGCCTGACAACCGGGCGACGGGCGCGCGCTGGCGCCTCGGCTGGCGAGGTCGCGAGTGGGAGAGGCCCTGCCCGCAGGTGGACACGCGGGCACCTGCAGCTCGTCGAGGGTTAGGGAAGGGGGGAAGTCAGGGAAGGGGGGGAGGGGATAGAACCCCGTCGGGCTCGTCGACCCGCGGCTCCTGGCGGCTCTGCGGCCGAGTTAGGGGAGGAGTGGGGGAGGGGCAGACAGCCTGACAGCCGGGCGACGGGCGCGCGCTGGCGGCTCGGCGGGCGAGGTCGCGAGTGGGAGAGGCCCTGCCCGCAGGTGGACCCGCGGGCACCCGCAGCTCGTCGACAGGGTTAGGGAAGGGGGGGAGTAAGGGAAGGGGGGGAGGGGCAGACAGCCTGACAGCCGGGCGACGGGCGCGCGCCGGCGGCTCGGCGGGCGAGGTCGCGAGTGGGAGAGGCCCTGCCCGCAGGTGCACCCGCGGGCACCCGCAGCTCGTCGACAGGGTTAGGGAAGGGGGGGAATTAGGGAAGGGGGGGAGGGGCTAGAACCCCGTCGGGCTCGTCGACCCGCGGCTCCAAGCGGCTCTGCGGCCGAGTTAGGGGAGGAGTGGGGGAGGGGCAGACAGCCTGACAGCCGGGCGACGGGCGCGCGCTGGCGGCTCGGCGGGCGAGGTCGCGAGTGGGAGACGCCCTGCCCGCAGGTGGACCCGCGGGCACCCGCAGCTCGTCGACAGGGTTAGGGAAGGGGGGGAGTTAGGGAAGGGGGGGAGGGGCTAGAACCCCGTCGGGCTCGTCGACCCGCGGCTCCAAGCGGCTCTGCGGCCGAGTTAGGGGAGGAGTGGGGGAGGGGCAGACAGCCTGACAGCCGGGCGACGGGCGCGCGCTGGCGGCTCGGCGGGCGAGGTCGCGAGTGGGAGAGGCCCTGCCCGCAGGTGGACCCGCGGGCACCCGCAGCTCGTCGACAGGGTTAGGGAAGGGGGGGAGTCAGGGAAGGGGGGGAGGGGCAGACAGCCTGACAGCCGGGCGACGGGCACGCGCTGGCGGCTCGGCGGGCGAGGTCGCGAGTGGGAGAGGCCCTGCCCGCAGGTGGACCCGCGGGCACCCGCAGCTCGTCGAGAGTTAGGGAAGGGGGGAAGTCAGGGAAGGGGGGGAGGGGATAGAACCCCGTCGGGCTCGTCGACCCGCGGCTCCTGGCGGCTCTGCGGCCGAGTTAGGGGAGGAGTGGGGGAGGGGCAGACAGCCTGACAGCCGGGCGACGGGCGCGCGCTGGCGGCTCGGCGGGCGAGGTCGCGAGTGGGAGAGGCCCTGCCCGCAGGTGCACCCGCGGGCACCCGCAGCTCGTCGACAGGGTTAGGGAAGGGGGGGAGTTAGGGAAGGTGGGGAGGGGCTAGAACCCCGTCGGGCTCGTCGACCCGCGGCTCCAAGCGGCTCTGCGGCCGAGTTAGGGGAGGAGGGGGGGAGGGGCAGACAGCCTGACAGCCGGGCGACGGGCGCGCGCTGCCGGCTCGGCGGGCGAGGTCGCGAGTGGGAGAGGCCCTGCCCGCAGGTGGACCCGCGGGCACCCGCAGCTCGTCGACAGGGTTAGGGAAGGGGGGGAGGGGATAGAGCCCCGTCGGGCTCGTCGACCCGCGGCTCCTGGCGGCTCTGCGGCCGAGTTAGGGAAGGGGGGGAGGGGCAGACTCCCTGCCAGCCGGGCGACGCGCGCGCGTTGGCGGCTGGGCGCCATAGGTCGCGAGTGCGAGAGGCCCGGCCGACAGGTGGACACGCGGGCACCGCCAGCTCGGCGGCAGAGTGAGGGAAGGGGGGGGAGGGGCAGACACCCTGACACCCGGGCGACGGGCGCGCGCTGGCGGCTCGGCGGGCGAGGTCGCGAGTGGGAGAGGCCCGGCCGACAGCTGGACCCGCGGGCACCGCCAGCTCGGCGGCAGAGTGAGGGAAGGAGGGAGGAGGGGCGGAGTCCCTGCCAGGCGGGCGACGCGCGCGCGCTGGCGGCTCGGCGGCAGTGGTCGCGAGTGCGAGAGGCCCGGCCGACAGGTGGACACGCGGGCACCGCCAGCTCGGCGGCAGAGTGAGGGAAGGAGGGAGGAGGGGCGGAGTCGCTGCCAGGCGGGCGACGCGCGCGCGCTGGCGGCTCGGCGCCAGAGTTCGCGAGTGCGAGAGGCCCGGCCGACAGGTGGACACGCGGGCACCGCCAGCTCGGCGGCAGAGTGAGGGAAGGGGGGGAGGGGCAGACAGCCTGACAGCCGGGCGACGGGCGCGCGCTGGCGGCTCGGCGGGCGAGGTCGCGAGTGGGAGAGGCCCTGCCCGCAGGTGGACCCGCGGGCACCCGCAGCTCGTCGACAGGGTTAGGGAAGGGGGGGAGTTAGGGAAGGGGGGGAGGGGCTAGAACCCGGTCGGGCTCGTCGACCCGCGGCTCCAAGCGGCTCTGCGGCCGAGTTAGGGGAGGAGGGGGGGAGGGGCAGACAGCCTGACAGCCGGGCGACGGGCGCGCGCTGGCGGCTCGGCGGGCGAGGTCGCGAGTGGGAGAGGCCCTGCCCGCAGGTGGACCCGCGGGCACCCGCAGCTCGTCGACAGGGTTAGGGAAGGGGGGGAGGGGATAGAGCCCCGTCGGGCTCGTCGACCCGCGGCTCCTGGCGGCTCTGCGGCCGAGTTAGGGAAGGGGGGGGAGGGGCAGACTCCCTGCCAGGCGGGCGACGCGCGCGCGCTGGCGGCTGGGTGCCATAGGTCGCGAGTGCGAGAGGCCCGGCCGACAGGTGGACACGCGGGCACCGCCAGCTCGGCGGCAGAGTGAGGGAAGGGGGGGAGGGGCAGACACCCTGACAACCGGGCGACGGGCACGCGCTGGCGGCTCGGCGTGCGAGGTCGCGAGTGGGAGAGGCCCGGCCGACAGCTGGACCCGCGGGCACCGCCAGCTCGGCGGCAGAGTGAGGGAAGGAGGGAGGAGGGGCGGAGTCCCTGCCAGGCGGGCGACGCGCGCGCGCTGGCGGCTCGGCGGCAGAGGTCGCGAGTGCGAGAGGCCCGGCCGACAGGTGGACACGCGGGCACCGCCAGCTCGGCGGCAGAGTGAGGGAAGGAGGGAGGAGGGGCGGAGTCCCAGCCAGGCGGGCGACGCGCGCGCGCTGGCGGCTCGGCGCCAGAGGTCGCGAGTGCGAGAGGCCCGGCCGACAGGTGGACACGCGGGCACCGCCAGCTCGTCGACAGAGTGAGGGAAGGAGGGAGGAGGGGCAGAGTCCCTGCCAGGCTGGCGACGCGCGCGTGCCGGCGTCTCGGCGGCAGGGGTCGCGAGTGCGAGAGGCCCGGCCGACAGGTGGACCCGCGGGCACCGCCAGCTCGTCGACAGAGTGAGGGAAGGAGGGAGGAGGGGCAGAGTCCCTGCCAGGCTGGCGACGCGCGCGTGCCGGCGTCTCGGCGGCAGGGGTCGCGAGTGCGAGAGGCCCGGCCGACAGGTGGACCCGCGGGCACCGCCAGCTCGTCGACAGAGTGAGGGAAGGAGGGAGGAGGGGCAGAGTCCCTGCCAGGCGGGCGACGCGCGCGCGCTGGCGGCTCGGCGACAGAGGTCGCGAGTGCGAGAGGCCCGGCCGACAGGTGGACACGCGGGCACCGCCAGCTCGGCGGCAGAATGAGGGAAGGGGGGGGAGGCGCAGACAGCCTGACAGCCGGGCGACAGGCGAGCGCTGGCGGCTCGGCGGGCGAGGTCGCGAGTGGGAGAGGCCCTGCCCGCAGGTGGACACGCGGGCACCCGCAGCTCGTCGAGAGTTAGGGAAGGGGGGGAGTTAGGGAAGGGGGGGAGGGGATAGAACCCCGTCGGGCTCGTCGACCCGCGGCTCCTGGCGGCTCTGCGGCCGAGTTAGGGGAGGAGTGGGGGAGGGGCAGACAGCCTGACAGCCGGGCGACGGGCGCGCGCTGGCGGCTCGGCGGGCGAGGTTGTGAGTGGGAGAGGCCCGGCCGACAGGTGGACACGCGGGCACCGCCAGCTCGGCGGCAGAGTGAGGGAAGGAGGGAGGAGGGGCGGAGTCCCTGCCAGGCGGGCGACGCGCGCGCGCTGGCGGCTCGGCGCCAGAGGTCGCAAGTGCGAGAGGCCCGGACGACAGGTGGACACGCGGGCACCGCCAGCTCGGCGGCAGAGTGAGGGAAGGGGGGGAGGGGCAGACAGCCTGACAACCGGGCGACGGGCGCGCGCTGGCGCCTCGGCTGGCGAGGTCGCGAGTGGGAGAGGCCCTGCCCGCAGGTGGACACGCGGGCACCCGCAGCTCGTCGAGAGTTAGGGAAGGGGGGAAGTCAGGGAAGGGGGGGAGGGGATAGAACCCCGTCGGGCTCGTCGACCCGCGGCTCCTGGCGGCTCTGCGGCCGAGTTAGGGGAGGAGTGGGGGAGGGGCAGACAGCCTGACAGCCGGGCGACGGGCGCGCGCTGGCGGCTCGGCGGGCGAGGTCGCGAGTGGGAGAGGCCCTGCCCGCAGGTGGACCCGTGGGCACCCGCAGCTCGTCGACAGGGTTAGGGAAGGGGGGGAGTTAGGGAAGGGGGGGAGGGGCTAGAACCCCGTCGGGCTCGTCGACCCGCGGCTTCTGGCGGCTCTGCGGCCGAGTTAGGGAAGGGGGGGAGGGGCAGACTCCCTGCCAGGCGGGCGACGCGCGCGCGCTGCCGGCTGGGCGCCATAGGTCGCGAGTGCGAGAGGCCCGGCCGACAGGTGGACACGCGGGCACCGCCAGCTCGGCGGCAGAGTGAGGGAAGGGGGGGAGGGGCAGACACCCTGACAACCGGGCGACGGGCGCGTGCTGGCGGCTCGGCGGGCGAGGTCGCGAGTGGGAGAGGCCCGGCCGACAGCTGGACCCGCGGGCACCGCCAGCTCGGCGGCAGAGTGAGGGAAGGAGGGAGGAGGGGCGGAGTCCCTGCCAGGCGGGCGACGCGCGCGCGCTGGCGGCTCGGCGGCAGAGGTCGCGAGTGCGAGAGGCCCGGCCGACAGGTGGACACGCGGGCACCGCCAGCTCGGCGGCAGAGTGAGGGAAGGGGGGGAGGGGCAGACAGCCTGACAGCCGGGCGACGGGCGCGCGCTGGCGGCTCGGCGGGCGAGGTCGCGAGTGGGAGAGGCCCTGCCCGCAGGTGGACCCGCGGGCACCCGCAGCTCGTCGACAGGGTTAGGGAAGGGGGGGAGTTAGGGAAGGGGGGAGGGGCTAGAACCCCGTCGGGCTCGTCGACCCGCGGCTCCAAGCGGCTCTGCGGCCGAGTTAGGGGAGGAGGGGGGGAGGGGCAGACAGCCTGACAGCCGGGCGACGGGCGCGCGCTGCCGGCTCGGCGGGCGAGGTCGCGAGTGGGAGAGGCCCTGCCCGCAGGTGGACCCGCGGGCACCCGCAGCTCGTCGACAGGGTTAGGGAAGGGGGGGAGGGGATAGAGCCCCGTCGGGCTCGTCGACCCGCGGCTCCTGGCGGCTCTGCGGCCGAGTTAGGGAAGGGGGGGAGGGGCAGACTCCCTGCCAGGCGGGCGACGCGCGCGCGCTGGCGGCTGGGCGCCATAGGTCGCGAGTGCGAGAGGCCCGGCCGACAGGTGGACACGCGGGCACCGCCAGCTCGGCGGCAGAGTGAGGGAAGGAGGGAGGAGGGGCGGAGTCCCAGCCAGACGGGCGACGCGCGCGCGCTGGCGGCTCGGCGGCAGAGGTCGCGAGTGCGAGAGGCCCGGCCGACAGGTGGACACGCGGGCACCGCCAGCTCGGCGGCAGAGTGAGGGAAGGAGGGAGGAGGGGCGGAGTCCCTGCCAGGCGGGCGACGCGCGCGCGCTGGTGGCTCGGCGGCAGGGGTCGCGAGTGCGAGAGGCCCGGCCGACAGGTGGACCCGCGGGCACCGCCAGCTCGTCGACAGAGTGAGGGAAGGAGGGAGGAGGGGCAGAGTCCCTGCCAGGCTGGCGACGCGCGCGTGCCGGCGTCTCGGCGGCAGGGGTCGCGAGTGCGAGAGGCCCGGCGGACAGGTGGACCCGCGGGCACCGCCAGCTCGTCGACAGAGTGAGGGAAGGAGGGAGGAGGGGCAGAGTCCCTGCCAGGCGGGCGACGCGCGCGTGCCGGCGTCTCGGCGGCAGGGGTCGCGAGTGCGAGAGGCCCGGCCGACAGGTGGACCCGCGGGCACCGCCAGCTCGTCGACAGAGTGAGGGAAGGAGGGAGGAGGGGCAGAGTCCCTGCCAGGCGGGCGACGCGCGCGCGCTGGCGGCTCGGCGACAGAGGTCGCGAGTGCGAGAGGCCCGGCCGACAGGTGGACACGCGGGCACCGCCAGCTCGGCGGCAGAATGAGGGAAGGGGGGGGAGGCGCAGATAGCCTGACAGCCGGGCGACGGGCGAGCGCTGGCGGCTCGGCGGGCGAGGTCGCGAGTGGGAGAGGCCCTGCCCGCAGGTGGACCCGCGGGCACCCGCAGCTCGTCGAGAGTTAGGGAAGGGGGGGAGTTAGGGAAGGGGGGGAGGGGATAGAACCCCGTCGGGCTCGTCGACCCGCGGCTCCTGGCGGCTCTGCGGCCGAGTTAGGGGAGGAGTGGGGGAGGGGCAGACAGCCTGACACCCGGGCGACGGGCGCGCGCTGGCGGCTCGGCGGGCGAGGTCGCGAGTGGGAGAGGCCCTGCCCGCAGGTGGACCCGCGGGCACCCGCAGCTCGTCGACAGGGTTAGGGAAGGGGGGGAGTTAGGGAAGGGGGGGAGGGGCTAGAACCCCGTCGGGCTCGTCGACCCGCGGCTCCAAGCGGCTCTGCGGCCGAGTTAGGGGAGGAGGGGGGGAGGGGCAGACAGCCTGACAGCCGGGCGACGGGCGCGCGCTGCCGGCTCGGCGGGCGAGGTCGCGAGTGGGAGAGGCCCTGCCCGCAGGTGGACCCGCGGGCACCCGCAGCTCGTCGACAGGGTTAGGGAAGGGGGGGAGGGGATAGAGCCCCGTCGGGCTCGTCGACCGGCGGCTCCTGGCGGCTCTGCGGCCGAGTTAGGGAAGGGGGGGGAGGGGCAGACTCCCTGCCAGGCGGGCGACGCGCGCGCGCTGGCGGCTGGGCGCCATAGGTCGCGAGTGCGAGAGGCCCGGGCGACAGGTGGACACGCGGGCACCGCCAGCTCGGCGGCAGAGTGAGGGAAGGGGGGGAGGGGCAGACACCCTGACAACCGGGCGACGGGCGCGCGCTGGCGGCTCGGCGGGCGAGGTCGCGAGTGGGAGAGGCCCGGCCGACAGCTGGACCCGCGGGCACCGCCATCTCGGCGGCAGAGTGAGGGAAGGAGGGAGGAGGGGCGGAGTCCCTGCCAGGCGGGCGACGCGCGCGCGCTGGCGGCTCGGCGGCAGAGGTCGCGAGTGCGAGAGGCCCGGCCGACAGGTGGACACGCGGGCACCGCCAGCTCGGCGGCAGAGTGAGGGAAGGGGGGGAGGGGCAGACAGCCTGACAGCCGGGCGACGGGCGCGCGCTGGCGGCTCGGCGGGCGAGGTCGCGAGTGGGAGAGGCCCTGCCCGCAGGTGGACCCGCGGGCACCCGCAGCTCGTCGACAGGGTTAGGGAAGGGGGGGAGTTAGGGAAGGGGGGGAGGGGCTAGAACCCCGTCGGGCTCGTCGACCCGCGGCTCCAAGCGGCTCTGCGGCCGAGTTAGGGGAGGAGGGGGGGAGGGGCAGACAGCCTGACAGCCGGGCGACGGGCGCGCGCTGGCGGCTCGGCGGGCGAGGTCGCGAGTGGGAGAGGCCCTGCCCGCAGGTGCACCCGCGGCACCCGCAGCTCGTCGACAGGGTTAGGGAAGGGGGGGAGTTAGGGAAGGTGGGGAGGGGCTAGAACCCCGTCGGGCTCGTCGACCCGCGGCTCCAAGCGGCTCTGCGGCCGAGTTAGGGAAGGGGGGGGAGGGGCAGACTCCCTGCCAGGCGGGCGACGCGCGCGCGCTGGCGGCTGGGCGCCATAGGTCGCGAGTGCGAGAGGCCCGGCCGACAGGTGGACACGCGGGCACCGCCAGCTCGGCGGCAGAGTGAGGGAAGGGGGGGAGGGGCAGACACCCTGACACCCGGGCGACGGGCGCGCGCTGGCGGCTCGGCGTGCGAGGTCGCGAGTGGGAGAGGCCCGGCCGACAGCTGGACCCGCGGGCACCGCCAGCTCGGCGGCAGAGTGAGGGAAGGAGGGAGGAGGGGCGGAGTCCCTGCCAGGCGGGCGACGCGCGCGCGCTGGCGGCTCGGCGGCAGAGGTCGCGAGTGCGAGAGGCCCGGCCGACAGGTGGACACGCGGGCACCGCCAGCTCGGCGGCAGAGTGAGGGAAGGAGGGAGGAGGGGCGGAGTCCCTGCCAGGCGGGCGACGCGCGCGCGCTGGCGGCTCGGCGCCAGAGGTCGCGAGTGCGAGAGGCCCGGCCGACAGGTGGACACGCGGGCACCGCCAGCTCGGCGGCAGAGTGAGGGAAGGGGGGGAGGGGCAGACAGCCTGACAGCCGGGCGACGGGCGCGCGCTGGTGGCTCGGCGGGCGAGGTCGCGAGTGGGAGAGGCCCTGCCCGCAGGTGGACCCGCGGGCACCCGCAGCTCGTCGACAGGGTTAGGGAAGGGGGGGAGGGGATAGAGCCCCGTCGGGCTCGTCGACCCGCGGCTCCTGGCGGCTCTGCGGCCGAGTTAGGGAAGGGGGGGGAGGGGCAGACTCCCTGCCAGGCGGGCGACGCGCGCGCGCTGGCGGCTGGGCGCCATAGGTCGCGAGTGCGAGAGGCCCGGCCGAAAGGTGGACACGCGGGCACCGCCAGCTCGGCGGCAGAGTGAGGGAAGGGGGGGAGGGGCAGACACCCTGACAACCGGGCGACGGGCGCGCGCTGGCGGCTCGGCGTGCGAGGTCGCGAGTGGGAGACGCCCGGCCGACAGCTGGACCCGCGGGCACCGCCAGCTCGGCGGCAGAGTGAGGGAAGGAGGGAAGAGGGGCGGAGTCCCTGCCAGGCGGGCGACGCGCGCGCGCTGGCGGCTCGGCGCCAGAGGTCGCGAGTGCGAGAGGCCCGGCCGACAGGTGGACATGCGGGCACCGCCAGCTCGTCGACAGAGTGAGGGAAGGAGGGAGGAGGGGCAGAGTCCCTGCCAGGCTGGCGACGCGCGCGTGCCGGCGTCTCGGCGGCAGGGGTCGCGAGTGCGAGAGGCCCGGCCGACAGGTGGACCCGCGGGCACCGCCAGCTCGTCGACAGAGTGAGGGAAGGAGGGAGGAGGGGCAGAGTCCCTGCCAGGCGGGCGACGCGCGCGCGCTGGCGGCTCGGCGACAGAGGTCGCGAGTGCGAGAGGCCCGGCCGACAGGTGGACACGCGGGCACCGCCAGCTCGGTGGCAGAATGAGGGAAGGGGGGGGAGGCGCAGACAGCCTGACAGCCGGGCGACGGGCGAGCGCTGGCGGCTCGGCGGGCGAGGTCGCGAGTGGGAGAGGCCCTGCCCGCAGGTGGACACGCGGGCACCCGCAGCTCGTCGAGAGTTAGGGAAGGGGGGGAGTTAGGGAAGGGGGGGAGGGGATAGAACCCCGTCGGGCTCGTCGACCCGCGGCTCCTGGCGGCTCTGCGGCCGAGTTAGGGGAGGAGTGGGGGAGGGGCAGACAGCCTGACAGCCGGGCGACGGGCGAGCGCTGCCGGCTCGGCGGGCGAGGTCGCGAGTGGGAGAGGCCCTGCCCGCAGGTGGACCCGCGGGCACCCGCAGCTCGTCGACAGGGTTAGGGAAGGGGGGGAGGGGATAGAGCCCCGTCGGGCTCGTCGACCCGCGGCTCCTGGCGGCTCTGCGGCCGAGTTAGGGAAGGGGGGGGAGGGGCAGACTCCCTGCCAGGCGGGCGACGCGCGCGCGCTGGCGGCTGGGCGCCATAGGTCGCGAGTGCGAGAGGCCCGGCCGACAGGTGGACACGCGGGCACCGCCAGCTCGGCGGCAGAGTAAGGGAAGGGGGGGAAGGCAGACACCCTGACAACCGGGCGACGGGCGCGCGCTGGCGGCTCGGCGGGCGAGGTCGCGAGTGGGAGAGGCCCGGCCGACAGCTGGACCCGCGGGCACCGCCAGCTCGGCGGCAGAGTGAGGGAAGGACGGAGGAGGGGCGGAGTCCCTGCCAGGCGGGCGACGCGCGCGCGCTGGCGGCTCGGCGGCAGAGGTCGCGAGTGCGAGAGGCCCGGCCGACAGGTGGACACGCGGGCACCGCCAGCTCGGCGGCAGAGTGAGGGAAGCGGGGGGAGGGGCAGACACCCTGACAACCGGGCGACGGGCGCGTGCTGGCGGCTCGGCGGGCGAGGTCGCGAGTGGGAGAGGCCCGGCCGACAGCTGGACCCGCGGGCACCGCCAGCTCGGTGGCAGAGTGAGGGAAGGAGGGAGCAGGGGCGGAGTCCCTGCCAGGCGGGCGACGCGCGCGCTGGCGGCTCGGCGGCAGAGGTCGCGAGTGCGAGAGGCCCGGCCGACAGGTGGACACGCGGGCACCGCCAGCTCGGCGGCAGAGTGAGGGAAGGGGGGGAGGGGCAGACAGCCTGACAACCGGGCGACGGGCGCGTGCTGGCGGCTCGGCGGGCGAGGTCGCGAGTGGGAGAGGCCCTGCCCGCAGGTGGACCCGCGGGCACCCGCAGCTCGTCGACAGGGTTAGGGAAGGGGGGGAGTTAGGGAAGGGGGGGAGCGGCTAGAACCCCGTCGGGCTCGTCGACCCGCGGCTTCAAGCGGCTCTGCGGCCGAGTTAGGGGAGGAGTGGGGGAGGGGCAGACAGCCTGACAGCCGGGCGACGGGCGCGCGCTGGCGGCTCGGCGGGCGAGGTCGCGAGTGGGAGAGGCCCTGCCCGCAGGTGGACCCGCGGGCACCCGCAGCTCGTCGACAGGGTTAGGGAAGGGGGGGAGTCAGGGAAGGGGGGGAGGGGCAGACAGCCTGAGAGCCGGGCGACGGGCGCGCGCTGGCGGCTCGGCGGGCGAGGTCGCGAGTGGGAGAGGCCCTGCCCGCAGGTGCACCCGCGGGCACCCGCAGCTCGTCGACAGGGTTAGGGAAGGGGGGGAGTTAGGGAAGGGGGGGAGGGGCTAGAACCCCGTCGGGCTCGTCGACCCGCGGCTCCAAGCGGCTCTGCGGCCGAGTTAGGGGAGGAGGGGGGGAGGGGCAGACAGCCTGACAGCCGGGCGACGGGCGCGCGCTGCCGGCTCGGCGGGCGAGGTCGCGAGTGGGAGAGGCCCTGCCCGCAGGTGGACCCGCGGGCACCCGCAGCTCGTCGACAGGGTTAGGGAAGGGGGGGACGGGATAGAGCCCCGTCGGGCTCGTCGACCCGCGGCTCCTGGCGGCTCTGCGGCCGAGTTAGGGAAGGGGGGGGAGGGGCAGACTCCCTGCCAGGCGGGCGACGCGCGCGCGCTGGCGGCTGGGCGCCATAGGTCGCGAGTGCGAGAGGCCCGGCCGACAGGTGGACACGCGGGCACCGCCAGCTCGGCGGCAGAGTGAGGGAAGGGGGGGGAGGGGCAGACACCCTGACACCCGGGCGACGGGCGCGCGCTGGCGGCTCGGCGGGCGAGGTCGCGAGTGCGAGAGGCCCGGCCGACAGGTGGACACGCGGGCACCGCCAGCTCGGCGGCAGAGTGAGGGAAGGGGGGGAGGGGCAGACAGCCTGACAACCGGGCGACGGGCGCGCGCTGGCGCCTCGGCGGGCGAGGTCGCGAGTGGGAGAGGCCCTGCCCGCAGGTGGACACGCGGGCACCCGCAGCTCGTCGAGAGTTAGGGAAGGGGGGAAGTCAGGGAAGGGGGGGAGGGGATAGAACCCCGTCGGGCTCGTCGACCCGCGGCTCCTGGCGGCTCTGCGGCCGAGTTAGGGGAGGAGTGGGGTAGGGGCAGACAGCCTGACAGCCGGGCGACGGGCGCGCGCTGGCGGCTCGGCGGGCGAGGTCGCGAGTGGGAGAGGCCCTGCCCGCAGGTGGACCCGCGGGCACCCGCAGCTCGTCGACAGGGTTAGGGAAGGGGGGGAGGGGATAGAGCCCCGTCGCGCTCGTCGACCCGCGGCTCCTGGCGGCTCTGCGGCCGAGTTAGGGAAGGGGGGGGAGGGGCAGACTCCCTGCCAGGCGGGCGACGCGCGCGCGCTGGCGGCTGGGCGCCATAGGTCGCGAGTGCGAGAGGCCCGGCCGACAGGTGGACACGCGGGCACCGCCAGCTCGGCGGCAGAGTGAGGGAAGGGGGGGAGTTAGGGAAGGGGGGGAGCGGCTAGAACCCCGTCGGGCTCGTCGACCCGCGGCTTCAAGCGGCTCTGCGGCCGAGTTAGGGGAGGAGTGGGGGAGGGGCAGACAGCCTGACAGCCGGGCGACGGGCGCGCGCTGGCGGCTCGGCGGGCGAGGTCGCGAGTGGGAGAGGCCCTGCCCGCAGGTGGACCCGCGGGCACCCGCAGCTCGTCGACAGGGTTAGGGAAGGGGGGGAGTCAGGGAAGGGGGGGAGGGGCAGACAGCCTGAGAGCCGGGCGACGGGCGCGCGCTGGCGGCTCGGCGGGCGAGGTCGCGAGTGGGAGAGGCCCTGCCCGCAGGTGCACCCGCGGGAACCCGCAGCTCGTCGACAGGGTTAGGGAAGGGGGGGAGTTAGGGAAGGGGGGGAGGGGCTAGAACCCCGTCGGGCTCGTCGACCCGCGGCTCCAAGCGGCTCTGCGGCCGAGTTAGGGGAGGAGGGGGGGAGGGGCAGACAGCCTGACAGCCGGGCGACGGGCGCGCGCTGCCGGCTCGGCGGGCGAGGTCGCGAGTGGGAGAGGCCCTGCCCGCAGGTGGACCCGCGGGCACCCGCAGCTCGTCGACAGGGTTAGGGAAGGGGGGGACGGGATAGAGCCCCGTCGGGCTCGTCGTCCCGCGGCTCCTGGCGGCTCTGCGGCCGAGTTAGGGAAGGGGGGGGAGGGGCAGACTCCCTGCCAGGTGGGCGACGCGCGCGCGCTGGCGGCTGGGCGCCATAGGTCGCGAGTGCGAGAGGCCCGGCCGACAGGTGGACACGCGGGCACCGCCAGCTCGGCGGCAGAGTGAGGGAAGGGGGGGGAGGGGCAGACACCCTGACACCCGGGCGACGGGCGCGCGCTGGCGGCTCGGCGGGCGAGGTCGCGAGTGCGAGAGGCCCGGCCGACAGGTGGACACGCGGGCACCGCCAGCTCGGCGGCAGAGTGAGGGAAGGAGGGAGGAGGGGCAGACACCCTGACACCCGGGCGATGGGCGCGCGCTGGCGGCTCGGCGCCAGAGGTCGCGAGTGCGAGAGGCCCGGCCGACAGCTGGACCCGCGGGCACCGCCAGCTCGGCGGCAGAGTGAGGGAAGGAGGGAGGACGGGCGGAGTCCCTGCCAGGCGGGCGACAAGCACGCGCTGGCGGCTCGGCGGCAGAGGTCGCGAGTTCGAGAGGCCCGGCCGACAGGTGGACACGCGGGCACCGCCAGCTCGGCGGCAGAGTGAGGGAAGGGGGGGAGGGGCAGACAGCCTGACAACCGGGCGACGGGCGCGCGCTGGCGCCTCGGCGGGCGAGGTCGCGAGTGGGAGAGGCCCTGCCCGCAGGTGGACACGCGGGCACCCGCAGCTCGTCGAGAGTTAGGGAAGGGGGGAAGTCAGGGAAGGGGGGGAGGGAATAGAACCCCGTCGGGCTCGTCGACCCGCGGCTCCTGGCGGCTCTGCGGCCGAGTTAGGGGAGGAGTGGGGTAGGGGCAGACAGCCTGACAGCCGGGCGACGGGCGCGCGCTGGCGGCTCGGCGGGCGAGGTCGCGAGTGGGAGAGGCCCTGCCCGCAGGTGGACCCGCGGGCACCCGCAGCTCGTCGACAGGGTTAGGGAAGGGGGGGAGGGGATAGAGCCCCGTCGCGCTCGTCGACCCGCGGCTCCTGGCGGCTCTGCGGCCGAGGTAGGGAAGGGGGGGAAGGGGCAGACTCCCTGCCAGGCGGGCGACGCGCGCGCGCTGGCGGCTGGGCGCCATAGGTCGCGAGTGCGAGAGGCCCGGCCGACAGGTGGACACGCGGGCACCGCCAGCTCGGCGGCAGAGTGAGGGAAGGGGGGGGAGGGGCAGACACCCTGACAACCGGGCGACGGGCGCGCGCTGGCGGCTCGGCGGGCGAGGTCGCGAGTGGGAGAGGCCCGGCCGACAGCTGGACCCGCGGGCACCGCCAGCTCGGCGGCAGAGTGAGGGAAGGAGGGAGGAGGGGCGGAGTCCCTGCCAGGCGGGCGACGCGCGCGCGCTGGCGGCTCGGCGCCAGAGGTCGCGAGTGCGAGAGGCCCGGCCGACAGGTGGACACGCGGGCACCGCCAGCTCGGCGGCAGAGTGAGGGAAGGGGGGGAGGGGCAGACAGCCTGACAACCGGGCGACGGGCGCGCGCTGGCGCCTCGGCTGGCGAGGTCGCGAGTGGGAGAGGCCCTGCCCGCAGGTGGACACGCGGGCACCCGCAGCTCGTCGAGAGTTAGGGAAGGGGGGAAGTCAGGGAAGGGGGGGGGGATAGAACCCCGTCGGGCTCGTCGACCCGCGGCTCCTGGCGGCTCTGCGGCCGAGTTAGGGGAGGAGTGGGGGAGGGGCAGACAGCCTGACAGCCGGGCGACGGGCGCGCGCTGGCGGCTCGGCGGGCGAGGTCGCGAGTGGGAGAGGCCCTGCCCGCAGGTGCACCCGGGGGCACCCGCAGGTCGTCGACAGGGTTAGGGAAGGGGGGGAGTTAGGGAAGGGGGGGAGGGGCTAGAACCCCGTCGGGCTCGTCGACCCGCGGCTCCAAGCGGCTCTGCGGCCGAGTTAGGGGAGGAGGGGGGGAGGGGCAGACAGCCTGACAGCCGGGCGACGGTCGTGCGCTGCCGGCTCGGCGGGCGAGGTCGCGAGTGGGAGAGGCCCTGCCCGCAGGTGGACCCGCGGGCACCCGCAGCTCGTCGACAGGGTTAGGGAAGGGGGGGAGGGGATAGAGCCCCGTCGGGCTCGTCGACCCGCGGCTCCTGGCGGCTCTGCGGCCGAGTTAGGGAAGGGGGGGGAGGGGCAGACTCCCTGCCAGGCGGGCGACGCGCGCGCGCTGGCGGCTGGGCGCCATAGGTCGCGAGTGCGAGAGGCCCGGCCGACAGGTGGACACGCGGGCACCGCCAGCTCGGCGGCAGAGTGAGGGAAGGGGGGGAGGGGCAGACACCCTGACACCCGGGCGACGGGCGCGCGCTGGCGGCTCGGCGGGCGAGGTCGCGAGTGGGAGAGGCCCGGCCGACAGCTGGACCCGCGGGCACCGCCAGCTCGGCGGCAGAGTGAGGGAAGGAGGGAGGAGGGGCGGAGTCCCTGCCAGGCGGGCGACGCGTGCGCGCTGGCGGCTCGGCGGCAGAGGTCGCGAGTGCGAGAGGCCCGGCCGACAGGTGGACACGCGGGCACCGCCAGCTCGGCGGCAGAGTGAGGGAAGGAGGGAGGAAGGGCAGACACCCTGACACCCGGGCGACGGGCGCGCGCTGGCGGCTCGGAGCCAGAGGTCGCGAGTGCGAGAGGCCCGGCCGACAGCTGGACCCGCGGGCACCGCCAGCTCGGCGGCAGAGTGAGGGAAGGAGGGAGGAGGGGCGGAGTCCCTGCCAGGCGGGCGACAAGCGCGCGCTGGCGGCTCGGCGGCAGAGGTCGCGAGTGCGAGAGGCCCGGCCGACAGGTGGACACGCGGGCACCGCCAGCTCGGCGGCAGAGTGAGGGAAGGGGGGGAGGGGCAGACAGCCTGACAACCGGGCGACGGGCGCGCGCTGGCGCCTCGGCGGGCGAGGTCGCGAGTGGGAGAGGCCCTGCCCGCAGGTGGACACGCGGGCACCCGCAGCTCGTCGAGAGTTAGGGAAGGGGGGAAGTCAGGGAAGGGGGGGAGGGGATAGAACCCCGTCGGGCTCGTCGACCCGCGGCTCCTGGCGGCTCTGCGGCCGAGTTAGGGGAGGAGTGGGGGAGGGGCAGACCCCCTGACAGCCGGGCGACGGGCGCGCGCTGGCGGCTCGGCTGGCGAGGTCGCGAGTGGGAGAGGCCCTGCCCGCAGGTGGACCCGCGGGCACCGCCAGCTCAGCGGCAGAGTGAGGGAAGGAGGGAGGTGGGGCGGAGTCCCTGCCAGGCGGGCGACGCGCGCGCGCTGGCGGCTCGGCGCCAGAGGTCGCGAGTGCGAGAGGCCCGGCCGACAGGTGGACACGCGGGCACCGCCAGCTCGTCGACAGAGTGAGGGAAGGAGGGAGGAGGGGCAGAGTCCCTGCCAGGCTGGCGACGCGCGCGTGCCGGCGTCTCGGCGGCAGGGTTCGCGAGTGCGAGAGGCCCGGCCGACAGGTGGACCCGCGGGCACCGCCAGCTCGTCGACAGAGTGAGGGAAGGAGGGAGGAGGGGCAGAGTCCCTGCCAGGCTAGCGACGCGCGCGTGCCGGTGTCTCGGCGGCAGGGGTCGCGAGTGCGAGAGGCCCGGCGGACACGTGGACCCGCGGGCACCGCCAGCTCGTCGACAGAGTGAGGGAAGGAGGGAGGAGGGGCAGAGTCCCTGCCAGGCGGGCGACGCGCGCGCGCTGGCGGCTCGGCGACAGAGGTCGCGAGTGCGAGAGGCCCGGCCGACAGGTGGACACGCGGGCACCGCCAGCTCGGCGGCAGAATGAGGGAAGGGGGGGGAGGCGCAGATAGCCTGACAGCCGGGCGACGGGCGAGCGCTGGCGGCTCGGCGGGCGAGGTCGCGAGTGGGAGAGGCCCTGCCCGCAGGTGGACACGCGGGCACCCGCAGCTCGTCGAGAGTTAGGGAAGGGGGGGAGTTAGGGAAGGGGGGGAGGGGATAGAACCCCGTCGGGCTCGTCGACCCGCGGCTCCTGGCGGCTCTGCGGCCGAGTTAGGGGAGGAGTGGGGGAGGGGCAGACAGCCTGACAGCCGGGCGACGGGCGCGCGCTGGCGGCTCGGCGGGCGAGGTCGCGAGTGGGAGAGGCCCTGCCCGCAGGTGGACCCGCGGGCACCCGCAGCTCGTCGACAGGGTTAGGGAAGGGGGGGAGGGGATAGAGCCCCGTCGGGCTCGTCGACCCGCGGCTCCTGGCGGCTCTGCGGCCGAGTTAGGGAAGGGGGGGGAGGGGCAGACTCCCTGCCAGGCGGGCGACGCGCGCGCGCTGGCGGCTGGGCGCCATAGGTCGCGAGTGCGAGAGGCCCGGCCGACAGGTGGACACGCGGGCACCGCCAGCTCGGCGGCAGAGTGAGGGAAGGGGGGGAGGGGCAGACACCCTGACAACCGGGCGACGGGCGCGCGCTGGCGGCTCGGCGGGCGAGGTCGCGAGTGGGAGAGGCCCGGCCGACAGCTGGACCCGCGGGCACCGCCAGCTCGGCGGCAGAGTGAGGGAAGGAGGGAGGAGGGGCGGAGTCCCTGCCAGGCGGGCGACGCGCGCGCGCTGGCGGCTCGGCGGCAGAGGTCGCGAGTGCGAGAGGCCCGGCCGACAGGTGGACACGCGGGCACCGCCAGCTCGGCGGCAGAGTGAGGGAAGGGGGGGAGGGGCAGACAGCCTGACAGCCGGGCGACGGGCGCGCGCTGGCGGCTCGGCGGGCGAGGTCGCGAGTGGGAGAGGCCCTGCCCGCAGGTGGACCCGCGGGCACCCGCAGCTCGTCGACAGGGTTAGGGAAGGGGGGGAGTTAGGGAAGGGGGGGAGGGGCTAGAACCCCGTCGGGCTCGTCGACCCGCGGCTCCAAGCGGCTCTGCGGCCGAGTTAGGGGAGGAGGGGGGGAGGGGCAGACAGCCTGACAGCCGGGCGACGGGCGCGCGCTGGCGGCTCGGCGGGCGAGGTCGCCAGTGGGAGAGGCCCTGCCCGCAGGTGGACCCGCGGGCACCCGCAGCTCGTCGACAGGTTTAGGGAAGGGGGGGAGGGGATAGAGCCCCGTCGGGCTCGTCGACCCGCGGCTCCTGGCGGCTCTGCGGCCGAGTTAGGGAAGGGGGGGGAGGGGCAGACTCCCTGCCAGGCGGGCGACGCGCGCGCGCTGGCGGCTGGGCGCCATAGGTCGCGAGTGCGAGAGGCCCGGCCGACAGGTGGACACGCGGGCACCGCCAGCTCGGCGGCAGAGTGAGGGAAGGGGGGGAGGGGCAGACACCCTGACAACCGGGCGACGGGCGCGCGCTGGCGGCTCAGCGGGCGAGGTCGCGAGTGGGAGAGGCCCGGCCGACAGCTGGACCCGCGGGCACCGCCAGCTCGGCGGCAGAGTGAGGGAAAGAGGGAGGAGGGGCGGAGTCCCTGCCAGGCGGGCGACGCGCGCGCGCTGGCGGCTCGGCGGCAGAGGTCGCGAGTGCGAGAGGCCCGGCCGACAGGTGGACACGCGGGCACCGCCAGCTCGGCGGCAGAGTGAGGGAAGGAGGGGGAGGGGCAGACACCCTGACAACCGGGCGACGGGCGCGTGCTGGCGGCTCGGCGGGCGAGGTCGCGAGTGGGAGAGGCCCGGCCGACAGCTGGACCCGCGGGCACCGCCAGCTCGGCGGCAGAGTGAGGGAAGGAGGGAGCAGGGGCGGAGTCCCTGCCAGGCGGGCGACGCGCGCGCTGGCGGCTCGGCGGCAGAGGTCGCGAGTGCGAGAGGCCCGGCCGACAGGTGGACACGCGGGCACCGCCAGCTCGGCGGCAGAGTGAGGGAAGGGGGGGAGGGGCAGACAGCCTGACAACCGGGCGACGGGCGCGTGCTGGCGGCTCGGCGGGCGAGGTCGCGAGTGGGAGAGGCCCTGCCCGCAGGTGGACCCGCGGGCACCCGCAGCTCGTCGACAGGGTTAGGGAAGGGGGGGAGTTAGGGAAGGGGGGGAGCGGCTAGAACCCCGTCGGGCTCGTCGACCCGCGGCTTCAAGCGGCTCTGCGGCCGAGTTAGGGGAGGAGTGGGGGAGGGGCAGACAGCCTGACAGCCGGGCGACGGGCGCGCGCTGGCGGCTCGGCGGGCGAGGTCGCGAGTGGGAGAGGCCCTGCCCGCAGGTGGACCCGCGGGCACCCGCAGCTCGTCGACAGGGTTAGGGAAGGGGGGGAGTCAGGGAAGGGGGGGAGGGGCAGACAGCCTGAGAGCCGGGCGACGGGCGCGCGCTGGCGGCTCGGCGGGCGAGGTCGCGAGTGGGAGAGGCCCTGCCCGCAGGTGCACCCGCGGGCACCCGCAGCTCGTCGACAGGGTTAGGGAAGGGGGGGAGTTAGGGAAGGGGGGGAGGGGCTAGAACCCCGTCGGGCTCGTCGACCCGCGGCTCCAAGCGGCTCTGCGGCCGAGTTAGGGGAGGAGGGGGGGAGGGGCAGACAGCCTGACAGCCGGGCGACGGGCGCGCGCTGCCGGCTCGGCGGGCGAGGTCGCGAGTGGGAGAGGCCCTGCCCGCAGGTGGACCCGCGGGCACCCGCAGCTCGTCGACAGGGTTAGGGAAGGGGGGGACGGGATAGAGCCCCGTCGGGCTCGTCGACCCGCGGCTCCTGGCGGCTCTGCGGCCGAGTTAGGGAAGGGGGGGGAGGGGCAGACTCCCTGCCAGGCGGGCGACGCGCGCGCGCTGGCGGCTGGGCGCCATAGGTCGCGAGTGCGAGAGGCCCGGCCGACAGGTGGACACGCGGGCACCGCCAGCTCGGCGGCAGAGTGAGGGAAGGGGGGGGAGGGGCAGACACCCTGACACCCGGGCGACGGGCGCGCGCTGGCGGCTCGGCGGGCGAGGTCGCGAGTGCGAGAGGCCCGGCCGACAGGTGGACACGCGGGCACCGCCAGCTCGGCGGCAGAGTGAGGGAAGTGGGGGAGGGGCAGACAGCCTGACAACCGGGCGACGGGCGCGCGCTGGCGCCTCGGCGGGCGAGGTCGCGAGTGGGAGAGGCCCTGCCCGCAGGTGGACACGCGGGCACCCGCAGCTCGTCGAGAGTTAGGGAAGGGGGGAAGTCAGGGAAGGGGGGGAGGGGATAGAACCCCGTCGGGCTCGTCGACCCGCGGCTCCTGGCGGCTCTGCGGCCGAGTTAGGGGAGGAGTGGGGTAGGGGCAGACAGCCTGACAGCCGGGCGACGGGCGCGCGCTGGCGGCTCGGCGGGCGAGGTCGCGAGTGGGAGAGGCCCTGCCCGCAGGTGGACCCGCGGGCACCCGCAGCTCGTCGACAGGGTTAGGGAAGGGGGGGAGGGGATAGAGCCCCGTCGCGCTCGTCGACCCGCGGCTCCTGGCGGCTCTGCGGCCGAGTTAGGGAAGGGGGGGGAGGGGCAGACTCCCTGCCAGGCGGGCGACGCGCGCGCGCTGGCGGCTGGGCGCCATAGGTCGCGAGTGCGAGAGGCCCGGCCGACAGGTGGACACGCGGGCACCGCCAGCTCGGCGGCAGAGTGAGGGAAGGGGGGGAGTTAGGGAAGGGGGGGAGCGGCTAGAACCCCGTCGGGCTCGTCGACCCGCGGCTTCAAGCGGCTCTGCGGCCGAGTTAGGGGAGGAGTGGGGGAGGGGCAGACAGCCTGACAGCCGGGCGACGGGCGCGCGCTGGCGGCTCGGCGGGCGAGGTCGCGAGTGGGAGAGGCCCTGCCCGCAGGTGGACCCGCGGGCACCCGCAGCTCGTCGACAGGGTTAGGGAAGGGGGGGAGTCAGGGAAGGGGGGGAGGGGCAGACAGCCTGAGAGCCGGGCGACGGGCGCGCGCTGGCGGCTCGGCGGGCGAGGTCGCGAGTGGGAGAGGCCCTGCCCGCAGGTGCACCCGCGGGAACCCGCAGCTCGTCGACAGGGTTAGGGAAGGGGGGGAGTTAGGGAAGGGGGGGAGGGGCTAGAACCCCGTCGGGCTCGTCGACCCGCGGCTCCAAGCGGCTCTGCGGCCGAGTTAGGGGAGGAGGGGGGGAGGGGCAGACAGCCTGACAGCCGGGCGACGGGCGCGCGCTGCCGGCTCGGCGGGCGAGGTCGCGAGTGGGAGAGGCCCTGCCCGCAGGTGGACCCGCGGGCACCCGCAGCTCGTCGACAGGGTTAGGGAAGGGGGGGACGGGATAGAGCCCCGTCGGGCTCGTCGTCCCGCGGCTCCTGGCGGCTCTGCGGCCGAGTTAGGGAAGGGGGGGGAGGGGCAGACTCCCTGCCAGGTGGGCGACGCGCGCGCGCTGGCGGCTGGGCGCCATAGGTCGCGAGTGCGAGAGGCCCGGCCGACAGGTGGACACGCGGGCACCGCCAGCTCGGCGGCAGAGTGAGGGAAGGGGGGGGAGGGGCAGACACCCTGACACCCGGGCGACGGGCGCGCGCTGGCGGCTCGGCGGGCGAGGTCGCGAGTGCGAGAGGCCCGGCCGACAGGTGGACACGCGGGCACCGCCAGCTCGGCGGCAGAGTGAGGGAAGGAGGGAGGAGGGGCAGACACCCTGACACCCGGGCGATGGGCGCGCGCTGGCGGCTCGGCGCCAGAGGTCGCGAGTGCGAGAGGCCCGGCCGACAGCTGGACCCGCGGGCACCGCCAGCTCGGCGGCAGAGTGAGGGAAGGAGGGAGGACGGGCGGAGTCCCTGCCAGGCGGGCGACAAGCACGCGCTGGCGGCTCGGCGGCAGAGGTCGCGAGTTCGAGAGGCCCGGCCGACAGGTGGACACGCGGGCACCGCCAGCTCGGCGGCAGAGTGAGGGAAGGGGGGGAGGGGCAGACAGCCTGACAACCGGGCGACGGGCGCGCGCTGGCGCCTCGGCGGGCGAGGTCGCGAGTGGGAGAGGCCCTGCCCGCAGGTGGACACGCGGGCACCCGCAGCTCGTCGAGAGTTAGGGAAGGGGGGAAGTCAGGGAAGGGGGGGAGGGAATAGAACCCCGTCGGGCTCGTCGACCCGCGGCTCCTGGCGGCTCTGCGGCCGAGTTAGGGGAGGAGTGGGGTAGGGGCAGACAGCCTGACAGCCGGGCGACGGGCGCGCGCTGGCGGCTCGGCGGGCGAGGTCGCGAGTGGGAGAGGCCCTGCCCGCAGGTGGACCCGCGGGCACCCGCAGCTCGTCGACAGGGTTAGGGAAGGGGGGGAGGGGATAGAGCCCCGTCGCGCTCGTCGACCCGCGGCTCCTGGCGGCTCTGCGGCCGAGGTAGGGAAGGGGGGGGAGGGGCAGACTCCCTGCCAGGCGGGCGACGCGCGCGCGCTGGCGGCTGGGCGCCATAGGTCGCGAGTGCGAGAGGCCCGGCCGACAGGTGGACACGCGGGCACCGCCAGCTCGGCGGCAGAGTGAGGGAAGGGGGGGGAGGGGCAGACACCCTGACAACCGGGCGACGGGCGCGCGCTGGCGGCTCGGCGGGCGAGGTCGCGAGTGGGAGAGGCCCGGCCGACAGCTGGACCCGCGGGCACCGCCAGCTCGGCGGCAGAGTGAGGGAAGGAGGGAGGAGGGGCGGAGTCCCTGCCAGGCGGGCGACGCGCGCGCGCTGGCGGCTCGGCGCCAGAGGTCGCGAGTGCGAGAGGCCCGGCCGACAGGTGGACACGCGGGCACCGCCAGCTCGGCGGCAGAGTGAGGGAAGGGGGGGAGGGGCAGACAGCCTGACAACCGGGCGACGGGCGCGCGCTGGCGCCTCGGCTGGCGAGGTCGCGAGTGGGAGAGGCCCTGCCCGCAGGTGGACACGCGGGCACCCGCAGCTCGTCGAGAGTTAGGGAAGGGGGGAAGTCAGGGAAGGGGGGGGGATAGAACCCCGTCGGGCTCGTCGACCCGCGGCTCCTGGCGGCTCTGCGGCCGAGTTAGGGGAGGAGTGGGGGAGGGGCAGACAGCCTGACAGCCGGGCGACGGGCGCGCGCTGGCGGCTCGGCGGGCGAGGTCGCGAGTGGTAGAGGCCCTGCCCGCAGGTGCACCCGGGGGCACCCGCAGGTCGTCGACAGGGTTAGGGAAGGGGGGGAGTTAGGGAAGGGGGGGAGGGGCTAGAACCCCGTCGGGCTCGTCGACCCGCGGCTCCAAGCGGCTCTGCGGCCGAGTTAGGGGAGGAGGGGGGGAGGGGCAGACAGCCTGACAGCCGGGCGACGGTCGTGCGCTGCCGGCTCGGCGGGCGAGGTCGCGAGTGGGAGAGGCCCTGCCCGCAGGTGGACCCGCGGGCACCCGCAGCTCGTCGACAGGGTTAGGGAAGGGGGGGAGGGGATAGAGCCCCGTCGGGCTCGTCGACCCGCGGCTCCTGGCGGCTCTGCGGCCGAGTTAGGGAAGGGGGGGGAGGGGCAGACTCCCTGCCAGGCGGGCGACGCGCGCGCGCTGGCGGCTGGGCGCCATAGGTCGCGAGTGCGAGAGGCCCGGCCGACAGGTGGACACGCGGGCACCGCCAGCTCGGCGGCAGAGTGAGGGAAGGGGGGGAGGGGCAGACACCCTGACACCCGGGCGACGGGCGCGCGCTGGCGGCTCGGCGGGCGAGGTCGCGAGTGGGAGAGGCCCGGCCGACAGCTGGACCCGCGGGCACCGCCAGCTCGGCGGCAGAGTGAGGGAAGGAGGGAGGAGGGGCGGAGTCCCTGCCAGGCGGGCGACGCGTGCGCGCTGGCGGCTCGGCGGCAGAGGTCGCGAGTGCGAGAGGCCCGGCCGACAGGTGGACACGCGGGCACCGCCAGCTCGGCGGCAGAGTGAGGGAAGGAGGGAGGAAGGGCAGACACCCTGACACCCGGGCGACGGGCGCGCGCTGGCGGCTCGGAGCCAGAGGTCGCGAGTGCGAGAGGCCCGGCCGACAGCTGGACCCGCGGGCACCGCCAGCTCGGCGGCAGAGTGAGGGAAGGAGGGAGGAGGGGCGGAGTCCCTGCCAGGCGGGCGACAAGCGCGCGCTGGCGGCTCGGCGGCAGAGGTCGCGAGTGCGAGAGGCCCGGCCGACAGGTGGACACGCGGGCACCGCCAGCTCGGCGGCAGAGTGAGGGAAGGGGGGGAGGGGCAGACAGCCTGACAACCGGGCGACGGGCGCGCGCTGGCGCCTCGGCGGGCGAGGTCGCGAGTGGGAGAGGCCCTGCCCGCAGGTGGACACGCGGGCACCCGCAGCTCGTCGAGAGTTAGGGAAGGGGGGAAGTCAGGGAAGGGGGGGAGGGGATAGAACCCCGTCGGGCTCGTCGACCCGCGGCTCCTGGCGGCTCTGCGGCCGAGTTAGGGGAGGAGTGGGGGAGGGGCAGACCCCCTGACAGCCGGGCGACGGGCGCGCGCTGGCGGCTCGGCTGGCGAGGTCGCGAGTGGGAGAGGCCCTGCCCGCAGGTGGACCCGCGGGCACCGCCAGCTCAGCGGCAGAGTGAGGGAAGGAGGGAGGAGGGGCGGAGTCCCTGCCAGGCGGGCGACGCGCGCGCGCTGGCGGCTCGGCGGCAGAGGTCGCGAGTGCGAGAGGCCCGGCCGACAGGTGGACACGCGGGCACCGCCAGCTCGTCGACAGAGTGAGGGAAGGAGGGAGGAGGGGCAGAGTCCCTGCCAGGCTGGCGACGCGCGCGTGCCGGCGTCTCGGCGGCAGGGTTCGCGAGTGCGAGAGGCCCGGCCGACAGGTGGACCCGCGGGCACCGCCAGCTCGTCGACAGAGTGAGGGAAGGAGGGAGGAGGGGCAGAGTCCCTGCCAGGCTAGCGACGCGCGCGTGCCGGTGTCTCGGCGGCAGGGGTCGCGAGTGCGAGAGGCCCGGCGGACACGTGGACCCGCGGGCACCGCCAGCTCGTCGACAGAGTGAGGGAAGGAGGGAGGAGGGGCAGAGTCCCTGCCAGGCGGGCGACGCGCGCGCGCTGGCGGCTCGGCGACAGAGGTCGCGAGTGCGAGAGGCCCGGCCGACAGGTGGACACGCGGGCACCGCCAGCTCGGCGGCAGAATGAGGGAAGGGGGGGGAGGCGCAGATAGCCTGACAGCCGGGCGACGGGCGAGCGCTGGCGGCTCGGCGGGCGAGGTCGCGAGTGGGAGAGGCCCTGCCCGCAGGTGGACACGCGGGCACCCGCAGCTCGTCGAGAGTTAGGGAAGGGGGGGAGTTAGGGAAGGGGGGGAGGGGATAGAACCCCGTCGGGCTCGTCGACCCGCGGCTCCTGGCGGCTCTGCGGCCGAGTTAGGGGAGGAGTGGGGGAGGGGCAGACAGCCTGACAGCCGGGCGACGGGCGCGCGCTGGCGGCTCGGCGGGCGAGGTCGCGAGTGGGAGAGGCCCTGCCCGCAGGTGGACCCGCGGGCACCCGCAGCTCGTCGACAGGGTTAGGGAAGGGGGGGAGGGGATAGAGCCCCGTCGGGCTCGTCGACCCGCGGCTCCTGGCGGCTCTGCGGCCGAGTTAGGGAAGGGGGGGGAGGGGCAGACTCCCTGCCAGGCGGGCGACGCGCGCGCGCTGGCGGCTGGGCGCCATAGGTCGCGAGTGCGAGAGGCCCGGCCGACAGGTGGACACGCGGGCACCGCCAGCTCGGCGGCAGAGTGAGGGAAGGGGGGGAGGGGCAGACACCCTGACAACCGGGCGACGGGCGCGCGCTGTTGGCTCGGCGGGCGAGGTCGCGAGTGGGAGAGGCCCGGCCGACAGCTGGACCCGCGGGCACCGCCAGCTCGGCGGCAGAGTGAGGGAAGGAGGGAGGAGGGGCGGAGTCCCTGCCAGGCGGGCGACGCGCGCGCGCTGGCGGCTCGGCGGCAGAGGTCGCGAGTGCGAGAGGCCCGGCCGACAGGTGGACACGCGGGCACCGCCAGCTCGGCGGCAGAGTGAGGGAAGGGGGGGAGGGGCAGACAGCCTGACAGCCGGGCGACGGGCGCGCGCTGGCGGCTCGGCGGGCGAGGTCGCGAGTGGGAGAGGCCCTGCCCGCAGGTGGACCCGCGGGCACCCGCAGCTCGTCGACAGGGTTAGGGAAGGGGGGGAGTTAGGGAAGGGGGGGAGGGGCTAGAACCCCGTCGGGCTCGTCGACCCGCGGCTCCAAGCGGCTCTGCGGCCGAGTTAGGGGAGGAGGGGGGGAGGGGCAGACAGCCTGACAGCCGGGCGACGGGCGCGCGCTGGCGGCTCGGCGGGCGAGGTCGCCAGTGGGAGAGGCCCTGCCCGCAGGTGGACCCGCGGGCACCCGCAGCTCGTCGACAGGTTTAGGGAAGGGGGGGAGGGGATAGAGCCCCGTCGGGCTCGTCGACCCGCGGCTCCTGGCGGCTCTGCGGCCGAGTTAGGGAAGGGGGGGGAGGGGCAGACTCCCTGCCAGGCGGGCGACGCGCGTGCGCTGGCGGCTGGGCGCCATAGGTCGCGAGTGCGAGAGGCCCGGCCGACAGGTGGACACGCGGGCACCGCCAGCTCGGCGGCAGAGTGAGGGAAGGGGGGGAGGGGCAGACACCCTGACAACCGGGCGACGGGCGCGCGCTGGCGGCTCAGCGGGCGAGGTCGCGAGTGGGAGAGGCCCGGCCGACAGGTGGACACGCGGGCACCGCCAGCTCGGCGGCAGAGTGAGGGAAGGAGGGAGGAGGGGCGGAGTCCCTGCCAGGCGGGCGACGCGCGCGCGCTGGCGGCTCGGCGGCAGAGGTCGCGAGTGCGAGAGGCCCGGCCGACAGGTGGACACGCGGGCACCGCCAGCTCGGCGGCAGAGTGAGGGAAGGAGGGGGAGGGGCAGACACCCTGACAACCGGGCGACGGGCGCGTGCTGGCGGCTCTGCGGGCGAGGTCGCGAGTGGGAGAGGCCCGGCCGACAGCTGGACCCGCGGGCACCGCCAGCTCGGCGGCAGAGTGAGGGAAGGAGGGAGGAGGGGCGGAGTCCCTGCCAGGCGGGCGACGCGCGCGCGCTGGCGGCTCGGCGGCAGAGGTCGCGAGTGCTAGAGGCCCGGCCGACAGGTGGACACGCGGGCACCGCCAGCTCGGCGGCAGAGTGAGGGAAGGGGGGGAGGGGCAGACAGCCTGACAGCCGGGCGACGGGCGCGCGCTGGCGGCTCGGCGGGCGAGGTCGCGAGTGGGAGAGGCCCTGCCCGCAGGTGGACCCGCGGGCACCCGCAGCTCGTCGAGAGTTAGGGAAGGGGGGAAGTCAGGGAAGGGGGGGAGGGGATAGAACCCCGTCGGGCTCGTCGACCCGCGCTCCTGGCGGCTCTGCGGCCGAGTTAGGGGAGGAGTGGGGGAGGGGCAGACAGCCTGACAGCCGGGCGACGGGCGCGCGCTGGCGGCTCGGCGGGCGAGGTCGCGAGTGGGAGAGGCCCTGCCCGCAGGTGCACCCGCGGCACCCGCAGCTCGTCGACAGGGTTAGGGAAGGGGGGGAGTTAGGGAAGGTGGGGAGGGGCTAGAACCCCGTCGGGCTCGTCGACCCGCGGCTCCAAGCGGCTCTGCGGCCGAGTTAGGGAAGGGGGGGGAGGGGCAGACTCCCTGCCAGGCGGGCGACGCGCGCGCGCTGGCGGCTGGGCGCCATAGGTCGCGAGTGCGAGAGGCCCGGCCGACAGGTGGACACGCGGGCACCGCCAGCTCGGCGGCAGAGTGAGGGAAGGGGGGGAGGGGCAGACACCCTGACACCCGGGCGACGGGCGCGCGCTGGCGGCTCGGCGGGCGAGGTCGCGAGTGGGAGAGGCCCGGCCGACAGCTGGACCCGCGGGCACCGCCAGCTCGGCGGCAGAGTGAGGGAAGGAGGGAGGAGGGGCGGAGTCCCTGCCAGGCGGGCGACGCGCACGCGCTGGCGGCTCGGCGGCAGAGGTCGCGAGTGCGAGAGGCCCGGCCGACAGGTGGACACGCGGGCACCGCCAGCTCGGCGGCAGAGTGAGGGAAGGAGGGAGGAGGGGCGGAGTCCCTGCCAGGCGGGCGACGCGCGCGCGCTGGCGGCTCGGCGCCAGAGGTCGCGAGTGCGAGAGGCCCGGCCGACAGGTGGACACGCGGGCACCGCCAGCTCGGCGGCAGAGTGAGGGAAGGGGGGGAGGGGCAGACAGCCTGACAGCCGGGCGACGGGCGCGCGCTGGCGGCTCGGCGGGCGAGGTCGCGAGTGGGAGAGGCCCTGCCCGCAGGTGGACCCGCGGGCACCCGCAGCTCGTCGACAGGGTTAGGGAAGGGGGGGAGGGGATAGAGCCCCGTCGGGCTCGTCGACCCGCGGCTCCTGGCGGCTCTGCGGCCGAGTTAGGGAAGGGGGGGGAGGGGCAGACTCCCTGCCAGGCGGGCGACGCGCGCGCGCTGGCGGCTGGGCGCCATAGGTCGCGAGTGCGAGAGGCCCGGCCGACAGGTGGACACGCGGGCACCGCCAGCTCGGCGGCAGAGTGAGGGAAGGGGGGGAGGGGCAGACACCCTGACAACCGGGCGACGGGCGCGCGCTGGCGGCTCGGCGTGCGAGGTCGCGAGTGGGAGACGCCCGGCCGACAGCTGGACCCGCGGGCACCGCCAGCTCGGCGGCAGAGTGAGGGAAGGAGGGAGGAGGGGCGGAGTCCCTGCCAGGCGGGCGACGCGCGCGCGCTGGCGGCTCGGCGCCAGAGGTCGCGAGTGCGAGAGGCCCGGCCGACAGGTGGACCCGCGGGCACCGCCAGCTCGTCGACAGAGTGAGGGAAGGAGGGAGGAGGTGCAGAGTCCCTGCCAGGCTGGCGACGCGCGCGTGCCGGCGTCTCGGCGGCAGGGGTCGCGAGTGCGAGAGGCCCGGCCGACAGGTGGACCCGCGGGCACCGCCAGCTCGTCGACAGAGTGAGGGAAGGAGGGAGGAGGGGCAGAGTCCCTGCCAGGCGGGCGACGCGCGCGCGCTGGCGGCTCGGCGACAGAGGTCGCGAGTGCGAGAGGCCCGGCCGACAGGTGGACACGCGGGCACCGCCAGCTCGGCGGCAGAATGAGGGAAGGGGGGGGAGGCGCAGACAGCCTGACAGCCGGGCGACGGGCGAGCGCTGGCGGCTCGGCGGGCGAGGTCGCGAGTGGGAGAGGCCCTGCCCGCAGGTGGACACGCGGGCACCCGCAGCTCGTCGAGAGTTAGGGAAGGGGGGGAGTTAGGGAAGGGGGGGAGGGGATAGAACCCCGTCGGGCTCGTCGACCCGCGGCTCCTGGCGGCTCTGCGGCCGAGTTAGGGGAGGAGTGGGGGAGGGGCAGACAGCCTGACAGCCGGGCGACGGGCGCGCGCTGCCGGCTCGGCGGGCGAGGTCGCGAGTGGGAGAGGCCCTGCCCGCAGGTGGACCCGCGGGCACCCGCAGCTCGTCGACAGGGTTAGGGAAGGGGGGGAGGGGATAGAGCCCCGTCGGGCTCGTCGACCCGCGGCTCCTGGCGGCTCTGCGGCCGAGTTAGGGAAGGGGGGGTAGGGGCAGACTCCCTGCCAGGCGGGCGACGCGCGCGCGCTGGCGGCTGGGCGCCATAGGTCGCGAGTGCGAGAGGCCCGGCCGACAGGTGGACACGCGGGCACCGCCAGCTCGGCGGCAGAGTGAGGGAAGGGGGGGGAGGGGCAGACACCCTGACAACCGGGCGACGGGCGCGCGCTGGCGGCTCGGCGGGCGAGGTCGCGAGTGGGAGAGGCCCGGCCGACAGCTGGACCCGCGGGCACCGACAGCTCGGCGGCAGAGTGAGGGAAGGAGGGAGGAGGGGCGGAGTCCCTGCCAGGCGGGCGACGCGCGCGCGCTGGCGGCTCGGCGGCAGAGGTCGCGAGTGCGAGAGGCCCGGCCGACAGGTGGACACGCGGGCACCGCCAGCTCGGCGGCAGAGTGAGGGAAGGAGGGAGGAGGGGCGGAGTGCCTGCCAGGCGGGCGACGCGCGCGCGCTGGCGGCTCGGCGCCAGAGGTCGCGAGTGCGAGAGGCCCGGCCGACAGGTGGACACGCGGGCACCGCCAGCTCGGCGGCAGAGTGAGGGAAGGGGGGGAGGGGCAGACAGCCTGACAACCGGGCGACGGGCGCGCGCTGGCGCCTCGGCTGGCGAGGTCGCGAGTGGGAGAGGCCCTGCCCGCAGGTGGACACGCGGGCACCCGCAGCTCGTCGAGAGTTAGGGAAGGGGGGAAGTCAGGGAAGGGGGGGAGGGGATAGAACCCCGTCGGGCTCGTCGACCCGCGGCTCCTGGCGGCTCTGCGGCCGAGTTAGGGGAGGAGTGGGGGAGGGGCAGACAGCCTGACAGCCGGGCGACGGGCGCGCGCTGGCGGCTCGGCGGGCGAGGTCGCGAGTGGGAGAGGCCCTGCCCGCAGGTGGACCCGCGGGCACCCGCAGCTCGTCGACAGGGTTAGGGAAGGGGGGGAGTTAGGGAAGGGGGGGAGGGGCTAGAACCCCGTCGGGCTCGTCGACCCGCGGCTCCAAGCGGCTCTGCGGCCGAGTTAGGGGAGGAGGGGGGGAGGGGCAGACAGCCTGACAGCCGGGCGACGGGCGCGCGCTGCCGGCTCGGCGGGCGACGTCGCGAGTGGGAGAGGCCCTGCGCGCAGGTGGACCCGCGGGCACCCGCAGCTCGTCGACAGGGTTAGGGAAGGGGGGGAGGGGATAGAGCCCCGTCGGGCTCGTCGACCCGCGGCTCCTGGCGGCTCTGCGGCCGAGTTAGGGAAGGGGGGGAGGGGCAGACTCCCTGCCAGGCGGGCGACGCGCGCGCGCTGGCGGCTGGGCGCCATAGGTCGCGAGTGCGAGAGGCCCGGCCGACAGGTGGACACGCGGGCACCGCCAGCTCGGCGGCAGAGTAAGGGAAGGGGGGGAGGGCAGACACCCTGACAACCGGGCGACGGGCGCGCGCTGGCGGCTCGGCGGGCGAGGTCGCGAGTGGGAGAGGCCCGGCCGACAGCTGGACCCGCGGGCACCGCCAGCTCGGCGGCAGAGTGAGGGAAGGACGGAGGAGGGGCGGAGTCCCTGCCAGGCGGGCGACGCACGCGCGCTGGCGGCTCGGCGGCAGAGGTCGCGAGTGCGAGAGGCCCGGCCGACAGGTGGACACGCGGGCACCGCCAGCTCGGCGGCAGAGTGAGAGAAGGGGGGGAGGGGCAGACAGCCTGACAACCGGGCGACGGGCGCGTGCTGGCGGCTCGGCGGGCGAGGTCGCGAGTGGGAGAGGCCCTGCCCGCAGGTGGACCCGCGGGCACCCGCAGCTCGTCGACAGGGTTAGGGAAGGGGGGGAGTTAGGGAAGGGGGGGAGCGGCTAGAACCCCGTCGGGCTCGTCGACCCGCGGCTTCAAGCGGCTCTGCGGCCGAGTTAGGGGAGGAGTGGGGGAGGGGCAGACAGCCTGACAGCCGGGCGACGGGCGCGCGCTGGCGGCTCGGCGGGCGAGGTCGCGAGTGGGAGAGGCCCTGCCCGCAGGTGGACCCGCGGGCACCCGCAGCTCGTCGACAGGGTTAGGGAAGGGGGGGAGTCAGGGAAGGGGGGGAGGGGCAGACAGCCTGAGAGCCGGGCGACGGGCGCGCGCTGGCGGCTCGGCGGGCGAGGTCGCGAGTGGGAGAGGCCCTGCCCGCAGGTGCACCCGCGGGCACCCTCAGCTCGTCGACAGGGTTAGGGAAGGGGGGGAGTTAGGGAAGGGGGGGAGGGGCTAGAACCCCGTCGGGCTCGTCGACCCGCGGCTCCAAGCGGCTCTGCGGCCGAGTTAGGGGAGGAGGGGGGGAGGGGCAGACAGCCTGACAGCCGGGCGACGGGCGCGCGCTGCCGGCTCGGCGGGCGAGGTCGCGAGTGGGAGAGGCCCTGCCCGCAGGTGGACCCGCGGGCACCCGCAGCTCGTCGACAGGGTTAGGGAAGGGGGGGACGGGATAGAGCCCCGTCGGGCTCGTCGACCCGCGGCTCCTGGCGGCTCTGCGGCCGAGTTAGGGAAGGGGGGGGAGGGGCAGACTCCCTGCCAGGCGGGCGACGCGCGCGCGCTGGCGGCTGGGCGCCATAGGTCGCGAGTGCGAGAGGCCCGGCCGACAGGTGGACACGCGGGCACCGCCAGCTCGGCGGCAGAGTGAGGGAAGGGGGGGGAGGGGCAGACACCCTGACACCCGGGCGACGGGCGCGCGCTGGCGGCTCGGCGGGCGAGGTCGCGAGTGCGAGAGGCCCGGCCGACAGGTGGACAGGCGGGCACCGCCAGCTCGGCGGCAGAGTGAGGGAAGGAGGGAGGAGGGGCAGACACCCTGACACCCGGGCGATGGGCGCGCGCTGGCGGCTCGGCGCCAGAGGTCGCGAGTGCGAGAGGCCCGGCCGACAGCTGGACCCGCGGGCACCGCCAGCTCGGCGGCAGAGTGAGGGAAGGAGGGAGGACGGGCGGAGTCCCTGCCAGGCGGGCGACAAGCGCGCGCTGGCGGCTCGGCGGCAGAGGTCGCGAGTTCGAGAGGCCCGGCCGACAGGTGGACACGCGGGCACCGCCAGCTCGGCGGCAGAGTGAGGGAAGGGGGGGAGGGGCAGACAGCCTGACAACCGGGCGACGGGCGCGCGCTGGCGGCTCGGCGGGCGAGGTCGCGAGTGGGAGAGGCCCGGCCGACAGCTGCACCCGCGGGCACCGCCAGCTCGGCGGCAGAGTGAGGGAAGGAGGGAGGAGGGGCGGAGTCCCTGCCAGGCGGGCGACGCGCGCGCGCTGGCGGCTCGGCGGCAGAGGTCGCGAGTGCGAGAGGCCCGGCCGACAGGTGGACACGCGGGCACCCGCAGCTCGTCGAGAGTTAGGGAAGGGGGGAAGTCAGGGAAGGGGGGGGGGATAGAACCCCGTCCGGCTCGTCGACCCGCGGCTCCTGGCGGCTCTGCGGCCGAGTTAGGGGAGGAGTGGGGGAGGGGCAGACAGCCTGACAGCCGGGCGACGGGCGCGCGCTGGCGGCTCGGCGGGCGAGGTCGCGAGTGGGAGAGGCCCTGCCCGCAGGTGGACCCGCGGGCACCCGCAGCTCGTCGACAGGGTTAGGGAAGGGGGGGAGTCAGGGAAGGGGGGGAGGGGCAGACAGCCTGACAGCCGGGCGACGGGCGCGCGCTGGCGGCTCGGCGGGCGAGGTCGCGAGTGGGAGAGGCCCTGCCCGCAGGTGCACCCGCGGGCACCCGCAGCTCGTCGACAGGGTTAGGGAAGGGGGGGAGTTAGGGAAGGGGGGGAGGGGCTAGAACCCCGTCGGGCTCGTCGACCCGCGGCTCCAAGCGGCTCTGCGGCCGAGTTAGGGGAGGAGGGGGGGAGGGGCAGACAGCCTGACAGCCGGGCGACGGGCGCGCGCTGCCGGCTCGGCGGGCGAGGTCGCGAGTGGGAGAGGCCCTGCCCGCAGGTGGACCCGCGGGCACCCGCAGCTCGTCGACAGGGTTAGGGAAGGGGGGGAGGGGATAGAGCCCCGTCGGGCTCGTCGACCCGCGGCTCCTGGCGGCTCTGCGGCCGAGTTAGGGAAGGGGGGGGAGGGGCAGACTCCCTGCCAGGCGGGCGACGCGCGCGCGCTGGCGGCTGGGCACCATAGGTCGCGAGTGCGAGAGGCCCGGCCGACAGGTGGACACGCGGGCACCGCCAGCTCGGCGGCAGAGTGAGGGAAGGGGGGGGAGGGGCAGACACCCTGACAACCGGGCGACGGGCGCGCGCTGGCGGCTCGGCGGGCGAGGTCGCGAGTGGGAGAGGCCCGGCCGACAGCTGGACCCGCGGGCACCGCCAGCTCGGCGGCAGAGTGAGGGAAGGAGGGAGGAGGGGCGGAGTCCCTGCCAGGCGGGCGACGCGCGCGCGCTGGCGGCTCGGCGCCAGAGGTCGCGAGTGCGAGAGGCCCGGCCGACAGGTGGACACGCGGGCACCGCCAGCTCGGCGGCAGAGTGAGGGAAGGGGGGGAGGGGCAGACAGCCTGACAACCGGGCGACGGGCGCGCGCTGGCGCCTCGGCTGGCGAGGTCGCGAGTGGGAGAGGCCCTGCCCGCAGGTGGACACGCGGTCACCCGCAGCTCGTCGAGAGTTAGGGAAGGGGGGAAGTCAGGGAAGGGGGGGAGAGGATAGAACCCCGTCGGGCTCGTCGACCCGCGGCTCCTGGCGGCTCTGCGGCCGAGTTAGGGGAGGAGTGGGGGAGGGGCAGACAGCCTGACAGCCGGGCAACGGGCGCGCGCTAGCGGCTCGGCGGGCGAGGTCGCGAGTGGGAGAGGCCCTACCCGCAGGTGGACCCGCGGGCCCCCGCAGCTCGTCGACAGGGTTAGGGAAGGGGGGGAGTCAGGGAAGGGGGGGAGGGGCAGACAGCCTGACAGCCGGGCGACGGGCGCGCGCTGGCGGCTCGGCGGGCGAGGTCGCGAGTGGGAGAGGCCCTGCCCGCGGGTGCACCCGCGGGCACCCGCAGCTCGTCGACAGGGTTAGGGAAGGGGGGGAGTTAGGGAAGGCGGGGAGGGGCTAGAACCCCGTCGGGCTCGTCGACCCGCGGCTCCAAGCGGCTCTGCGGCCGAGTTAGGGGAGGAGGGGGGGAGGGGCAGACAGCCTGACAGCCGGGCGACGGGCGTGCGCTGCCGGCTCGGCGGGCGAGGTCGCGAGTGGGAGAGGCCCTGCCCGCAGGTGGACCCGCGGGCACCCGCAGCTCGTCGACAGCGTTAGGGAAGGGGGGGAGGGGATAGAGCCCCGTCGGGCTCGTCGACCCGCGGCTCCTGGCGGCTCTGCGGCCGAGTTAGGGAAGGGGGGGGAGGGGCAGACTCCCTGCCAGGCGGGCGACGCGCGCGCGCTGGCGGCTGGGCGCCATAGGTCGCGAGTGCGAGAGGCCCGGCCGACAGGTGGACACGCGGGCACCGCCAGCTCGGCGGCAGAGTGAGGGAAGGAGGGAGGAAGGGCAGACACCCTGACACCCGGGCGACGGGCGCGCGCTGGCGGCTCGGCGCCAGAGGTCGCGAGTGCGAGAGGCCCGGCCGACAGCTGGACCCGCGGGCACCGCCAGCTCGGCGGCAGAGTGAGGGAAGGAGGGAGGAGGGGCGGAGTCCCTGCCAGGCGGGCGACAAGCGCGCGCTGGCGGCTCGGCGGCAGAGGTCGCGAGTGCGAGAAGCCCGGCCGACAGGTGGACACGCGGGCACCGCCAGCTCGGCGGCAGAGTGAGGGAAGGGGGGGAGGGGCAGACAGCCTGACAACCGGGCGACGGGCGCGCGCTGGCGCCTCGGCGGGCGAGGTCGCGAGTGGGAGAGGCCCTGCCCGCAGGTGGACACGCGGGCACCCGCAGCTCGTCGAGAGTTAGGGAAGGGGGGAAGTCAGGGAAGGGGGGGAGGGGATAGAACCCCGTCGGGCTCGTCGACCCGCGGCTCCTGGCGGCTCTGCGGCCGAGTTAGGGGAGGAGTGGGGGAGGGGCAGACCCCCTGACAGCCGGGCGACGGGCGCGCGCTGGCGGCTCGGCTGGCGAGGTCGCGAGTGGGAGAGGCCCTGCCCGCAGGTGGACCCGCGGGCACCCGCAGCTCGTCGACAGGGTTAGGGAAGGGGGGGAGGGGATAGAGCCCCGTCGGGCTCGTCGACCCGCGGCTCCTGGCGGCTCTGCGGCCGAGTTAGGGAAGGGGGGGGAGGGGCAGACTCCCTGCCAGGCGGGCGACGCGCGCGCGCTGGCGGCTGGGCGCCATAGGTCGCGAGTGCGAGAGGCCCGGCCGACAGGTGGACACGCGGGCACCGCCAGCTCGGCGGCAGAGTGAGGGAAGGGGGGGGAGGGGCAGACCCCCTGACAACCGGGCGACGGGCGCGCGCTGGCGGCTCGGCGGGCGAGGTCGCGAGTGGGAGAGGCCCGGCAGACAGCTGGACCCGCGGGCACCGCCAGCTCGGCGGCAGAGTGAGGGAAGGAGGGAGGAGGGGCGGAGTCCCTGCCAGGCGGGCGACGCGCGCGCGCTGGCGGCTCGGCGCCAGAGGTCGCGAGTGCGAGAGGCCCGGCCGACAGGTGGACACGCGGGCACCGCCAGCTCGGCGGCAGAGTGAGGGAAGGGGGGGAGGGGCAGACAGCCTGACAACCGGGCGACGGGCGCGCGCTGGCGCCTCGGCTGGCGAGGTCGCGAGTGGGAGAGGCCCTGCCCGCAGGTGGACACGCGGGCACCTGCAGCTCGTCGAGGGTTAGGGAAGGGGGGAAGTCAGGGAAGGGGGGGAGGGGATAGAACCCCGTCGGGCTCGTCGACCCGCGGCTCCTGGCGGCTCTGCGGCCGAGTTAGGGGAGGAGTGGGGGAGGGGCAGACAGCCTGACAGCCGGGCGACGGGCGCGCGCTGGCGGCTCGGCGGGCGAGGTCGCGAGTGGGAGAGGCCCTGCCCGCAGGTGGACCCGCGGGCACCCGCAGCTCGTCGACAGGGTTAGGGAAGGGGGGGAGTAAGGGAAGGGGGGGAGGGGCAGACAGCCTGACAGCCGGGCGACGGGCGCGCGCCGGCGGCTCGGCGGGCGAGGTCGCGAGTGGGAGAGGCCCTGCCCGCAGGTGCACCCGCGGGCACCCGCAGCTCGTCGACAGGGTTAGGGAAGGGGGGGAATTAGGGAAGGGGGGGAGGGGCTAGAACCCCGTCGGGCTCGTCGACCCGCGGCTCCAAGCGGCTCTGCGGCCGAGTTAGGGGAGGAGTGGGGGAGGGGCAGACAGCCTGACAGCCGGGCGACGGGCGCGCGCTGGCGGCTCGGCGGGCGAGGTCGCGAGTGGGAGACGCCCTGCCCGCAGGTGGACCCGCGGGCACCCGCAGCTCGTCGACAGGGTTAGGGAAGGGGGGGAGTTAGGGAAGGGGGGGAGGGGCTAGAACCCCGTCGGGCTCGTCGACCCGCGGCTCCAAGCGGCTCTGCGGCCGAGTTAGGGGAGGAGTGGGGGAGGGGCAGACAGCCTGACAGCCGGGCGACGGGCGCGCGCTGGCGGCTCGGCGGGCGAGGTCGCGAGTGGGAGAGGCCCTGCCCGCAGGTGGACCCGCGGGCACCCGCAGCTCGTCGACAGGGTTAGGGAAGGGGGGGAGTCAGGGAAGGGGGGGAGGGGCAGACAGCCTGACAGCCGGGCGACGGGCACGCGCTGGCGGCTCGGCGGGCGAGGTCGCGAGTGGGAGAGGCCCTGCCCGCAGGTGGACCCGCGGGCACCCGCAGCTCGTCGAGAGTTAGGGAAGGGGGGAAGTCAGGGAAGGGGGGGAGGGGATAGAACCCCGTCGGGCTCGTCGACCCGCGGCTCCTGGCGGCTCTGCGGCCGAGTTAGGGGAGGAGTGGGGGAGGGGCAGACAGCCTGACAGCCGGGCGACGGGCGCGCGCTGGCGGCTCGGCGGGCGAGGTCGCGAGTGGGAGAGGCCCTGCCCGCAGGTGCACCCGCGGGCACCCGCAGCTCGTCGACAGGGTTAGGGAAGGGGGGGAGTTAGGGAAGGTGGGGAGGGGCTAGAACCCCGTCGGGCTCGTCGACCCGCGGCTCCAAGCGGCTCTGCGGCCGAGTTAGGGGAGGAGGGGGGGAGGGGCAGACAGCCTGACAGCCGGGCGACGGGCGCGCGCTGCCGGCTCGGCGGGCGAGGTCGCGAGTGGGAGAGGCCCTGCCCGCAGGTGGACCCGCGGGCACCCGCAGCTCGTCGACAGGGTTATGGAAGGGGGGGAGGGGATAGAGCCCCGTCGGGCTCGTCGACCCGCGGCTCCTGGCGGCTCTGCGGCCGAGTTAGGGAAGGGGGGGAGGGGCAGACTCCCTGCCAGCCGGGCGACGCGCGCGCGTTGGCGGCTGGGCGCCATAGGTCGCGAGTGCGAGAGGCCCGGCCGACAGGTGGACACGCGGGCACCGCCAGCTCGGCGGCAGAGTGAGGGAAGGGGGGGGAGGGGCAGACACCCTGACACCCGGGCGACGGGCGCGCGCTGGCGGCTCGGCGGGCGAGGTCGCGAGTGGGAGAGGCCCGGCCGACAGCTGGACCCGCGGGCACCGCCAGCTCGGCGGCAGAGTGAGGGAAGGAGGGAGGAGGGGCGGAGTCCCTGCCAGGCGGGCGACGCGCGCGCGCTGGCGGCTCGGCGGCAGTGGTCGCGAGTGCGAGAGGCCCGGCCGACAGGTGGACACGCGGGCACCGCCAGCTCGGCGGCAGAGTGAGGGAAGGAGGGAGGAGGGGCGGAGTCGCTGCCAGGCGGGCGACGCGCGCGCGCTGGCGGCTCGGCGCCAGAGTTCGCGAGTGCGAGAGGCCCGGCCGACAGGTGGACACGCGGGCACCGCCAGCTCGGCGGCAGAGTGAGGGAAGGGGGGGAGGGGCAGACAGCCTGACAGCCGGGCGACGGGCGCGCGCTGGCGGCTCGGCGGGCGAGGTCGCGAGTGGGAGAGGCCCTGCCCGCAGGTGGACCCGCGGGCACCCGCAGCTCGTCGACAGGGTTAGGGAAGGGGGGGAGTTAGGGAAGGGGGGGAGGGGCTAGAACCCCGTCGGGCTCGTCGACCCGCGGCTCCAAGCGGCTCTGCGGCCGAGTTAGGGGAGGAGGGGGGGAGGGGCAGACAGCCTGACAGCCGGGCGACGGGCGCGCGCTGGCGGCTCGGCGGGCGAGGTCGCGAGTGGGAGAGGCCCTGCCCGCAGGTGGACCCGCGGGCACCCGCAGCTCGTCGACAGGGTTAGGGAAGGGGGGGAGGGGATAGAGCCCCGTCGGGCTCGTCGACCCGCGGCTCCTGGCGGCTCTGCGGCCGAGTTAGGGAAGGGGGGGGAGGGGCAGACTCCCTGCCAGGCGGGCGACGCGCGCGCGCTGGCGGCTGGGTGCCATAGGTCGCGAGTGCGAGAGGCCCGGCCGACAGGTGGACACGCGGGCACCGCCAGCTCGGCGGCAGAGTGAGGGAAGGGGGGGAGGGGCAGACACCCTGACAACCGGGCGACGGGCACGCGCTGGCGGCTCGGCGTGCGAGGTCGCGAGTGGGAGAGGCCCGGCCGACAGCTGGACCCGCGGGCACCGCCAGCTCGGCGGCAGAGTGAGGGAAGGAGGGAGGAGGGGCGGAGTCCCTGCCAGGCGGGCGACGCGCGCGCGCTGGCGGCTCGGCGGCAGAGGTCGCGAGTGCGAGAGGCCCGGCCGACAGGTGGACACGCGGGCACCGCCAGCTCGGCGGCAGAGTGAGGGAAGGAGGGAGGAGGGGCGGAGTCCCAGCCAGGCGGGCGACGCGCGCGCGCTGGCGGCTCGGCGCCAGAGGTCGCGAGTGCGAGAGGCCCGGCCGACAGGTGGACACGCGGGCACCGCCAGCTCGTCGACAGAGTGAGGGAAGGAGGGAGGAGGGGCAGAGTCCCTGCCAGGCTGGCGACGCGCGCGTGCCGGCGTCTCGGCGGCAGGGGTCGCGAGTGCGAGAGGCCCGGCCGACAGGTGGACCCGCGGGCACCGCCAGCTCGTCGACAGAGTGAGGGAAGGAGGGAGGAGGGGCAGAGTCCCTGCCAGGCTGGCGACGCGCGCGTGCCGGCGTCTCGGCGGCAGGGGTCGCGAGTGCGAGAGGCCCGGCCGACAGGTGGACCCGCGGGCACCGCCAGCTCGTCGACAGAGTGAGGGAAGGAGGGAGGAGGGGCAGAGTCCCTGCCAGGCGGGCGACGCGCGCGCGCTGGCGGCTCGGCGACAGAGGTCGCGAGTGCGAGAGGCCCGGCCGACAGGTGGACACGCGGGCACCGCCAGCTCGGCGGCAGAATGAGGGAAGGGGGGGGAGGCGCAGACAGCCTGACAGCCGGGCGACAGGCGAGCGCTGGCGGCTCGGCGGGCGAGGTCGCGAGTGGGAGAGGCCCTGCCCGCAGGTGGACACGCGGGCACCCGCAGCTCGTCGAGAGTTAGGGAAGGGGGGGAGTTAGGGAAGGGGGGGAGGGGATAGAACCCCGTCGGGCTCGTCGACCCGCGGCTCCTGGCGGCTCTGCGGCCGAGTTAGGGGAGGAGTGGGGGAGGGGCAGACAGCCTGACAGCCGGGCGACGGGCGCGCGCTGGCGGCTCGGCGGGCGAGGTTGTGAGTGGGAGAGGCCCGGCCGACAGGTGGACACGCGGGCACCGCCAGCTCGGCGGCAGAGTGAGGGAAGGAGGGAGGAGGGGCGGAGTCCCTGCCAGGCGGGCGACGCGCGCGCGCTGGCGGCTCGGCGCCAGAGGTCGCAAGTGCGAGAGGCCCGGACGACAGGTGGACACGCGGGCACCGCCAGCTCGGCGGCAGAGTGAGGGAAGGGGGGGAGGGGCAGACAGCCTGACAACCGGGCGACGGGCGCGCGCTGGCGCCTCGGCTGGCGAGGTCGCGAGTGGGAGAGGCCCTGCCCGCAGGTGGACACGCGGGCACCCGCAGCTCGTCGAGAGTTAGGGAAGGGGGGAAGTCAGGGAAGGGGGGGAGGGGATAGAACCCCGTCGGGCTCGTCGACCCGCGGCTCCTGGCGGCTCTGCGGCCGAGTTAGGGGAGGAGTGGGGGAGGGGCAGACAGCCTGACAGCCGGGCGACGGGCGCGCGCTGGCGGCTCGGCGGGCGAGGTCGCGAGTGGGAGAGGCCCTGCCCGCAGGTGGACCCGTGGGCACCCGCAGCTCGTCGACAGGGTTAGGGAAGGGGGGGAGTTAGGGAAGGGGGGGAGGGGCTAGAACCCCGTCGGGCTCGTCGACCCGCGGCTTCTGGCGGCTCTGCGGCCGAGTTAGGGAAGGGGGGGAGGGGCAGACTCCCTGCCAGGCGGGCGACGCGCGCGCGCTGCCGGCTGGGCGCCATAGGTCGCGAGTGCGAGAGGCCCGGCCGACAGGTGGACACGCGGGCACCGCCAGCTCGGCGGCAGAGTGAGGGAAGGGGGGGAGGGGCAGACACCCTGACAACCGGGCGACGGGCGCGTGCTGGCGGCTCGGCGGGCGAGGTCGCGAGTGGGAGAGGCCCGGCCGACAGCTGGACCCGCGGGCACCGCCAGCTCGGCGGCAGAGTGAGGGAAGGAGGGAGGAGGGGCGGAGTCCCTGCCAGGCGGGCGACGCGCGCGCGCTGGCGGCTCGGCGCCAGAGGTCGCGAGTGCGAGAGGCCCGGCCGACAGGTGGACACGCGGGCACCGCCAGCTCGGCGGCAGAGTGAGGGAAGGGGGGGAGGGGCAGACAGCCTGACAACCGGGCGACGGGCGCGCGCTGGCGCCTCGGCTGGCGAGGTCGCGAGTGGGAGAGGCCCTGCCCGCAGGTGGACACGCGGTCACCCGCAGCTCGTCGAGAGTTAGGGAAGGGGGGAAGTCAGGGAAGGGGGGGAGAGGATAGAACCCCGTCGGGCTCGTCGACCCGCGGCTCCTGGCGGCTCTGCGGCCGAGTTAGGGGAGGAGTGGGGGAGGGGCAGACAGCCTGACAGCCGGGCAACGGGCGCGCGCTAGCGGCTCGGCGGGCGAGGTCGCGAGTGGGAGAGGCCCTGCCCGCAGGTGGACCCGCGGGCCCCCGCAGCTCGTCGACAGGGTTAGGGAAGGGGGGGAGTCAGGGAAGGGGGGGAGGGGCAGACAGCCTGACAGCCGGGCGACGGGCGCGCGCTGGCGGCTCGGCGGGCGAGGTCGCGAGTGGGAGAGGCCCTGCCCGCAGGTGCACCCGCGGGCACCCGCAGCTCGTCGACAGGGTTAGGGAAGGGGGGGAGTTAGGGAAGGCGGGGAGGGGCTAGAACCCCGTCGGGCTCGTCGACCCGCGGCTCCAAGCGGCTCTGCGGCCGAGTTAGGGGAGGAGGGGGGGAGGGGCAGACAGCCTGACAGCCGGGCGACGGGCGTGCGCTGCCGGCTCGGCGGGCGAGGTCGCGAGTGGGAGAGGCCCTGCCCGCAGGTGGACCCGCGGGCACCCGCAGCTCGTCGACAGGGTTAGGGAAGGGGGGGAGGGGATAGAGCCCCGTCGGGCTCGTCGACCCGCGGCTCCTGGCGGCTCTGCGGCCGAGTTAGGGAAGGGGGGGGAGGGGCAGACTCCCTGCCAGGCGGGCGACGCGCGCGCGCTGGCGGCTGGGCGCCATAGGTCGCGAGTGCGAGAGGCCCGGCCGACAGGTGGACACGCGGGCACCGCCAGCTCGGCGGCAGAGTGAGGGAAGGAGGGAGGAAGGGCAGACACCCTGACACCCGGGCGACGGGCGCGCGCTGGCGGCTCGGCGCCAGAGGTCGCGAGTGCGAGAGGCCCGGCCGACAGCTGGACCCGCGGGCACCGCCAGCTCGGCGGCAGAGTGAGGGAAGGAGGGAGGAGGGGCGGAGTCCCTGCCAGGCGGGCGACAAGCGCGCGCTGGCGGCTCGGCGGCAGAGGTCGCGAGTGCGAGAAGCCCGGCCGACAGGTGGACACGCGGGCACCGCCAGCTCGGCGGCAGAGTGAGGGAAGGGGGGGAGGGGCAGACAGCCTGACAACCGGGCGACGGGCGCGCGCTGGCGCCTCGGCGGGCGAGGTCGCGAGTGGGAGAGGCCCTGCCCGCAGGTGGACACGCGGGCACCCGCAGCTCGTCGAGAGTTAGGGAAGGGGGGAAGTCAGGGAAGGGGGGGAGGGGATAGAACCCCGTCGGGCTCGTCGACCCGCGGCTCCTGGCGGCTCTGCGGCCGAGTTAGGGGAGGAGTGGGGGAGGGGCAGACCCCCTGACAGCCGGGCGACGGGCGCGCGCTGGCGGCTCGGCTGGCGAGGTCGCGAGTGGGAGAGGCCCTGCCCGCAGGTGGACCCGCGGGCACCCGCAGCTCGTCGACAGGGTTAGGGAAGGGGGGGAGGGGATAGAGCCCCGTCGGGCTCGTCGACCCGCGGCTCCTGGCGGCTCTGCGGCCGAGTTAGGGAAGGGGGGGGAGGGGCAGACTCCCTGCCAGGCGGGCGACGCGCGCGCGCTGGCGGCTGGGCGCCATAGGTCGCGAGTGCGAGAGGCCCGGCCGACAGGTGGACACGCGGGCACCGCCAGCTCGGCGGCAGAGTGAGGGAAGGGGGGGGAGGGGCAGACCCCCTGACAACCGGGCGACGGGCGCGCGCTGGCGGCTCGGCGGGCGAGGTCGCGAGTGGGAGAGGCCCGGCAGACAGCTGGACCCGCGGGCACCGCCAGCTCGGCGGCAGAGTGAGGGAAGGAGGGAGGAGGGGCGGAGTCCCTGCCAGGCGGGCGACGCGCGCGCGCTGGCGGCTCGGCGCCAGAGGTCGCGAGTGCGAGAGGCCCGGCCGACAGGTGGACACGCGGGCACCGCCAGCTCGGCGGCAGAGTGAGGGAAGGGGGGGAGGGGCAGACAGCCTGACAACCGGGCGACGGGCGCGCGCTGGCGCCTCGGCTGGCGAGGTCGCGAGTGGGAGAGGCCCTGCCCGCAGGTGGACACGCGGGCACCTGCAGCTCGTCGAGGGTTAGGGAAGGGGGGAAGTCAGGGAAGGGGGGGAGGGGATAGAACCCCGTCGGGCTCGTCGACCCGCGGCTCCTGGCGGCTCTGCGGCCGAGTTAGGGGAGGAGTGGGGGAGGGGCAGACAGCCTGACAGCCGGGCGACGGGCGCGCGCTGGCGGCTCGGCGGGCGAGGTCGCGAGTGGGAGAGGCCCTGCCCGCAGGTGGACCCGCGGGCACCCGCAGCTCGTCGACAGGGTTAGGGAAGGGGGGGAGTAAGGGAAGGGGGGGAGGGGCAGACAGCCTGACAGCCGGGCGACGGGCGCGCGCCGGCGGCTCGGCGGGCGAGGTCGCGAGTGGGAGAGGCCCTGCCCGCAGGTGCACCCGCGGGCACCCGCAGCTCGTCGACAGGGTTAGGGAAGGGGGGGAATTAGGGAAGGGGGGGAGGGGCTAGAACCCCGTCGGGCTCGTCGACCCGCGGCTCCAAGCGGCTCTGCGGCCGAGTTAGGGGAGGAGTGGGGGAGGGGCAGACAGCCTGACAGCCGGGCGACGGGCGCGCGCTGGCGGCTCGGCGGGCGAGGTCGCGAGTGGGAGACGCCCTGCCCGCAGGTGGACCCGCGGGCACCCGCAGCTCGTCGACAGGGTTAGGGAAGGGGGGGAGTTAGGGAAGGGGGGGAGGGGCTAGAACCCCGTCGGGCTCGTCGACCCGCGGCTCCAAGCGGCTCTGCGGCCGAGTTAGGGGAGGAGTGGGGGAGGGGCAGACAGCCTGACAGCCGGGCGACGGGCGCGCGCTGGCGGCTCGGCGGGCGAGGTCGCGAGTGGGAGAGGCCCTGCCCGCAGGTGGACCCGCGGGCACCCGCAGCTCGTCGACAGGGTTAGGGAAGGGGGGGAGTCAGGGAAGGGGGGGAGGGGCAGACAGCCTGACAGCCGGGCGACGGGCACGCGCTGGCGGCTCGGCGGGCGAGGTCGCGAGTGGGAGAGGCCCTGCCCGCAGGTGGACCCGCGGGCACCCGCAGCTCGTCGAGAGTTAGGGAAGGGGGGAAGTCAGGGAAGGGGGGGAGGGGATAGAACCCCGTCGGGCTCGTCGACCCGCGGCTCCTGGCGGCTCTGCGGCCGAGTTAGGGGAGGAGTGGGGGAGGGGCAGACAGCCTGACAGCCGGGCGACGGGCGCGCGCTGGCGGCTCGGCGGGCGAGGTCGCGAGTGGGAGAGGCCCTGCCCGCAGGTGCACCCGCGGGCACCCGCAGCTCGTCGACAGGGTTAGGGAAGGGGGGGAGTTAGGGAAGGTGGGGAGGGGCTAGAACCCCGTCGGGCTCGTCGACCCGCGGCTCCAAGCGGCTCTGCGGCCGAGTTAGGGGAGGAGGGGGGGAGGGGCAGACAGCCTGACAGCCGGGCGACGGGCGCGCGCTGCCGGCTCGGCGGGCGAGGTCGCGAGTGGGAGAGGCCCTGCCCGCAGGTGGACCCGCGGGCACCCGCAGCTCGTCGACAGGGTTATGGAAGGGGGGGAGGGGATAGAGCCCCGTCGGGCTCGTCGACCCGCGGCTCCTGGCGGCTCTGCGGCCGAGTTAGGGAAGGGGGGGAGGGGCAGACTCCCTGCCAGCCGGGCGACGCGCGCGCGTTGGCGGCTGGGCGCCATAGGTCGCGAGTGCGAGAGGCCCGGCCGACAGGTGGACACGCGGGCACCGCCAGCTCGGCGGCAGAGTGAGGGAAGGGGGGGGAGGGGCAGACACCCTGACACCCGGGCGACGGGCGCGCGCTGGCGGCTCGGCGGGCGAGGTCGCGAGTGGGAGAGGCCCGGCCGACAGCTGGACCCGCGGGCACCGCCAGCTCGGCGGCAGAGTGAGGGAAGGAGGGAGGAGGGGCGGAGTCCCTGCCAGGCGGGCGACGCGCGCGCGCTGGCGGCTCGGCGCCAGAGGTCGCGAGTGCGAGAGGCCCGGCCGACAGGTGGACACGCGGGCACCGCCAGCTCGGCGGCAGAGTGAGGGAAGGAGGGAGGAGGGGCGGAGTCCCTGCCAGGCGGGCGACGCGCGCGCGCTGGCGGCTCGGCGCCAGAGGTCGCGAGTGCGAGAGGCCCGGCCGACAGGTGGACACGCGGGCACCGCCAGCTCGGCGGCAGAGTGAGGGAAGGGGGGGAGGGGCAGACAGCCTGACAACCGGGCGACGGGCGCGCGCTGGCGCCTCGGCTGGCGAGGTCGCGAGTGGGAGAGGCCCTGCCCGCAGGTGGACACGCGGGCACCCGCAGCTCGTCGAGAGTTAGGGAAGGGGGGAAGTCAGGGAAGGGGGGGAGGGGATAGAACCCCGGCGGGCTCGTCGACCCGCGGCTCCTGGCGGCTCTGCGGCCGAGTTAGGGGAGGAGTGGGGGAGGGGCAGACAGCCTGACAGCCGGGCGACGGGCGCGCGCTGGCGGCTCGGCGGGCGAGGTCGCGAGTGGGAGAGGCCCTGCCCGCAGGTGGACCCGCGGGCACCCGCAGCTCGTCGACAGGGTTAGGGAAGGGGGGGAGTCAGGGAAGGGGGGGAGGGGCAGACAGCCTGACAGCCGGGCGACGGGCGCGCGCTGGCGGCTCGGCGGGCGAAGTCGCGAGTGGGAGAGGCCCTGCCCGCAGGTGCACCCGCGGGCACCCGCAGCTCGTCGACAGGGTTAGGGAAGGGGGGGAATTAGGGAAGGGGGGGAGGGGCTAGAACCCCGTCGGGCTCGTCGACCCGCGGCTCCAAGCGGCTCTGCGGCCGAGTTAGGGGAGGAGGGGGGGAGGGGCAGACAGCCTGACAGCCGGGCGACGGGCGCGCGCTGCCGGCTCGGCGGGCGAGGTCGCGAGTGGGAGAGGCCCTGCCCGCAGGTGGACCCGCGGGCACCCGCAGCTCGTCGACAGGGTTAGGGAAGGGGGGGAGGGGATAGAGCCCCGTCGGGCTCGTCGACCCGCGGCTCCAAGCGGCTCTGCGGCCGAGTTAGGGGAGGAGGGGGGGAGGGGCAGACAGCCTGACAGCCGGGCGACGGGCGCGCGCTGCCGGCTCGGCGGGCGAGGTCGCGAGTGGGAGAGGCCCTGCCCGCAGGTGGACCCGCGGGCACCCGCAGCTCGTCGACAGGGTTAGGGAAGGGGGGGAGGGGATAGAGCCCCGTCGGGCTCGTCGACCCGCGGCTCCTGGCGGCTCTGCGGCCGAGTTAGGGGAGGAGTGGGGGAGGGGCAGACAGCCTGACAGCCGGGCGACGGGCGCGCGCTGGCGGCTCGGCGGGCGAGGTCGCGAGTGGGAGAGGCCCTGCCCGCAGGTGCACCCGCGGGCACCCGCAGCTCGTCGACAGGGTTAGGGAAGGGGGGGAGTTAGGGAAGGGGGGGAGGGGCTAGAACCCCGTCGGGCTCGTCGACCCGCGGCTCCAAGCGGCTCTGCGGCCGAGTTAGGGGAGGAGGGGGGGAGGGGCAGACAGCCTGACAGCCGGGCGACGGGCGCGCGCTGCCGGCTCGGCGGGCGAGGTCGCGAGTGGGAGAGGCCCTGCCCGCAGGTGGACCCGCGGGCACCCGCAGCTCGTCGACAGGGTTAGGGAAGGGGGGGAGGGGATAGAGCCCCGTCGGGCTCGTCGACCCGCGGCTCCTGGCGGCTCTGCGGCCGAGTTAGGGAAGGGGGGGGAGGGGCAGACTCCCTGCCAGGCGGGCGACGCGCGCGCGCTGGCGGCTGGGCGCCATAGGTCGCGAGTGCGAGAGGCCCGGCCGACAGGTGGACACGCGGGCACCGCCAGCTCGGCGGCAGAGTGAGGGAAGGGGGGGGAGGGGCAGACACCCTGACACCCGGGCGACGGGCGCGCGCTGGCGGCTCGGCGGGCGAGGTCGCGAGTGGGAGAGGCCCGGCCGACAGCTGGACCCGCGGGCACCGCCAGCTCGGCGGCAGAGTGAGGGAAGGAGGGAGGAGGGGCGGAGTCCCTGCCAGGCGGGCGACGCGCGCGCGCTGGCGGCTCGGCGCCAGAGGTCGCGAGTGCGAGAGGCCCGGCCGACAGGTGGACACGCGGGCACCGCCAGCTCGGCGGCAGAGTGAGGGAAGGAGGGAGGAGGGGCGGAGTCCCTGCCAGGCGGGCGACGCGCGCGCGCTGGCGGCTCGGCGCCAGAGGTCGCGAGTGCGAGAGGCCCGGCCGACAGGTGGACACGCGGGCACCGCCAGCTCGGCGGCAGAGTGAGGGAAGGGGGGGAGGGGCA